>NC_066835.1:7361809-7669726 GCF_001640805.2 Lates calcarifer
TCTCAACGGTACTCATACAGCAGTTGTCCGTGCACATGTGCTGCTGTGAAAAGACATAAACAAGAAACTTGAGCAAACAAGGAGGTTTATTTGCTGTCTTCCTTGAGTGCAATAGTTGGCATAGCAACCAGCTGACACTGCGAACTGTGTGTATGACAACAATACATTAAGCCAAAAATTAAATAAGCACAGTTCAACTGTAATGCTCCTCTCGGTTATGAAAACAGAGACAGAAAATGTGTCATAATGGGTTCCCTGTGCAGAGTGATGGCTCCAAAGTTTAATCTTGATAACCTCAGAGGGGCGTTCAGAAACCCATAATCGTTACCGTAAACAGGTCTGAGGGAGAAATAAAGGGAAAAGTGATGTGAGAGCCGCTCATGCTCTAATAGTAGCAGTGTGACCGTACTGACATTGGCAAGGCAGTTCAAGTCTATATGATTTATCACACTATTAGCCACATTTGGAACACATACAATAACCTCACAGTGCTCTTCAAATAAAGATGAAGAAGTTTAGGTGAAAAGTAAATAAAAGTGCTGAAGCATCGGTTTTGGAAATACATAAAGTCCGGTGGGCAATACTGAGTTACTGAATTACTTAAATAAGTACAAACAATAAGAACGTCAAAAATATATTGATATTAATTTTAGCAGGATGCCATTTCAGAAATTGTATTTGTTTATATTCTGTTACAGCAGTATAGGAAGTTAGTTTCAAGCTGGGAGTGAAACTGCATTTATATGGGGAATGAAATCAAACATAATTGGTAATGTAAATAATGCATAAAAATAATGAATTTCCATTGAGGTAAAAATGGTTAAGGAAAAAAAGAGAGAGCAATGTATGAGTCTGAGCACTTCAATAATGCTTCTCTCTATTGAGGTTGAAGCTTGTGCAAACCTCCAACCTGGTTAATGTTAGTCCGGGGGCCAATGGATCGCAATGTGGGATGAAATGGAATGCTATTCACCATGATCTGCACCTGTCCATTCTTGCAGGAGTCTGGTGAGTTTTCGCTGTCGTCTTTGCATCCCCCCATCCGACAGCGCACTGCGTCCTGCACCTGAGGGGAGGGGAATAAGGGATGGTGTGTAGGGAGGGTGAATATAGAGAGGGAAAGAGGGAGGGGAAAAGAATGATGAGGGAGAGGAAAAGGGTGATGCAAAGGAAAGAAGTTAGTGGAGGAACTTTTACTTAGTCTGGCGAATGTTTGAGCAATGGGGAACTCACTCCTCAGACATTTCATATTCTTCATCTTTATCACTGCGATGACAGATGTTGAATACTAAATTATCTGAAAATGGCAAAGTAACTGGAAAGGCCATATTCTTCACAAAGTAGCTCAGCTTGTTGCTTATATAACAGTCAGTGGAGTGGTACAGAAAACACACAGCAGCACTTCAAAGTATCCTATTTGAGCCTTGTGAGATCAGTGGCGTATGGTCCTAATTAAAACTAACAGCATGGTATATAGATGTTCTAACCTCTGGGCCTTTCCAGTGTCATATTGTTTTTCTTTATCCTCCCACATACGGCATCTGAGCAAACATGCACCAGCCCGCTGACGAAAGGACCGGTTCTCGTAACACAGCTCAAAATCAAATGGATCCATGTGCATTATGTTTCACAGCCAACTCTGAGATTCCCCCCCCCATCAGGCTCTGTATTATAGATACCCTGGTTACTTGCTGAGGAGCAACATCATTTCTCAATGTTGCCGCTGTCAAATCCCATAAGAATCTCATGCGTGGAAACAAGAGTGTTCGTGTAGGGAGCGGTGCAAGAGCGGACGAGAGCATCTTCGCTCTCGCTGGGTGGGCTCTTCTGTATGTGTGTGTGTGTGTGTGCATGAGTGTGTGTAGTTACAAATGGAGTGGATTGGAGTAGCATCCATGTCTGATTAATACTGCATGGGTTAGCGTATTTTCTCCATTGTTTCCTTCCGCCCATCTCTACCCATGTCCATACTCATCTTCAGTGGCATTTGTTCCCTGTTCTCTTTTAGCATGAATAAGTGCGTGTGTGTGTGTCTGTATTGGCCTCCAATGCAGTTCACTCAGACTTCAAAGTGAGGAGTCCCTCTATGGGTCCAGACCTCTCTCTCTCTCCGCCTTCCTCTCTATTTCCTCCTCGCCAACTATCATCTCCTGCTTCGCTCTTGAATCACCTTCTTTTTTTCTCCAACAGATCTCTGCATACAGTTTTTTTCCCTTCCTCCTTCTACGCTTAACTAAGTCTCTCCCTCACCCATTTCTCACAATACACCTCTCCTTCAACCCCCCCACCCCCACCCCACCCCACCCACCACCACCACCTCACTCTTCTGCTGCCTTCTAATCACAACACCTCCATCGTCACACCTGTTCTTTCACCCGCCTCGCTTCGACTGATCTCAGCAGGCCTCCTGCGACACCGCGGTCCTTTCATTGTCTTCCGCACCTTAGACTCACTACTGAGGAGCTCACTGCGTGGTTATGCTCAGCGGCACGTTTTTGTGTCTTTAGTTTACTTCACAGAATATCGCACTTTGTATTGCCTTCTCTCTTGTTTTGCACTGTAATGCTTCCTCATCCTCCCCTCATTGTTCCCCTCCTCCCCTCCCTCCACCGTGGCACTCCCCTCTTCCCGTTGTTCTGCAGCTACGAAGGATTTACACTCAGTCTCTTGCAGGGGATTTTCATACATTTACAATAAATAATTCCTGGATTTACTGTACCCTGATCCCTGCCGCTTTTGTGATATTGATTTAATGCAGCTAAGCATTCTGAGCATTTAAAAATTCACTTACACTATGCAGTGCATTCAATATCATAATGATCTCTTGGATATAGGCAAGGCTGTACATGCATCAGCAACAGAAGACACAGTTACAGTTATGGAAAACTGATGGCATTGTAAATCCATTAATGTAGCTAGTGCAATGGTGAGTGACTACCATGACAAAATGAGTGTGTGTGTGTGCATGCGCCAGTGTGTGTGTGTACATGTCTGTCTCAAGGACATGAATACATGTATGTGCATAATGAGTTTCAAATTCAGCATCCCCGGGGGCACAGCAAAGCCCATGGCAAATAGACACTAGGGGGTATTAGTTAGGGACTTATCGTCTTATTCCTATACAACATCTTAGTAAGCTCCTTAAAACAGCCTCGGATCAGTTGGACAATACTGCACTATCATACTGCATTATGAAGAAGGAGCTGCAACATAGGACATGAATACCACGCTAATCCCTCTCATGTCTGATCCGCCTGTGTTCTGCCGTGACTCCAAACTGACCCGGAAACTAACGTGACATTTGCGAACACAAATCTGCACCTGCCGAAGGGACAGAGGTCACTGTGGCGTGCGGAATTAAGAGACGTGTGTGTCCGACATGTCTGGGAATTCACACAGCTGCTTAACAAAAGGAACAAGCTGGACTCACCTCTCGGCGCATTGCACAGTGGACGGTGATGATGACAAAACCTTGGACGGAGTCAAAGACGGCAAAAAGGACCTGGGGGAGACGAGGAACATCTGTTAGTTATTGCACGTTGTTGCATTATTATGGTTGGTTCACAACCCTTTTGGAACCGTGGCACTTATGATTTCTTTACATCCCACCCAGCACGCACCATACGTCACACATGTCAAGTGAACGTCAAAAAAGAAGTAAGCTGTTTGGTGTTACACTGCAGACTGGCTGATCATTTAAGTTAAACTAAACAACTGATAGATATAAGTAAGCTAATTAGTTCAATGTATTTCTCTTGTTCTCTTTGAAAAAAAAAAAGGTTTTAAAGGACAAAAAGATGCACCTATGACACCATGAATTAATTCAGTTTTTCATTTCTCATTTCTCTTTCCTGGCTAAAGAGTGCTGTTTTATCTCAGGATGTTTATTTAAGTTACTTGGCACCATTGCAACATTTGACAGAGGTATTCTAGTTTGGGCCAGCTAACCTCTCCCCTCAGTGAAAATCTGTACATTTGCAGCTGAAGAATACATTATAGTTTGATTTCAGATGTTTTTAGTTTTGGTTATCTCAAACTGTGCTGAGGGCTGAGATGTTGTCAGCATTTTTCTGTGCTCTGTTTACAAAAACAAATCTTTCAATCACTGCTCACTATTTCTGACTTCTGTGCCTCTGGAAAGCATGTGAGCCAGAGAGAGTGTTATGTTCCCATGGATGCCAGCAAGCATGAGCTGTTGTCACCATTCTTTAACAACATTTTTGATGTTTTTACTTTGAGGACCTCTGTATTATTTCATCCTATATTACTGTAATGCTGGAGTGAAATGACTCAGTAATCATTAGATGTGGGAATGAAATGAGTCAGCAGAGTCATGTTTATTCATATTAAATCATCACAGTCATTCATACTTTTTAGAGACTGTTTGTACTTCTGATCTTGACACAGAGGGAATGACACAGTAGGCTGTTCTTTGTTTAATACCACATTAAAATGATTCTTTTTTTCCCCCCTATTCTCTATCTAAACATTGTATTATTCAGGTTTGACTTTTCTGTCTTTATGTCTACATGTGATAAAATGTCAAGAATCAAGACAAGAGCAGCACACCTTGGTGGTTTAAGATGCATGTCAAAACACCAGCACTGATTTTCTTCTAAAGCAAGCACATATTTTGACAATGCTTAGCATCAATGAGCGTTAACTCTACAGAAACCTGGCATACCTTAGCAACCCTTACATATTTTTACACATATATTTATATTTTAAAGGATCTTTTTTTGTGATGGATCACAGGTGTATATGTGTGAGTTACAGTATATGAGCAACTGCTAGTGTGGTGAGACACCCCACCTGGAAGAGTGTGGAGCGCCGGTCAGTTATGGCCAGCACCGCTGACATCCAGGTCAGTGCTAACAGAGGAAGAACCACACAGGAACTCCACAGAGAGGCCCTGTCAGAGAAAAAAGAAGGAAACAGAGAGGTAGGGGGGGTAGAGGAGAGGAAAGAAGGAGAAGGAACAAGGGGTTCAGTCTCAAACCAGACAGGCCAACTCTCGTAAGTCACATAACTTTACTTCTCACACGTGCATACACACACAGACACACGCACACACATTAGTCCTGAGTTTGGTGGTGGGTTATCTGAAGCTGATTGGCACACTGAGGTTTCAGACTTAATATTCTAACTGAGAAGTGGGAGATGATGTGTAATCATGTAGATAGTTACGACACTGACAATTGCTCACAATTACATGGTTGATGCACACTAAGTGTCATGCTGGCGGACTGTGAGACGATAGGAAGAGGCCCAGCAGAGAGGGTGAAGACAGGCCATTGACAAGTACTGACACGGGGGCTTCTGATGAGTAAGTGTGTGTGTGTGTGTGTGTGTGCATCTGTGTCTGTGACTCTACAGAGTCAGACACCAATTTAAAATGTTCATGCTGTTTGAGCACCATATTCATGGTTTTATAACCGACAGTGTGACACACAGACAGCTCTGTCTGGCTATGCTGAGGAATACGCACGTCCCTGCAGAGGTGCATGGCCAAAGGCAAATGAATAAAGGAGAAAAAATAGCACAAAGGCAAAGCTGTGCTGTCCTCTCATTAATGTGCAAAGTTTCCAGCTGTTGTGGACTGTGATGTTAACCACGCAATGCAGTTCAGTACAGTAACAGAGACAACGTACATTATATGTGAAAAAAAAAAAAAAAAAACAACACTCTGAAACTACAAGTGCACCTCATTGTACATAGTAAGTGTTTTTTAACGAGTGGTTATATTTCAAAGAGCCACAAAGTCATTTGGGAGGAAAGAAATGTGTGGAAAGCTTGGAATTGCTTTGTCACAATTTTCAAATGGTGGTTATCTCATTCTGGAAATAAATTCCCCAGTTATAGTCTTTAAAGCTGTATCAGGACACTTAGGTAAAAATAGACCAGGCATACTATATAATAATACAACACAGAATGAAGGAATAAATTACAAATACAAATGCTATTTCAGTAAATAAAATAGAAATTACACAGCACAGACTATTTGATTATGGCTTTACACTGAGGATTTCTGTAAGCAGATTATTTGAAGGACTCTCCAACCAAATAGTATATTACAGGCAGAAGAATTGCAGTAATGTGAATATAAATGACCACATCTAATAATAGACTCTATATGTATTCAGCAAATCTAAAGGCAGATCTGAGATCAGCAAAATATGTGCAAAAAAGTCAATAATGGTCCTATGTGTTCCCAGTAACAACACAAAAAGGATACAGACTTGTCACTCCAAATAGAAAATCTCATCCCATTTACCCTGCAATCACAGCATCCAGTCACGCAACAACACAGCTCCAGAGTTCCTGCTTTAAACAGAGTGCTTTTCCAAAATAAACACTAAGCCGTAATGAAAGATTTGCACAAGAACACAGTTAAATATGAGCAGGTTTGTTTAAAGGGAAGAAGGTCTGTAATTCATAGACTGGCTGTACTTACTGCACTGAACATGAAACCATGACAACAAACCTCTTACTAAGAAAATCCAGTCTTTTTACACCATGGTGGTACTCTCTCAAATGTCACCACTCACTAGGAGATGGTGGTAGGGAGATATTGAGATATTTTAAGTTCAGACAGTAGTGTATTGTTAAGCACCACTAGAGAAAGGGTGTGGGAAATACATATAACTGCCTTACATCTACCTCTGTCTCCTCACTTTGTTGCCAACATTAATTTAAGGAATCCTGAAATGATATTTTATAGCAGCATACTGTGTATCAGAAGCTTTTGCTCCTGCGCTGCACTGCAACGAATAATGTGCATGTAAGTATTATGGAATGAAAGAATGTTCGACGTACATTGGTTAACACTTTATTTTATGGCTCTACACAACTTGGTACTAAGTATAAGGGAAATTTCTACTCTCATTACATTCAGGTTTTCTAGAAATAGTTCAGAAACTGAATGAGTAATATCCATCAGAGTTTTCAGGAAATTACCTATTAGCTGCTTAGCTGATAATCCAGTTGGCACTTCCATAAAGTTGAGAGATTTGTGAGAGGCAGAATTAAGCAAGAATTAATTAATCCAAAATTGACCATAAGGTATCTTGATTTTTGGTGCCTAATATGAGTAGCAGTTTTCAAAATTATTTTCTCAGACTTAACAAAGCTCCACCAGAGTCACAGAAGACATTACACAAAGGCTTTCAAAGGCTGTGTAGCTCTCTTCTTATCGGTAAATTGACTTAAACATGTAAAACTGGTGGAATGCTCCTTTACAAAACATGGCACCATGACGCATTCAGGCACAATGCAGAAAATTTGTTTTTAAAGATCTCTATACAGAAAGACTAATACATACACCTACAATACACTGTATGTCACTGGGTTTATATGTTTATATGTTTTAGAGGCTTTGTCAGTTTTTCTTCATTCCATCATTTAGCTGCATTTGATATTTAATGTTTCTGTGACCACCAATGTGAAGTGGTTAAGTTAATATAATGAGAGCTGAAAGTTTAGATAATTACAGTAATGTGTTAGACAGCAGCACAGTTTGCATAATTGAGAACTTTCCTGACATTGTGCTCCCATGATGTGTTAAGCCTCTGCAGTACTGCACCGTAAACAAGTTAAAACAAACTGTAAAAATGATTCACAAATACTGTTTGACACAGGTCAGGTTTGCTCTGTACGACCGGAGGAAAATCCCCATTGGATCAAAACATGCTCTCATTAAATAGCAACAGCTTGCAGTGCAGGTGTTTTTTTTGCTATTAGTTTGTTTTCTTTTTATCCAGACAAGTCTGAATGTCATCCTGCATCATTACCGACAGCCAGAGATTAAAAGGATGGAGGAGGGAGAGAGCGACGGAGAGGGAGAGGGAGAGAGAGAGAGAGAGAGAGAGAGAGAGAGAGAGAGAGGAAGATGGAGAGAGGATGATGGAGAGTAAGAGATAGGCAGAAAGGAATGGGGAGATAGAAAGATGAAGATGGACTAACATGGCGCTGCTGGCAGTTGAGCTGGACAGAGCGGTGCTCGAGATCACGCCACACTTGGAGCATTTCAGGAGCAGTCGGCTACGCGCCTCCGCTGGGACACTTTAGGACATGTGCACACACACACACATAAACAGACACACACACATACACAAAACCATGTTGAGAGGAGAAGGAGGGGTGGGGGAGTGGGTGGGGGATGTGTGGAAACACAAGTTCCAGTTATGACAACAGGTGAATGTGCAGAGTGTCAGAGTTGCAAAAGAACCAAAAGAAAAGAAAGGAAAAAAAGTGGACACAAGAAAGAGAGGGAGGGGAAAAGAAAAAAGGGAGAGGGGGAGGGAGAAAAGAAAGACAGGCAAATTAAAACCAGATCATAAAAAGTAGCAGCAATGAAAAACAGTCAGAATACAAAGATTGATTCAGAGCAAGTAGAGAGAACGTGAGAGACGGACATTGCAATGTTACAGCAGAGTTGTGTGGATTAACAGATTTACAGTGACACAGACAGGAGATACACCGAGCATCTTATTCCACTGCCGGTGTATGCAGGTATGTGTGTGGGTTATTTATCTGAACATATGACTGTGCACAATGAAGCTTTACTCGGGTGTGAGAGACGAAAGAGACTCCTTTGGTTGTTTACTTACAGTTGACTACTCAGATGGAGAGAGACAGTGTGTGTTATTGTGTGCGTGTGCAGATATATATATATATATATATACACACACACACACACATATATATATATATATATATAATATATATATATATAGCGAGTGGAGAATGATGGGGCCATGCACGGGCTATGCTACATTAGCGCCCCATCACAGCTCATTGCCTTAGCACCAGCCACATCCCCACGGCTTCATAAGGAAATACATTACGCTAATGACAGCCTGTCCTGTTAGCAACTCTAGCGACTACTGTGTGCGGCACTGCTCAGATATGCGTGTGAGTGTGTGTTTCCTTCTATGCATACACTTCTGAGAACCTGAGAGGAAATGTGCTTAACACTCAAAGAACACCAAGGATTTTTCCTGTAACAAAGAAGGATATGCCTGTTTGTGTGTGTGTGTGTGTAGGTGTGTTTGCACACATTAGCTAGTTTAATCTCGGTTGCATCATTGGGTAACAAAAGCCAATCAACCCCCCGGAGAGCCAATCTGCACCGTTAACCCTTGCAGCTATACACAAATTATCAATTTCAATTTGCGCAAGAGACAGCAATTGGACAAACTATAATGAGAGAAAGAGAAAGTGTGAAAGACAAAGAGAGAGAACACAATGAAATCAATAGGTATGGAAATGAAAACATGGATTTGGCTGTGAGAGCTGAAGACATTCTCCACTTTTAGGATTAGTAAAGATGATGAACAACCGCCAACTGCTTTAACAGAAGTAATACTGTAGGTGGATGCATATGCATGCATGTCTTATATGTATGCATATATCATGTGTGTACTTGTTTGTCAGGAGGAAAATCTTAAAGGATTTCAATAGTGAATAAGGTTTCATCCATATAATCCCAGTGTTTACAGTATATAATTAGGTTTCCATCTGCCATTGATTTTCACATCCATAGTATTCATCTATGTCACATAAAGCAAGAAATTAGATGGCAAACATATGTATGCGGAAGCAATAGTGGAATGCTGATAGATTTCACAGAGCAACAGAACATAACAGATGTCATGTCATTTTGTTGCCAAATTGGATCATATTTTTTGGTTATTTTCACTGGAGGCACAGGTGCACGAGTAGGTGTATGCTCAGAGACCCTTGAAAGCAGTTTGAGTTAGTTGCCATGAAAATGTTGTCTCCCAGAGTTTGTGTCTGACAGAGGGTAAAATTTGTCTAATGCAGCAAATTTGTAGTCAGTTCCCACCAAGAGTTGTGTGAATGGAAGTGCTGTGTGTTTTGTGGGAACGTGTGTTGATGCTTTTTGTGTGTGAGCTGCAGAGGGTTTAGGGAAGTTAACTTACCCCGCTCGCTGCTTTTTAGACTTGTCGGAGATGCCGTCTCGAGACATCAGCTTGTTAAACACCACAATTCCAATGAGCATATTCACCTGAGAGAGACAGAGAGGGGAGTTTGATCAGGATTGTTGTAATAGATGTGTTGCCAACAGGGATTTAACTCATACACTGTATAACAGCTTTTCTATATTTCTTTCACAGTGTTTCAGTGGATTGAAGATGACTTTTTAATTGTCCCACATACTGGAGACTGAAAGTGACAATGCCTTTGCTCTCAGGGCTCCCAGGCTGACTTGTTTTTAGCTTGTCTAAATGAGGTTTTACACACAGCAGACATTGCATAGATTTGCTAGCACATAGTTATACATAGTTTTGTAAATCTATAATATTTGCCTTAAGAAGAAATTATCGGCTAAAATATCTAAAAACAAACAGGATTCCTTAACTCTTCATATGACAGGAGACCAACTATACACATATTTGTAAAGTTCCTTAAACTGGTGCAATGCTTTCACTAAACCAACATTGTCAGGACATAAAAAAGCATGGTTAATTTTAATTTTTAACTGACTCAATTTAAACCTAACAAAAGAAGCTGGTGCAGAAGATGCATGCACAGGAATGAGAGAGATAAATAATTTATGATGCAATCAAACTTGTGGTGTCAAAGTGGTTAAAATCTGCTTTGCTACAAACAAAAGCCAGAGTAACACTCTCATCACAATTGTGATGTAAGAGCACACGCAAGACCATTTAGACAGTTGCTGCACAGTTTATCGCCACCAGTGACACAATGAGTCATCTATTCACTGTGTGAAGAAGAAAATATGCGATATATATCGAGTTTTCTTGTGAAGAAATAAAAGTTACAGTATGTTTATTCAGTATGTCTCACCAAAACACACTTGGTGTATCCTTGAAGCCTAAAGAACATACTGAATGCATTTTCATCTTTACAGAACAACTGCAAAGCAGATTTTTTTTGAATATTTTGGGCTGTACTTTGATTATGTTCATGTTTATTTGCAAACAGTCTTATTCGTCACTGCGTTCAATGGCACACTGGTGCATTTCCTAGTGTGCTACCACCACCTGTGGCTTGGAACAATTGGCAGGAGAGTGTATTGGATCATCTGTGTACCCATGTGTGCGCATTATATACAAAATAGAGACCTGCAGGGTACCTTTAACATGAGTGAAATCAAGGGGAAAAAAACAACCTTCCCATCAGTTCATATTCTCAACAGCCCTCTTGAAATGTTTTGGTTCCCACTGATAGCCATCCATCCAGAAGTCCTGGATCAGGGTTTATGTGAAATCTACTTTAAGGTAAGTGCTGCACTTAATAGGAAAAAGTCAACATGCAGTAATTACTATCACTCTAAGCAGTGATATTTCCATTTGTGGTGACAACCTTAAAAAAATAGGGAAAACACAGTGACTGCTTCTCATCCCAGCTTCTCTTACTAATGAGAAGCCCATAGCTAAGCTTGCCAAACATCTGGCCATAGTGACCCAGTGATACACATTCTATTACACACACACACACTCAGATCTGAGCCAAGGCTTGCCACATGTAGACCTCTTCTGCTCTGAAATCCGGCCCATCTGGAAGATTTTCTATGCTGGCGACATGTTCCTTATAATCCAGATTTCCAACATTCCCTCTTACTCTTTTTTCCACCCTCTACTGGTTTCTCTGCAGAGCCTCTGTTTAATCATTTGCCTGCTTGTGTTCTTTTGGTTTTTCGAAGCTGAGGTGCATTAGCAACAAATGACATTCACACTCTAGTACATACCTACGTACACTGTGTATGCAATGAATTTCTCACCTTATCAAGGTCCTAAACTGAAAGTCTGCTTGGATTCCGCCCTTCATCTGTCACAAACAGCAGCTTCTGGCAAGGCCGAAAAATCTTATATATTCTACACACGGCTGCTTTAAATCCTAAGGAAAGAGCTGAGTAGTTGAGCAGTCCAAGTCTGACTTTCATGTGGTCAGTTGAATTTCCAGTTTCTGCAGCTTTTGCAGAAGCCGGATTTTTACTTGAAGCCTATTTCTTTGCTGCATCTATAGTACGGTACATCTGGCAGCTTTTAAAATTCGCTAAAAACTCTTTCCCTCTGATCTCTTTCCCTCTCGTGTTTGTGTGTGCGCGTGTGTTGCTGCTGACAACTACTTACGATGTGCCAGATTGTAAGAGCGCTATTGTCATGCCAGTCATGTCTGGCCACAGCTCTGTGAGTCAGCATCATCCTGCTCTGCTATTTGCCCAAGGCCAGGTTCATTAATTAGAGAAGAGTCCTGTGGGAAGGTCTGTGTTTCTCTGCCCGACGTCCCACTCTCATTACAGCTGTTTGTTAGAGTGGGGCCACAGCAACAACACCAGGGGTCCAGGGACCATCGCATAGCAGCTGGGGTGTGGAGTGTACATTGAAAATCATGGTGGTAGAAAGGGAGGGAAGTTGGAAACATACCAATAAACACAGGACACTAATAAACAACTCAGAAGGATCTCCTTAATTTTAGCTGATGGCTGCAACTTTTGACCTTTTACACATGAAGATTCCAAATGCCTAACCGTTATTTTATTATAATTTGTTAGTTTTATTGCATTTTTACTGCAAAAAACTCAAACAGAATTGTGAATCTAAACATTCATTATTGATGTCTATGCAGTGTTTTCAGACTGTGTACGCTTTAAGTAATAGTAGTAGTGGAAGTCACCTTATTATCATAATCATGAATATTCAGCACAATATAATCCTATATTCCCTTGCGTCCCAAACTGCAGCTTGAAGATACTGTCAAACGGCTGTTCTCTTGTCAGGAATTTACTTCAAAACCTGTGCATATCACTCTGCACACCTGTGATGCCATCTGATCCACGCTTCTTCTCTGACATGTACCATACAGTAAGTGTGAAAGGAACATGAAAAGAAAATGCACAAACAGACACATAAACACAGCAACAGCAGAGGCAGCAATTACCAAACTAAAGTTAAGTACCCCATCCAGACTTATTAAGCTTAGTGGTGGAAATATCCACCCAGGGATTCATTTAGGAGAAATTAACTAATCCTGGACACAGCCACATACAGCAGGACACACACAACAGATGATTAAAACACCACTGAGATGCAATCAATGCAGTCAATTTTGCTGTAGAACAATATAGAGTTATGTTTACTTCTTCATTAAAATATCTGTTTTATAGTAATTGGCAAAAACAAACAAAGGGCACATTATTATGGTTGTGGTGCACACTGTTAGTTATATATTTATGTCTGAAAAGAAGTTTTTATAAAAAAAGATCTAGCCTTAAATACACTGGGTACAGTGACTCATACTTTTAAAGTACACATGTGAGAGATTTAGCTGCTGGGCTTGAATTCAGTCCATGCATGTGCTTCATTGCTGGGAAAGCGCTCGTCTACTGAAATATATTTTTGTTTTTCTGGGCTGACATTTTAAACTCAAGGATCAAAGTGCTCATCTCGTAGTTTTGTTGTGTACACCCCGTTGTAGTGTTGTTGTGTGCGTATGCTCACATGTGCATGTGGGAGTGAGGGGAAAACAAAATTCTTAGAGGTCAATAAGCAGCTGTTTTAAAGCTCTTAGCTCAGAGGATAACTTAGCAAAAATATTTGTAGAATAGTGCAATGTAACCGGTGAGACATGGAGGCTGGTTTATCTGAAAGTGAGGGGGGTCTTGTGATGAGAGAGTATGCTGGACAGACTCACCAACACAATGACAGCAGCGGGGCCGACGAAGGCATAAAGGAGACCACCCTCCAAGGATAACCAGCAACTGGAGGGAAAAAAAAGAACAGAGAAGCGTTTTATGCACAAAATAAAGGAAAATCACAAAACTGCTGGTGTGTAAAACGGCACTTCACCACATTCAGGTCTCACATTTCACTTACTGTGAGTGCTGAGTGCTTAACCACAACAAGTACGCAGCCAATTAAATATCACATTTACTTGAATAGCCTTAGTGGGGGATAAAGCAGTCTTTTCTATGGGTAGGTAAGTGCCCGTCTCTGTAAATAATGCCCTCAGTGCAGAGCAAATTTAGCATGTACATTACCTGAAACATATCCTCAAACTGTACATGGGCTTGTGAAATTTAATTTGGTGTGAAAGCTATTGAGACTTAATGAGCTTAAATGTGTCCTCTAGTGATGTCATCAGAGCTACTGAAACCCCTCTGTTGTCTTAAGGAAGCAAAAGATGAACAACACACGGCCCAAAAGCTAATGTACAGCCTTCATATTAATGAGATGTTTAATACACATTTGTAAACATCTTTTAATTAGTTTTCCTTTAATTAATTACAAAATTGACTTGGTGCGTCCCTTTCAGATGTGAGGTAGATAATCTCACCTCACCTCAATGAGACTGATTTTGCTCTGAAGGCCAGGAAAAATAGATTTTCTCTATCATTTCTCAAGTTCAATTTCCCAAATCTATATTCTTCCAAAGTTAGAGGTTTGTTTTGGTTATCATACATGTAAGCTTGTTGTGGTTTAGTTGGAAAAAGGTGATATCACATATCCCTGCGCATCAATCAGAATTTAGCAACAGCTATTAGCGCTTAGAATTCTTGACTGTTAAACTCTTAATAAATAATACTTACAGATGCCTCTTCCTACTTTAAATTACTACATTTATTATATATATATTTAAAGTTCCAGAAAAGTTTTCAAGGACTTTAATGTGTCTCAAGTAGAATCACTACAGTCTAACCTCTTGTTACTGGTATTAACACTATCTTGTGTCCATTAAACGTGGACAAACTAATTCAAAGACGTGTTTTTCATTTTGCCAAGTGCATGCTGGGAGAGTCCCCCCTGTGACACAGAAAGGAAATGAGGTATAGAAATTGGATGGATGGATAGATGGATGGAAGAAAAACTGACTGCTATGTTGATATAAATAATGTTAAGAGCTTATACATTCAGCTGTTTACAGCAGAGATGGGCTGCCCTCACTGAATTAATGACCACCTCTTCCATCTTACTCATAAACTTGCATGAAAATAATAAAAAGCGTGAAACCTTCAGGGAAGGAAAGGCAGATACACTATTTCAAATAGCAAAGGGAAAACTCTGGTATGCTTTGAGAGGTCAGAAATAAGGGCAATGGATGGTGCTGTGCCTCCAGCCCATCCAAACAGAAATCAGAGCTAAAAACTGGTATTAGCAGCAGTACTCACTAGCTGGCTGTGCCGTAACCTCTTGCTCTGGTGAAACCCACCGACACTGCTACAACGAGGGCTGGAAGACCTGCAAGATGAGCAGAGACAGAGAGATCAAAAAGGTGAGACAAAGGATAAAAGGGAGCCTTAATGGGGACGATGAGGCATGTCGGCCAAATAAGATTCTCCACTGTGAACGACTCCATAAGGCTCTTCCCATTCAAATGCTAAGCAGCCATGCAATAGCACGTAAGATGTGCATATGTGGCTGAAACTGACAGAGTGCTCTGCAGGTAAGCCCATGTACTCTGCATGTGCTCCCTGGCACAGAGGTCTAGCTACATGCATTAATAATGTGCTCAGATTCAAGATCAGAAATAAGAAAGCTCTGATTTAGCACTGCAGGACGTTGTTGTTGCGTTGACATCTTGTGCACACTAACACTGCCATAGATGACCTATACATGCGGCATGCCTTTACGTGGGTGTGCGCACTGAAAGTGTGTGAGCATGTGAGGCTGACAGAGAGTTTATAAAAATGTGAGATATAGCTTGGAGTGGTCAATAAGTCATGCATTAATTAGCTAAATCAAGCAATCTGTGTGTGAGTGCGTGTGTGTGTGTAAATGAGAGTGAAAGAGAGTGAGACTGAGTGTCACAGAGCGCGTGCCAGAAAAAAGAAGGAAATATGTTGGGCCCGTAATGAGCTTGGCTCTGAAATATTCATGTAATTAACAAAGCTGTGATTATGGCTGCAAATGAAAAGCAATTAGAAAAAGTCACATTAACATTAACAAATAAGATGGTGGGGAGCCAGGCCGGTCCACTAACTAGCATGTGCAAAGTTTCAATTAGACAACAGCAACATCAGTCTTGCATTTACCGATATATAATACTTTAAACACACAACTGTACATCAGGCATACGCACTCCACTGCTAATCTAAAACAGATCCAGTCACACCCCAAATCTCCTGTTTCCATGGCAACCGATTTCAATCACATAATTTGGGGGAGAAAATTGCAAAATGGACGTGAGGAGGATAAGCTGTTTGATCCTCTCCACTCTGCTCGACTGTTTCATGCTTTTCATGCAGCATTTGTAAGTGTATCGGCTAATTCTATAGCTGCCACTGTTCACCCAGCACACACACACACATTGTGTCAGTATCTCTCTCTCTATCTATGTGACTGTACAACATCTATACATTTTCCCTGCTCTGTATCAGGTAAGGGCATCAGTGACTTGGCAGATTAGACTGGTGGGATCAATATCAAGTGAAATGAACAGACGGTGTGTGATGTGTGTTTGTGGGTATATGTGCGGTGTGGGGGTTGCAGTTGTAATTTCTAGGGCTATCTCCAAGCATCTTGCCAGTGTTGTGCAGATGTAATCACATGTTTTGATTATCCCCTAACATCCCTGGTGCCTGTTGCATCAGGTTGTAGTACACTGAAAGGACAACATAATAGAGGGACATGGAGGCTGAATGACAGAGAGGAGTGAAATTACCTGTATTCTGAATGTTTAGTGTGACACACTTTGTGTGTACGCACATGAAAATTACAGATATAATTACATTAGAATCTGTAATAAATGTGTGTAAATTTAAATGAAATTGAGCCCTTGAAGCAGCAAATAATAGTATACAGCAAAGAAAAATTGGATATAAATGAGAAAAGAGGAGATGAAGGTTATTAAGCATAATGCAGCCAACAATTTCAACACTACTACATAATAATCTGTTACATTTTCATGTACAATAGCCCTGTTTTGCTGCTCTCTGACATCAATTCATGTCACACAACAGTGGTTCAATCTACTTCCAATTCATGAAAGGATCTTCATTTGCTATGCTGAAAATTCTCTGGTACACTGAGACAGCTTATATTTCCAATAGCAGAAACTTACATTAGTACCAAATGCTATAGTGAATGCCCCTGTGATACTGAAAAGTCTCTTTCAAAGTACAGTAACTATAGAAATTCAAGCCATTTACAGAAAAATATACTGGCCAAGAGGCTGGATTGACAGACTGAACAATAACGTGAAAGAGGGACAAAGTTAACTAATCGGTAATAATAGTATGTTTCTATTCTGAAAAAAAGTATCCTCACTAGCCCAAAACTTACACGTCTTCACACTTCACATGTTGATTTAGGTGCTTGGCCAGTTGTGCTAACAAGTAGCGTCATGCAGTAATATAATGTTAATGTATCAAATAGCAATTTTTACTAGTGAAACCGATTAAGCTGGTAATGAAAAAGGTGACATAGTAGTTCCACAATACCACTGAAAATTAGAAAAGAAGTAGCAACAAAACAGCAAGACTAAATTAAAAAAACATGCATATTAGCAAGGCATTTACACATTTACAAAAAGCTAATATAACATTATAGTTACTTAATCATACTTGCTGCAGTTATAATACTAACACTGCTTTCTGTTGGCTATCTTTTGTGTTAATAGGCTACTGGTAGGAATAAATGGCAGAATAATAAAGGCTGTCAACTGTCTACACCCTCATGCTCATCTCAAGCTTGATCTGAACAGTGGTTTAGAGAACAAGTACAGCAAATACAACTTCTGCTCTGCAGTAGAGAGCATGGGTAGATGCAGTAATGTCAAGGGAACGGCTGGAGTCACAACCATGTATGTATCCCTGCATCTATTTCTGTACTTTCTGTATGTTTTATTACTACAGGCTATTAGTGTTTGGTATTAAGAGGTACTCCATATTTCTCCAGCTGACCTTGAGATAGTATAGCACCTGCAACTGTAACATTAAAGATGGCAACAACTACAGCCTCAAAATGTTGCGTGGCAAAAATTAGACTAAAATGTTATTAGTTTTTGTTGAATACAACTAAACTAAACTTCACACTCTGTGTGAATTCTTCACTGTGCCACTTTCTGGTGTGACCAGCCTTTAAAACTAAAACTGAAATCCAGGTGCCAAACTTAACACTGCAGTCTGCGGAAGTGTGATGAGGTGCTTGTGTGTGCTCACCCCAGCCGAGGCACAGAAAACGCTTGCGAATGAGTCGTGGCCTCATTTTGCCGATGACGGCCAGGTAGGACTGCCACGCCTCTGTCAGCACCCAGCAGAAAGATGCCAAGAAGAAGAAATGCAGGAAGGCAGCAGTCACAGTACAGAGGCCCTAAAGAGAAAACAATGTCAGGCAGAAAGAGAGAGAGATAAAACAGTTGGAGACGTTTTACGAAAAAGTACAAAAAGGTAGTTTTGTGAGAGGTGAGATGAATCATCTCTGAGGACTAGTCAGCAAAGGAAAATGAAAACTCCGCAAAATAAAGAGGACAAAGGGGAAAAGGGAGTCTGATAAAGAACATATTGTGCAGAAAAATAGGAGTTGAAACTGTGTTTTTGATTTTGATCAATACTGACCACCACGCAGTGCTTAGTCAGAGAACTCGGAGTGCTTTATGCCAAAAATGTCAGCCTCCTCTGTGAGAACTCCACTGAACAAACTTTGTCTACAGTTGACCCCTGAGATTTATTTATTTATTTTGATTTATTTATTTATTTTATTTATTTATTTTGTTTTCCCTGGCCCAAGTGTGTTGACGAGATTTGCTGTTGAAATGCAGTTTCAGCAAGTGAGAGAAGAATTTTCTGTACGTTTTCATCTTGTGCATCTATTGCCTTACCTTGCTAAGTGTTTGAGATTGTCCCACCAAAATCAATAAGTTGGAGGCCAGGATAGAGAGGCAGAAATTCACCAAGATGATCGATCTCTCTGAACGGATATACCTACGGAGCAGAGGACGAGTGAGGAAAAGAGAGACGGAGAGAGGACAGACATGTGAGATGAGTATTTATGACAGTTTGACGAACTGAACAGCAACTTTTTGGACACTGCAGAGTCATTAGCTTGATTTTGCCATCTGTCATATGTGTTGCTCAAAAACTAATCACCACCCCCTGCTGCAGTTGAACCATTTGTTCCTTATTAGGCCTCATTGGAGTTTTGGCACAGCAGAGGACGCACATGTACTAGGTAGCCTGAATAGTGCTTGGGGAGTGTGTGACTATAGACACATGCATGATACCATCAAGTCTTTGTGTGTGTGTGTGTGTGCATATGTATGTGTGTGTTCTCACCTCCAGAAGGCAGCATAAATTAGCAGCAGGATGAGCAAAGCGGTGCAGGAAACCCCACAGCCCACCATGAGGGGCACAGAGGGCATGCTGGTAGGACCCATGTCCTGGAGAGAGTGAAAAGGAGGGAGAGAGGAGGGACAGAGAGGGGAAAATGGATAGTTAATAATTATTTACACTTTACATCAGCTTTGCTTCATAGGGGTTTACATGAGAGAGATTTAACATGCAGAGATTACAGAGATTCAACATACATTTATATGGTTACTAGTTAATACTGGCTAAGAGGAACCCCACTACAGAAATTCTGCTCTTCTCTATTGCAAAATTGGACAAGTCAAAATCATTATTCTTTTAATTAGGTGACCAAAGAAAGTAAATCCCATGACAATTTGCCATCTGTACTATCCACCATGTTAAACTTCCTGAACAAAAACATACAGTAAAATGACAACTAGTATTTCCAGATGACAAACAGTCTGCCTGAGAATGTAAGGTTGTCTGTATTATGCAGGGTCATACACAGGGTTAGTTGTTAGTTAGGCAGATAGATGTGTGAAGGAGAGTGATAACTGATGACCTGATACTGCCTGTGTAGATTAAAGTAATTGTTGGCACATTTCCTGCTTTGCACTTACAGTATCTATTAACTCTTACACTCCCTTAGTTGTAATCCCTCTGGTAGACCCTTTTAATTATAGCCTGCTAATTACATGCAATTACCTTTAATTAGAATTACAAGGGTCTGTTAGATGGAGCTGGATAATAACACATAATTAGACTATTCTGAAAGTTGCTCTTTGTTCGAAGTACTGCACCTATCTTGGCTGCTGTGATGTCACCTATGAAACTTTTCCAACATTACCCACAGACCTTGTAATTATAATTACAGTTTCAGTTTACTGTTAAGGACTGACACATGAAGACTTATTCAACTAACCAATCAACTGCCTAGAGCCCCGTATGATGCAGGCTTAAGAATAGCTTCATTTATACCCAGTCTGTACCTATTTACACCCATTGCATGATTTCACATGTACAAGGGTAAAAGCGCTAGACCATAGTGCATAATTAAGCGATTTAGGTCATGATGTACAGTGCACCTCTGCTTTGCTTCTCTCCCGAGGTGTGTCTTTGAAAGGATGAGGAACAGACAAATGAAGCTGCGTGGAGAGCATGCACCCCGCCGCGTCCCAAATGGGCTTGATGTTTGGCCTGCTTTTAAGTTCTCAATCACACAATTTACCTCAATTTACCTCCTAGGGTGGCTAGCCTTCCCTTTCATCCCAAAGATTTATCACTGTACACACAAGGTGTCTTTTACTGCAAATAAAGTACATACTTGCACACAAAGGCATGTCCAGGCAGATGTGCCAAGTAATTGAAAGTCAGTGTTTAAGCTGCAAGAATGTGTGCATGTGTGTCTATTCAAGACGAGCTGAAGGCAGAGGAGGATAGCGAGAGAGAGAGAGAGGACATAAAGAATGCAAACTAAAAAGAAGGAGTAGGAGAGAAATTCAGAAAGAGATGGAGTGGGAAGAGTTAAGAACAAGTAAGAGAAAGAAAAGAGTAGGAGGTGGAAGAAATAGATAGGGAGAAAGAAAACGAGAGAGTCAAAGCTTTCCTTTTAGTGGTTTTCCTTGGCCCATCAAAGGAAGCCAATTTCTCCAGAGGAAAGTGGAAAAGGCTGGAATACCAATACGGCGCGCTCACACAAACACACTGGGAGGAGAATGGAGGTGAAACATAATCAAACTGCCTCATAAGAAAGGAAAGACCCACAAAAAGGGAGAAAGAGGGGATATGACAAGCATCTGCTTCAGGAAAAAGGGAAAGGCCTAGGAGATAGAATGAGAGACAACAGAGACTCACTGTGTTTGATATTATGTAGAGTGGAAGGTCAAAGGATATGCAGGCATTTGTGTTTTTTTGAAGTTTGACAGATCAAACATGGAGGATGCATGGGGAATGGAAAGCACGCACACACACACACTCAAACGAGCCTACTGAATTTCCCCTTCTCTCTCTGTCTCTTCTACTTTGTCTTAGATTAGCCTCTACCAGACAAGTAATGGAATAAATTATACTCTTATTTGTAATTTACCCAGTATACATCCACAAATTGTCTCTCAGCTCTTCATCGTGTCAAATTGTCTGACAGAGTTTTCTTAATTGGTACAATTAGATTATGTGTCTGCGATGAGATTAAGTATCTAATTTCATAATGTGTAAGGATGCTATGAAGGAGGAAATGGAAAAAAAAGGAAAACACCCACACACACTCTCACAAACATTCTCACAAACATAACAGATCAAGCCTGAGGGTACAGTGACACGCAAATGCCCTGCCCTAAATAGATATAGTGATATTATGTTGCATTTGGGGGAGATACGTGCCTGCATTTTGAGTGTGTGAGCTACATGTGTGAGAAGAGAGAAAAAACAGAGAGAGAGACACACACACACACCAGATTAGAACGAGTGTGCTGAGGCTCTGCTGTATATGGCCAGGCTCCCCTGGGCAGCTTGGCTACCATGTGATGGAGAAGATAGCTATTTTCAGCTCAGGAAGTTTAACCTACTTATCTCCTCTCACTGACACTCCTCCTCCCTCCACCCCTACCTATCCTGCTACCACCCCCTCTCCCTCCCTCTCTGTGTCTCCCATTCTTACCACACTTCCTCCTACCTGTCTTACTCACTCTTAGCAGTGGTTCTCTAGTCTCTTCTTTCGCTCCTTGTCCATCTCTATGTTACCACCTCTTTTCTATTAAATCCTACAGTTACAGTGTTGAGACTACATATTACTGGACTTGTTCTTGGTAATTTCACAGATGCATGCTCCACATGAGGAATATAAGAGTGGGTTTAAGTATGTATCCTTGTGTGTATTCAACACCAGTTGACTTACGTAGTGAGTTTGTGTCTCATAGCCCCACATTGTAGGTTGTGAAAGTGCAACGCTATGTTTTCCAAAACAGTGGCATTTTGGAAACTTAAGGCTTTTTTCCCCATAAGTTCTCATATGAAAAAAAAGAGATCCTTTGTAATTGTGTAAACCATGCTTATGGCTAAAGACGACACCTGTAGGAGTTCTGGGAGGCTATATTTAGACACAGCAATACTGTTGTTGGCATGCTAACATGCTGATGTTAAGCAATTATAATACTTATCATGCTCACCATCTTAGTTTAGCATTTAGCACAAAAAACACAATAGACTTCAGCTTTGGAAAAAGTGAAAACTACTTGATTAAAGCTGCTATAATCACTATTTTTATATATTAACAATGAACCAAGTACCAATGAACCAATGGTCATATTTTTGTGAGAACAACCTCACTGGAATACCTCTGCATAAAGAAGGATTTCAGTGTCTTTCAGCTCTGTATGCACTGTATGCTACCTGTCCAGCACCAAATACTGGACAGCTAAGGTAGTATGTAGTATTATAACATGTATAATCACCTTTTAACTTAAAAGGTGACTATACATGTTATAAATGTGTTAACAGCCTGTTTCTGCGGCTCCAAAGTGACTAAAAAAAATCAGTCAATACAGTTTTAAGTTTAGTGTTGTAAAAGTATTGAGTGTTGGTAGGAAATGGGCTGTGAACAGTGTGTCAAGATCACATGCTTTTGACCCAGCTAAAGGTCTAACAATACATTTCACATTACTCCTGCCTTTGGTTTTGAGAGAGAAAAGTCATAACTTGCACATGCCCAGGAGCTCTTTTCAGGAATTGGCAAACACAAGTCATGTTAGGTATTTGAACATACAAACAATATATTAATTTTTCTGCTGAGACCAGTCTCAAGACTCAAAATAAAGGCAGCTGTTTACATTTAGTGCATACATTTGTGGGTATTCATCATCTCTCATGTAGTGTGCTGTTTTTTTTTCTCTCAGTCCCATGTAGGCTGGGGAAATGACGTGCCCCTTGTCAAATGCTGAATAATTCTTGAAGAGATGGCATTTTCAAAATTCAAGATATTTACCTTTGGCTGCCACATGCTTTTTCTTTGTCACCACACAGGTACAGGCACACAAATACACAAGTGCACGCAAGCAGACTGTGCCACTTGCTAATCTAGTGTTCCTGCTATTCAGTGGCCTGTTTTCCTGTCATAGCACTAGGTAAATATAACCTGTGATATACTTCAACTGAATCAATTCCGCTGCCCCTGAAGGGTTCAACTTGACAGGCTCTGGCTTCAGCGGCCTTGAGACAAGCCATACGTCTCCTGTCAATGTGTGACAACCTGGAGGGCTGACATAATGATTTAAAATGTAAAGTCATCATATAAAGTGCTGGCCCTAACCTCTGGTATTTTTTTTTGATACTACAGAGGTTTGTATTGCTAGTTGAGGCCAAATGTAGAGAGCAAAGGCCTAATCCAACACAAAGTTCTGTCTAGGAGCACCAAGATATGACTTTTATTCAGGGCTACTATCGAACCATCTTGGTCGAGTTATAACTACACTATGACAGACCTTGTTGGTTCACACAATTACTGTCAAATTCTAATTATGAGGTCACCAAAGGGGGTAAAACAAAATTTGTATTTAACAGACCACAAAATGAAATCAAAGTTAAAACACATGCTTGAATCTGTTCTTGAGCCCTCACTCAAATAGTTATTCTTGGACTCTGCCTGTGTGTGTGTGTGTGTGTGTGTGTGTGTGTGTGTGTGTGTGCTACTACATCCAAAACAGCATTTTCTGCTCAATTTTAAAATATCCAATTAGCCAGAAAACCTGTCCTTGCCACATCTGCCTCAACCATTATGCATCTTCACCCAGAGAAACACATCTAAATAATTTCACCTGTTTACTGTCATCACTTCCCTTGTCCCCAACTAACCTTCAATTAATTCGACATGGATTCAAAGATTCTAATGCAACTCCACACAGAGTCCCTCATAAATTTAAGGAACCCTCATCTTTTAGTTACACTTGACAAGTGCAAGATATTTGCATACTGTAACCTTGTAGTCTTGCTTCATCTGGGGAAGGCCTTGTTTTCTTTTTAAACACTGTCTCCAGTTAAGTTATAATAGATTTAAAAATGAGGTGCCATCTTGTGGCGCCCCAATCATCCCTATCATCCCTCCACAGTCAAATCAGGCACTTTGGACATTAATAGTCTAAATAATAGACTCGGCTGTGAGATTTTTCCATTCTGATTAGGTGTAAGTGAGCACTAATGACAGTAGAGGAAACAAGATGCAATTCATCTCAAGTAGATCCAATCATCTCCTGAGAATGAATGGGCCAAAGGCAGTTAGTGTGTCAGGTAAAAGAAGCTCTGAGAAATCCTTTACAGGAAAAGCAGACATCACTCCACATACTGTTCTTTTGAGAAATTTGCTTTGATACAGTCACTGGCTTATGAATAAGTTATGGAAACACAAAAGGCATCACCTCTTCTCCATGCCTTTTGTGTTATTTTTCATCTCTTAGCCAGTGTGTGTGTTTTTGTTTGTGTGCTCAGTCTATGCTGGCTGGATCAAGGTCTCAGGTGCTCTTTGAACCACTGACCTTTTCACTCTCATTTCTGTTTACCTGCTTAGGCAAGCACAAGCTATGATCCCCTCTGTAGCTTTGAAAACAAGTTGGAGAGAGAGAGGCACTTGAAAACTGTAATTAATTTGAACACAACTAGGACAGTGGCCTTATGTGCTGACAAAACTGATGCAATGAGGTATAACTCACTTGATTAACTAGAGGCACCAAATGTTAAACTGACTTTTATAAAGCCAATACCTCCTTCAAATCCAAATCCCATGATCCCTGTGAGCACTGTGGAAGCAATGAGTCCAGACATATCCGTAGGGTTTGTATTCCCGCTGCAGTCATTTTGGGAATTAAGTGGCTAGGTTTATTGTATGGCTTCATGACCTCACTCAATCAACTCCTTTTTCTCCCTCTCCCTCCCCTGTTTCTCTAAAGTAACAACCTCTGTCTTGTGTCTGATAGTGAAGGTCTCTCTATAGACACACAGCCAAATAAACACACACATACACACACGGAAATCTCAGAGGCTATAGAAAGTAAACAGGATTAACTGGCTATCCCTCACTCCACTGTAAACGGCCTGTAATGGCAGCACTGCTTCTAAATCCCTCCATCTCTTTCTCTCACCCCTTCCCTCCCTCCCTTTTCTATTAAACATGGAGGTTAATCCTCAACCCCCCTTGTCCCTAGTGCCGTGGCCTAGGATAAGCTGTCAGAGCTGGGCTGCTGATACTCAGCTCTGCTCCAACAGCCTCACAGCCTGGACACAGCATGGGAGTGTGTGTATGTGAGTGTGTGTGTGTGTTGCAGACTTGTAATGCATGGATGCATGCTTGCGTGTGCATTTGTTTTTAAGTGCAAACATCCATACCTAGAGCTGTCTGTGTTTGCGTGTCTAGATGTGGCTCTGGCTTTTTTTTAAATGTGTTGCCAAATTCAATCTGTCTCTCCCTTCTCTTTTATAGAATCCAATCTCCGCTGAAATAAAAAGTTAACTCTGGAGCACCCTAAAGCAACAAAGTGCACTCAGTAGTGGCCACAACAGCTTCTGACTGAGAGCCATTGACACAAAAACACTGACCTATACCTTCCGGTCCTCAGCACTGGGTCTAATGGTGGTACCAGGGGCTGAATGATGAATCGCTAATGACTAACACACTCTTCACAGATGTCACAGATGTCGCAAAAGTCAATGTGTTTTCCCTCCTAGTCCTCTTTCACTCAAAATGGCCGACCTGCTTGCTGTGTTTCAAGGGAAAAGTCAATATTGTTCCGTTGGAAGAGGAGTCACAGAGACCAGAAATAACAGCTTGAATGACCCGTTCAGCTTATAGGTCGCAGCCATCGTGTTTTTCCATATGATGGGAATTAATGTCTCTCCGAGTTCTGTAATAGGTTCCAGACCCCTGTGAAGTAATTCAGGCTTTGAGGGACAAAATAATGAATAACTGCAGTTACTCACCTGAAGGCCATCACCTTATTTTGACCCTCTTTACACTTAATAAAAAAGAATGGGGGGATATCCAGGGGAAGAGGAGAAGGGAATAAAATAATAGCTCCTACAGTATGTTATAGAAATCGCTGTGATCCCAGCAGATTCTCGGAGGTTTACATTTGTGAGATATTATTTGATTATCGATTTCAGAGCCTATACAAGGGTAGGGCATCCAAAATTTAAAGGGCCGGTCGCGTGACTGTCTCAGCTGTACTGCTGGTGTGACTTGGCTTATCCAAATTTGGATGGATTAGATGGCTCGATCCATCCAAGTGAAAGTTCAAAATAGCAGTCACTTGCATCAGTCAATCCAAACTTGGACATAGTGGGGAGCAAAATAGTACCTCACAGTAGGATCCCTTTAACGTTTTGGAACCTTCAACTTGCCATTAATACAGTATATCCCTACTGTGTGACCTGCTTAACACCATTCAATACCAATATATCAAGTAAAAGAGCCAGAATGCTGAAAGAAAAAAAAAGCCCTTATCATCACAAATAATCAAAAAAGTGTTTCAAAGTTCAAGGAGGTGTTTTTGGTGCTCTTGGTTCTTGAAAGTCAAACAATGACATTAGAAGAAGAATCAGAGTAATTTTAATGACCCAACGACTGAGGTCAGTGAAATTCGTTTTTCGTTTCAGCATGGTAGGTAAGCTCAATTCAGCAGTGTCAGTAACATCAAACATAGGCAGATGTCAACCTCATATTAGACATTAAACATCACAATATTAAATATTAACAATGACTCAGTGCGTGACACAGAAGCAGAGCTTGTAGGCAAGCTGCATGCATGTCAGAGCTTAAAATTCCATTAAAGTACATGTACTTTAACTAAGACTGAAATACAATCCTACAGCTTAAATAAATTCATTTTGTGGTTTGTAGTTTTTTAGAGCCACCTGGAATTGGAAAAATTTGATTTTTAAAAAACATAGCTAATGTAATTAGTACTGGTGGCCATAACATAACCCTATAGCGTGGTTACATTATCCAGGACACTACCAGATTTATTATATTTTATACTACAGTGGGTTTTTAGACCTTTTAGCTGAAACAACAACACTTTTAGAGCAGTGAGAGTGAACCCAAATAGTAAAGTTGAAGCTCAACAGTTAAACAATGATCTAAAATTCACTATAAAGCTCTGTAAAGCTGGGGGGAGGTGCAAATGTAATAATTCGTGATAATACTCTGTAGATTCATCACTACAAATGACACCTTTCACATTAGCTCACTATTTTCATACCATCATTTTCATACCATCATACATACTTATTTTAAAAATATAAATTATAGCTGCTTTAAAAGAAAAACTTAAAATGAGTGTTTAGAACCAGCAGCTCCTTCCAATTTGTAACTCTATAACACTAACTGCTATGCGTATCTTTGACTGTGGTCCATCTGATTTTGTAATGTGTCTTTGGAACATGAGAGAAATCACAGCAAAAACACTGGTTGAGATAAAAAGAACACACAAACTCCTCCAGTTCAGAGTACCACGTCCCTGAGCTGTATTTTTTTCATGTTTGATGCAGCATGTACTTGACATTTTTAACAGTGATGTGTTTTGAAACAGCACCAGTGAGTGCTATATGGAAGCACTATTTTATACTGAAAAGCTTACTCAGGTATAGATGTCCACATAAGCTCTTTATCTCAGCAACACTCTGGTTGTTAATGCATTATTACTTAGCACGAACAACATCTCCTTTCCATCTCTCCATCTCTCGCTCTCTCTCCCTCGTTTCTCTCTCTCTTAGCCTTCCCTGCCAGCTGAGACCAGACTGCCTTTTATGTTTGGTTGAACATTTCCTCCCTGAAATCATCCATTCCTCACAATCACATTCTATTTCTGTGACACCTGGAGTTACCCTCCAGTGCTTACCAGGGATCTGCTTTACTGACTCCATTTTCTAAACTAACCATTAAGAGAGGAGGGAAAAAAATCACCCATAGATTCTAGTGTGTAACAACAAATTTAGCTGAACTCCATTTCCTTACACTCCCTGATTATTTAATGTAATCACTGTCCCCGCGGGTATTAGGTGCAAGCAAGCATGGAGACGAATTAACAGCTAAACCTAAAGGGAACATTTTGTGACCACAGCAGTCAAGGAGCTGTGGCGTAAAGTGAGAACAACAACTGAAAGTGTTAACAAGGTGAAAAGGAGGATGAAGGAGGTGACAAAAGTAGGGTGATAAGGAGGAGGAGAGGGAAAACTAATCACATCAGTGGAAAAATATGGCTGAGAAGAAAAAAGGGAGCAAGAAAGTGGGTATAAATAATAAATTGGGTTAGATGTGTATAGAAGGAAGGTGTGAAATAAAAGGGGCGACAATGTGGGACATTATACAGTACAATTAATGTCTGTTAGATGAAGAGGGTGGCTCTGAGAGGAAGGTAAAGTAACAGCTGTCAGGTCTTGGGATGTCCATTAGCGCAATACAGAAGATTGGGTCAATGTATCAGAGCAGGCATTACCCCAAACTCCTAAAAAGCCTTCTTTAATCATGTCAAACACACACCGCAAGCCATGTGAACTATTTATAGAAGCGCAGGTTATGTGCTGCAGGCAAACTCGCACACAGACACAATAAAATCTCTTTCTTTCTCTTGACACCTCTTCTCTCTTCCATCATATGGAAGTAGCTTGCTGAACAACCTGACCTTTCTCAAGTTTTGGCTCAAAAAAGTTCCATAACATGGAGAGTGACAGTCAATCAAGGTATAATCAGACAAGTTAAAGACACCATGATCAAAACTACATCTTATTCTGTGACAAAGTTTTAACGCTGAAGGCTGTGTTCGGGTTGAGCTCATTTTCTTCCACGAAAAGATGCTCATTACAAACTAAGACACCACTCATACCAGCATCACCTATCCATATCTCTCTATAAAGACAATAAATGAGTCTTAGCAGCCTGTTTGCATTTTGCAGTAAAAGCCAACTGACAGGGATGCCAGCTACATAAATGCTTACTGAGGTAACTCATCAACTCACTGACCTGGCCCCTGGTAGTAGTTGCCTTGTTAGCCCCCAAGTCCCACAGAGTACATCAGGTTATGCATTGGTGTGACTCACCGGGTCTTTAGCTTGCTGCGCTAACACGGCGTAGGTGGATATCCTGCTGCACAGGCATTTGGTGTGGACAGTGGTTGACGCGAGCGTTTGGCAGCCTTCTGTGCCCCAGTTTTCTGCGCCAGCTTCCCTGGAGGTGGAGAGAAGTGGGGGGTGGAGGGTGGGGTGGGGGAGTTGTCACAGGGGACATAAACAGTGACTGTGAGACAAATACACACAAAAAACCGTCACATGACCAAACGCGCCTATAGGAAGTTCCAACTCCGAGGGACAGAACATTTCAGTGGATTCACCACCAAGTTCACAGAGTTCATCCATTCACTCTATAGGTTTAACAGGCAGAGCACTCACACACTGACTCACTCTTTTACACTGCTGGCATCATATGCCCATGCCTGTGCCTTGTTCTAAGTCTTCTCTGTGTTAAGCACCCTAAACACTTTCTTTCTAGTCTCTGTTCTTTTCTTCTTTCTATCTCGTCTCCCTTTTCTTTGAAAAATACCCAAAGAGTCTTAGGGCCTTGAGGAAAAATGAAAAGGGTTGTATCAGCTAGCAGTTAACAAAAACCAGTGTGGCTTAATGGGTGGATGGGGGTTATTCAGCACTAAATGGTCAATTGCTTTTACATCCAACAAGGGTAAGAGAGTGCCCAGAATCTCATACAATAGAACCTTACACAATCTACAGCTTTCTCCTCTTCCCTTTATCCCCCCCCTTCATTTCCCTCTAAATGCTATCATTGGAGGGTTGAATACGGAGGTCGATCAATAAGATTCTAACTGAACTAATTACCCTGGCACCGCACACTACACATTGACCTTATGTTTAACCCTGGGTGTACTTCTCTTTTAGTCACCAGAGTCAGGTAGAAACATTGATGAGTGAGATGTTCTGATGGGGTCAAGAAGGCTAGCTTCACGACTGACTGAGAAGCAGCAGGCTTAAAGGCCTTGAAATCATCTTTTCAATCAACTTCCCACTATGAGTAATGAGATTCAACATGAACACTCTATTTTCTGTATAAGCTGCAGCAGTTTTGTTTGATGTATGGAGTAGACATAAGGAGTATTTAGGCACTTCCAGTAGGATTATATGTATAACTATGGTCTAGGAAGCCTAAATAGAGATCACCCATGAAATATCTTCCTAAAATTAAATGGGGTCAATTTGGGTCCAATTTCATCAACATGTCAACATTGCTACATAATTAGCAGCTAGTCAGAGGTAGGTCTATACATAAAATTCCCTCTTATAAAGAAAATCTTTGCTTTAAGGTTATAGAAACATGTCTTGTATTTCTGCTGTTTGTGCTAGAGGGGGCACATAGTTGTCTACATCCTTGTTTGACCAAAAAAAGTTTGGTAATGATGAAGACTACCTTCAGTTGAGGAATGAAAACAACTTTACTGTTGGTGTTTGTTGTGAATAGACTGTAAATTTTATTTGATCATTTTGTTCTTTCCTCCATAAAGATTTGTAGAAAGATATGAAATGCAATCATATCGCAGACAGCACAGTGTACACTGTTCTTTCACTGCTAATGCTTTAGTGGAGAACTTAATTGCCTCCTCTCAAGCTAATAGCGATGAGTACCCTCAACAGCGGATGGAGAGAGAATTGTGTTGTCTGTATAAAGAATAGAAATACGTGGGCCTTGCTTGGCCTGTACTGTATAGCTGAGCACTGCTTGCATCTCGGGGGGAAGATTTGGTTTGACAATTGAACTTTATGAGAAATGATAAGCTGGCTTGTTGCTTGTGGTATTCTCTGTGTCTTCTCTTGAGAAAGATTTTGGATTTTAGCCTGGCCTTTGGGGAAATAAGAGACAAATAGTTTAACATTTTAAAAAAGGGCTTCTAAGATACCCTTGGTTTATGTATTACCTAAAAATAATAAAAAATATGGAACACCTCTTATGTTGCCCTATTGTGGGGATACTCACCTCCCCACCTGACTATGTGTACATGTAAATTAGGGAGACCAACAATTAATATATGCACATATTATGATATTTTTCATAGTTTTCTGACTATATGTTTAATGACTAAATGACAAGAATGTATCAACTTCAATTCTCAAAAGTATATCTGAACGCGAAGGAATGCACACACACACACACACACACAGTCACAAACCCAGATAAACATGTAAACACACACATACACACACAGCAACACTCAATTCATGATGTCAGTAATGAGATGTGAGTACAATTCCCTGAAGATCATCATCTGCACAGTGACACTTCAAAGACTGAAGATCGGAAAACGAGCCACAGCAGTGAAGCTTCAGAGACAGCTTGACAGGTAGCGACACGGTGCGCAGCTTTGTGTGTTTCTACGTGTGGGTCAGAGAAAGAGAGAGAATTGGGAGAAAGACAAGAATAGAAGGAATGAGAGAGTATGCACACTTGTTACTTTTTACGAGAAAATCCTCCAGAGTGTGTAGAGTTTGTGAGGTATTTTTGGTACATTCTTTGGTTACATTTACATTTCTCATAAAAAAAAAAAAACATGTCCATGTAGATTCCACTGTGTTTGTGATGATTCATGTGTTACTATATATGAATATAAACATGTGAGTTTTGTATGTGAACTCCCAACATGTGCAAGTAAAATATTACAAATGGCTTCGTTACACAAATAAAACATTGCATGTGTGCTGTCACTATACATGCATTAATGTACTATGTCCTGCATAGACAGGGAAGTGTTATGTGCTGATTTATGCACTCTGTTTAACTCATAGCATGGTAGATACACAAGTGAAAGCATGCATACTTTCATTTACTAACACAGGCAGTTTGATGACATGCAACAAAGCCACACACATATATCAAGTATTCTATACCAGTCTGGAAGCAGAGAGGAAGTTGGGGTAATGAGAAACTGTCTGACAGCTCGCAATAGGGGGTCGCTGAAGATGACACCACACATGCACAAATACATATTATCTGTGACCTCTTTGTTTTGGCTGTTGAATTTGCAGCTTTTATTGACTGCTGACCTTCATCTGCTTTAGCTGGGTTTGATTGTTTTGATGCCTTTCAGGAAAAAGCCAGCTTTGAATTTTGAAGTTTTATTTCACCCACAACACTGGAACAATTCACTACAGCTACAGCAACACACTGCTGCTGTGAGCCCCGCTGGGCTCATAAACGTATTAGATTATCAGTTGAGCTTAGCTTGTGAGGAAAGATTAAAAGGACATGGCTTTTGTTTTACTTTTGTCATAGCATTTGAATGCAGCCTGGAGCCACTGCAGACTCCTCTTATCATGGAAAACAGGTACCAGATGTACAAACAGGTGTACGTGTCAGTATAGTTGGTTTATAGGCTATGGATCCCAAATGTATACTGCAAAGATATCAACCTGGTATTATCAAAAAAAAAAGAAGAAAAAAAGCTAAGATGTGTAAATATACATAGCATCAACCAGTTTGCTAGCATTGCGATAATCGACACATCTGTTGTTTGGTCTTGACTCCGACAAAGAATAAAGTTTTACTTAATGGATGTTAGAGTTGGCTTCATTTTGACAGGTAGTTATCCCTCACTGCACATGGTGTTTACACAATTCACTGTGATCAACCTGAGCCAAAACCTAACATATATATTCAGCATGACTAAAGATCCACAGGCCTGGAAGTGGCACTGTGAGGCTGGACATTTGCTTCGAGCTCAATGCTATCACCTGACACTGCCATCCCTAAAGTCACATGGTTAGCATGACTAAAAAAGATGAAATCAATAGTGCTAAAGTATTGTTTCTCAACAGCATGCTGAAAAAATGTACAGTGGCCACTGCAGGAACATGGAAGAATGGTTTTCAATTTGCTCCCTAATTGCTTCTTGAATGATGTGGCAGCTGTTAAGAAAAATAGAAAAAATACTTCCTGAACAACAGGGTAAATTGACCTTTTATGCCTACTGAGAAGAAATTGGCACCAACTCTTGACTGAAAGGGTAGTGTGATGAAAGCCACTTGCCCCCTGTTAAGAAACAAAAAAGGTTAAACATGGTTTGAATTCTTAAAACTGAAGGGTTTTATGTAGGGATTTCAGCTGTATGGAAGTGACGGGACATCTGACTGGTGCACAAAACAACCTTTCATCTTTTGCAGGCATGCAATATTACATGTCACTAAAGGTACAGAAAATACAGAACGAAATGTATCATAATCCTAATGATACACTCTGCATTTTTATAGTAGCTTTGAGCAGATATACCATAACAATCTTTTATTTAAAGCAGCTAACAGTTTAAGTAACATTTAACATTTTGTAACTGTTGAAATGTTGTTCTACATAGCAGTCAGTTTTGTGCACTTCATTTGATATTATCAAATTGCATGAACTGCATAGCCCTGTGTCCATTAGTCTGCTTCTCACTGCTGCTCACTGTGGCAAAATGTTTGCCTTTGTGACACCAGTGGTCAGAAGCGCAGACAAAGATATTACGCAGGAGAAAAAGGTGGGAAAAGAAGGGCAAACAGCAATAAATGCGAAGAGATGAAGAATGCATTGAGGGATTTAAAAAAAGTATTTTACACATTGATGAAAATCAATAGCATGTAAATCACAGTCAAATTGCTATAAAATCCTCAGAGGATAGCAGGAATAGGTTTAATATTCAGTGTGTAGATTGTTAAATGCAGTGTATAACCAGTTTTTTAATGTGCTTTTTTTGAAAAGAGAACTTTGAGTATAGTCAATGTCTAATACAGACTGACAGTTGGTGATACACATTGCAAACTACAGCTAATGAGTCATAGACAGAAGGACTAGTGGGAAGGAGAGAGGGCTTGTTGTAGTAGAGAGGGATTTTAAGGATCATGGATACAAGTGGCCTCAAGAGGACACAGATGCACAGATACCAATGTGTTAAAACCTGTCACTGTACATCAGCATCAGTGACACACTAAGGCAACAATAACAACCTTCATGCTGCATTAAGAAGGGGCACATTTATCTGTATGTTTTATATAAATGTTTCTGTTTTTTATATGGTGTCCTGTACACAATTTGTAATTAATGCATGCTTCTTGTCATAGTTAACTGTTGCTTAATGCTGTTTTGTTGGTGATGCACTATTTTGTGCCATTCTTAAAACATTTACATAAAAAAGAACAAATAGAAATCTGAGAATATATATAAAAAACATATGCAATAGCTTAAGCCACCATTGGTGCCTGCACACATTTTGTTTTACTTGTGACATAGCAGTAAAACCACAGGTGTAAATAATCAAATTAATGATGGCTGAGTTCCATTTAGCTGTATCAGTTTCAGGGTTCTAGTATTGTCCATCCTGGCCCACTGTCACACTGGTATGGTTTATTGGGACACTTGAAAAGAATGGCACCATTGCAATCATTTAAGCCACCAGGGATGACCCTACACAGGTGTTTTAACTTATGTCATAGCAGTAAAACCACAGGTGTAAATAATCTAATTAATGATGGCTGAGTTCCATTTCAGTTTCAGGGTCCTGATATGGTAGGGTTAGCATTAGGGTTAAGAATAGAGCCATTGTTCATGTTATAGTACTTTTCTTTCAAGCCATGGTGGGAAAAGCTGCCTAAAAACATAATTCTGTCTTCCTTTAACCTGAGCAAAGGTCTAACGAGCCAAAATAACTGTACTGTCACTAAAATAATTTACATACTGGACATCATTGTCTCCCATTATACTGTAGTAATACTCCTACATTCCCACAATCATGTTATTTTTCTTTGCCTGTACTTAACAGGAGAACACAAGGGTTAGGTCATCCTGGGCTACAGCCCAGCTATCCGTAACCATGTCAAATGCAACTTCCTGTGTTTTAATCTGGCCATGGAACGGTCATGTGTTGTTTCTTAATCTCTTTTTCCCTGTATTTCCTTAAATAAATGTGTAATAAATTGTTGCAATAAATATCTTTTTAAAGAACCGTTTAAAGAACTGTTATTTCTCTCGTAATTTAATATTTTTTCAAGTGCAGTTCTGAATGTTTAAGTGTCTATGACTCTCTTTACTGTGATAGGACTACACTGTCAATAACCATGTGTATGCGGTGCATGTGTAGTGTACTCTTTGTCTGGACAAAGCACTTCAGAGAAATCTTAAGGCCAACTAGAGTAAGTTTTGATCCAGTATTTATACACTTGTGCACAAGATCCAATGTTATTGTTGAGTCTGTCTCAAACAGATAAGGTTGTCAGACCATCTTACCATCTTATGGGACAGCTATTTTACTGTAAGACATACCAAATGTGTCTTATGTCAAAATTTAAATTTTCAGAATAGTGATGGGTCCAACATTCACCAGCGGCAATGCATATTGGCCTTTTACTCTCAATATGGCTAGAAGGCACAGAAGCAATGTGTGCATGCATAAATGTATTTGACCCAGATATTAACTCTGTGGGAACTAAGCTTTGCTGTCTTCCACTGACTGATGTAAAGACGGGTCTTATAACCACAAGAACATGCCGCAAGATTATCTGAAGCTTGCTGTGATGTTTATGTGCAAGACTGTACAGCTTATGTTTCTAAATGTTATTTCTGTTGCGGTGACTAAAACATGAAATATTTCATTTGATTCTCATGCATATAGAGCAATTCAGGGAAAAATACATGACTTAGACATTCCTTCTCATACCTGCAGTACTATTGTGGCTGGATGGATATGAAACAACAACAACAACAACAACAAAAAAATTAATAATGAAATGGGAAGCCATCAAAAGGCCAGAGATATGAATACTCTGAGATGTTTCTATATCGATGGTACAAAGTTTACAATGCCATTATTCCTCTGGTACATGTTAATTGATTTCAAATTCACTTACTTTTAAATGGACATTTGAATAGGTCTTTAAGACACATTTACTGTCCTGCCTAATCCTAGTTGTCTCTTGGCTCATGTCATCTGAGGATGTCACACGAAACCCTCCTTCGCACTTCTTCCCCTATTTTCGTGTCAGTAGGATGCTTTGTCATTGACCTCCACTGCCCTAATCTGCTCTCTGCCATGGCCATGGGCTAATTTATAAGCTTCTTTACCGGGATTATCTTTCTTCCTGGTGTGCGAGCTATTGAGCCAACAGCAAAAGCAGAGATACAGGTTTCGGCTACATCCATAAATGGCCTGCCGCTCTGACTGCCTGCCTTCTGTGTTAACATGGACACGCTGCATGGCTCTGAAGAAAGTGGCTTCTGAAGAAAATGGATTAATGCATAATTCTGATTCTGAAAAAAAGTATTCAAGTTTTTGGGACATTTTGCAACCAGGTTTTCAAATGTTGTGTCTCTTAGGAAATGTAGAGAATTTCTCTGCAAACTGAACATTTGCTGAGCATCTTACCAGGGGTTACACAGGGATGCTTAGGGCCAAAGGGGCAACTCTGATTCTCATAAAGCGCTAACTCACTGCCCTCCCAGCCTACTTTCAGCAGCACAAGAGAAAAGAGGATAATGTGCAAGTCAACAAGATAAGCATATGGCAAATACAGCACTTAACCTTAGGTTGCATATAACTCCCTGTAAGAGTGTATTTCCAGCACAAAATCATTAGAAGATAATACAACAGTCATAAAATGACCTGGAATATATTTTAAGAATGGTGAAACATTTTACTTACCTAGAGGCTCTTTAATGCTACACATCCAGGAGTGATAAATGTATTCCAACTGCCAGCAGAGGACAAGTCCTCTTCTTCACAATCTGAACTTCAAAAGTAATGCTACAACTTCATCATGATCTAAGACTTGGCCCAGGGGAAACAGCATTAGTTCTAAAGGCTACCCATGGCCATACGATAAGACACAGTGCTCCATTCTAACCCCACTGATCACATGACACACTTTATATTACCTTGTCACCTAAACTAAAAAAGTAGAACTTGTCATAAGTGTAAGCAGCCCACACTTATCCATGAAGTCCAGCAGCAGAAAGAAATCATTACTGAAGTTCAGACTTAGGACTGATCTCAACGAAAAGTCACCCTAAAGCTGACTTTCCTCACCACGAACCCAAGCGTAATGCAGTGAGAACTGAAGCTTCCATCTTAACGTGCTCACTAAGGACTATTGTGATAGCTGGGGAAATGAGCCAAGAGCCTGTCCACGTCTGTAACGCCCGATGGAGGCAGAGCCCACATAAGCCCTACTGGCCAACTCCCTCTTGCTGTGTGGACTCGCTGTTTGACACAGTCTTGATCCCTTCTGCTCTGTCGGATGGAAAAGTGGAGCAAGCGCTACCAGCCCTCCATCCCCTCCTCCTGGTGGCTACGCTGTTAAGTATGTTAGTGTGTGTGTGTGTGTGTGTGTTTCTGTTTCTGCATAAGCGCTTGTGTGTGACACCAGGCGAAAATGTAAAAGTGGTATATTAATACAACACATTTCAGATGGGAGTATAAAAAATTAGTCAACGTACTTTTCTTCACAGTTTCCCAAAATAAATAAATAAATGTCAAAATTTACATTTTAGCACATCTGTTACCCTTGCTCAGTTTTAAAAACATTTTTATTTTTATAAAACTGCCTTGCATCAAGCATGGAAAGTAAGACAGATCACTTGTGTAATGTTCTTGCGATGGGCACTGTATAATCTGCTACATGCTGTAAAATGTTAGGGTATTACCTTGTGTAGACGTAAACATATGGAGGGCTATTTTAAGCCTGAACTATCTGCTGTCTCCTCAGGGATAACACTGTCTATATAGCACTAGTTTCGCTCTATTATTACTGTCCATCCATCCATTTTCTATACCTATTCATTCTGCTCAAGGTTGCAGTGGGCTGAAGCCTCCCACAATGCACTGAGCAGGAGTTGGGTAGTACTACAACACAGGCATGGTCTGTCACACTAATACACATGCAGACAAACACATTTATTCATGAATAAATTAGACAACACTCTTGCTGTGAGGTCACTGTGGTAACCTGAGCCTCTGCACCACACTCTATTCATACTATAAATTAATTTGAGCATGGTCTGGTACTAGATGTTCATGTTGAAAAAATCACTGCTGGTAATATACATATATATATATAATAATCATAAAGAAATTTATGCGTTACTTTACTTTTTTACTTTACAATTTGACAGGTTTTGGAGAGTAACTGCATATGCAGTTTATGATGAATGAAAAAACATCTGGGGTTTTGGAGCTGGGAAGTTAATTTACCAGAACCCCCATGTCTGCTTGAGGCTAACAGCTGTAGGCCACATTATCTATGCTACTTGTATTACACACCAGCCTCTTTGACTGAACTGCCAGACGTCAAGTTGCATTGTGGGTGATGTAAGCAGTAGTCAGTTTTAAAAAGTCACTTGTGAGACAGTCAATATACAAGTGCAATCCTGAACCGATAAACCTTTTTTAATATAGGAGATCTTAAAACTAGGAACAGACTTTGAAAGTGAAGTGTGCTTATTTATTTCTCCTTTCCTTTATTAATTTACTTGTTTGTTTCACAGCAGAGTAATGGATAGCATATAAAGTGCCTTAACTTTTGCCAAGATGGGAATGAAAAAAGTGTCATACGCTTGGCTAAGGTCAGAGCTTGCCACCATGCTTTTTTTCGTAAAATAAATGTGATTATATTTTGGCCAGATTTTTGTCCAGCTAGTTTTTTGGCAGCGTGCAGAATATGCCTTTGACTTTTTTTTTTTACTTCATTTAAAGTTCAGACCTGCTTGTGCCAAAGCTGATAGTGGTGCCAGATCAGTCTGAGCCCAAAGCAAGCCTCAATCTACCGTGTCAGATTGAGGATGTTAGAGCTACTTGCGCTGCACACCAGGCCATTATTACTCTTTGGCAGTGGGGGGTGGGGTGGGGTGCCTGGGTCTTTAACCACTGATCCCCGATCAAACTGAAGACCACTGGGGATTAGAAAAAGGATTAAGTGACCCTCAGGCCTTCACAGGCTTACTGTCATCCATCCATCTAAAGACTATATTACATTTATCTTTAACTACTAGGTCATATTTTTAAGCATGCTTTAAAATGAGATTGCTCAGTTGCCTGCCCATGATGCATAGTTATTTCAGCTTTGTCATTTGTATGACAGTATGTTGCTTCTATACTGATTAGAATGTGAAATGTATGAGTGACGCATAAATAAATGTTTAGTAGAACGATGTATATTTTAGATGTCAGCAAAGAGGCGGTTTGTTGTGATTGAAAAGGCAGCCTCTAGTATAGAATCAGTGTAGTACATCTGGGAGTGGCACATATACAATCTAAGGGAGCCACAGTAATATTTAATGCACCAGGCATGAGATAAGTGCTCCACAGTACAGTGGGTGTGTGTGTGTGTGTGTGTGCGGTGTGTGTGTGTGTGTGTGTGTGTGTGTGTGTGTGTGTGTGTGTGTGTGTTCATCAGTGGAGGTTCAGCCAGATATTCCATACTGAGGCACACTGAGGGTCAAAGCACAGAGATGCCAGAGGCAAGGTCAGCAACCACACAGCAAAGAGAAGCTGAACACCCATCATCATTTCCCTTGGAAGAGGGCGAGATTGACAGTTGGTGAAAGACAGCAGGAAAAAAAATGAAAGAGAGAGAGAGTTTGGAGGAAAAAGTGAACATTCAAGACTCCAGGCATGATCAGAAAATGTATACGTTTGTACAGTTAACAGCCTCCTTTGCTTCCGCTAACCTGGGCTCCCATTTTGGAACCCTGTAAAACTTTTATGAGAGCTAAACATTAACAGTATCTATTCCAGCCAGTGAGGCAAATGAAAACAGGTTGAGAGTAGGTTGAGGAGACAGGCACATGGGGGAAGACAGGGAGGGACGGCGAGCGCAACGATTTGGGTGGGCAGATGGTGCCGACATATGGGCCTGTTAGGGGCAAAATAAATAAATAAACACTCACACATAAATACTGAGATGAACTGTGAGTGCCACAAACTGTTGGCCAACTTAGCCAGCTGAGAGAGAGAGAGAGAGCACAAATGGGAGAGAGATACCACTGAAATTGCTTGCAGATTTGTAAATAGACCACCACTGCTGAAAAACATGCGCACAGACAATTGTGATGGGGATGATAATAGGCTTTAGAGATGGGAGCCTCTGTGCGATCCTTAATCTCCAAGTAAGTGTGCATTACCCATGTGAGCATTATAACAATTAAGGAGAAAAAGATAAGCGTAGAGAATATGATCTATTTTTTGAAAGTGAATGCATCTGCGTGTGCTAAAAACAGTCTACCAGGTTATAGAGCAGCAAAGTTATTTTTCTATCTCTGAGCTGAACTTCTTCTCCTCTGCTGTCTGGTTCAGCTGTATTTGCCCTCCCTCTGCATTGCTGTCTATACATTCTCCACCTCCGGTCTGCCTCTTGCTCAACCTCAAAACCTGTGGCTCAGTTAGAGAGACAGCCAGGTTTAGAGAGGTGATATCCTCCAGCAAACAAACGGCTGCTTTGTACAACATGTTCTCTCCCCATATTACCTGCACGCTCCCACCCCAGCTCCAGTCATGATCTGCTGCCCGGTGCAGACAAGCAAATGGAGGAGAAATGAAATTCCAGTGCTGTACAGTCAGTACATATATACATGTTATTTTTGTCCCTGTGGAGGTGCCTGGCCTTGTATATGTGTATGTACTATACATAATGTACAGATGTTTGTGCGCATGTATATAAATTCCATATGTGACCATCTAATTTAGTAACAAATTCTTGGCTTTTTTTAATTGACGCGCACCAGTTGGCTGAGCCTCACACCTTTTCCTAACAGCATCTGTGCACCCAGAGAGTATGCTGTGATGCCAGCTCACGCTGAAATGGTCAAGTCATGTGCATTAGTGAGAAAGTAAACCACCCATGGATCTGATGAACAGCCTATTCTTGTCAGTTGAGGAGAGCAGGACACGGCAGTAATGACTGAGATAAAGATTTATCTTCAGACAGCTTCGATCATTAAAACAAGAGCATTCTTCTGCTGTTGGTGTGATACTTGATATTAAACGAATTGAGATTACAAATTAAATTTGATGTAGTTATTTCTAAATTTGACATATGCTTTGGTCACTGTGTTTATGTGTCTGTGTGCTCTCCCATCTGTGTGTGTCTGCAAACATATTACCTAATCCCTGGCAAACAAATTTGGATGTTCTCCACATTCCTTCCAGTTTGAGTGTGTTTGGTTGATAGACAATGCTGCCACCTTGCCACTTTATATTCTGTGTGGCTTTCTGCACTCGCAATGTCTGCGAATTTAATTTGATTGCAGCTGTAATCTGCCGGCTAGTTAATTGACTTTGTCGAGCTTTGTCTCCCTCCTACCTTGATGGAGAAGGGTAGTTTGATAAGTTACAACGTCTTATCCTCTCCCCATGAACCTGCACTCCCGTGCTGTGTGCTTTGGTCACTGGAGAGTGCTCCTCAAGAACTGAGTAAACTAATGTGATCTCGAGGGGGGAAGGTGAGCTAACCAGAATTTTGCTGTCATCTGTCTTGTTGTCACTGCAGACAGTAGGGGCATGCGGTGATGGCCCCATGACAAATTCAGTTCTTATTAAAGCCATTTGCTCTGTTGAAGCATCATCTGTCAAATCTGTCTCCTGAAAGCTTTTTGGAGCTTTTAATTGTATCACAAGGTCTCATCACCAGATGAATTTCACTCTGTTGTCATGGCACTGTGGATGAGTGACCTGTCAAACACAACCTTAAAGTCAATGTGAATGTAAAGTCCTAAAAGTACTCACATACTTGAAAGACAGGGATATGGCTGTAAACTGCTGTTTCCAAAGTGAAGAATCAACTGTCAAGTGTATTTTATTTCTTGTCCCCACAGATCTTTGTTTTTATATATATATATATATATATATATTTATTTTTTATTAGGCAACTCAAAACACAGATTAAGGAAAGACTGTGGTCTTGTCAAGTCAATGTTGACTTGAGGCATCAGAGAGGATTCTTTGAGTTTTCAATATTTAACAAAACCACAATATTTTTGTGTTTTAGTGTCTTGAATCTAAACATATCTTGTGCTTAAAACAGCCAACCACCCACCCTGACGTCCTACCCATGAACCTGTTCAGCGCAGTATAAGGCCAATGCACTCGCTCAGTTGGAAAGTAAGAGATACGGATTACCAGGGAACAGCTACAGTATATTCACTCCAAAATTAATAGTACATAACTGCATTTTGTATGACAGAGGGTTGCATTTGTTCAGTTACACTGATGTAGTTTGAGGATATGGGCCATTAGAAGTCGTTCATGATGGCAAAAGCGCAATGAGACCATGACCTAGAACCAGTCACTGATTTAATGATTCTGAATAAGTTTGAATCTGTATTGACATCATTATGTGGGTTAATGGTTAAAACTGCATGATCAATTGTGCTGGTTTACATTATCTAGTTCAATGGCTGATCCACTATACAGAGCAAACAATGTCAAAGAATCAGTGCCCTACATAGACAAACAAGAGAAAACCCATTACGTAGAAATGAAGGCTTCAGGTCACTGATGACATAAAATAGGACCATTCAAATGTCTACAGTGGAATACAGAATTGTAAAAAACCTGTGACCTGGTGTGAGTAAACAGAGAATTGAAACAAAGAACCGCAGAAAACCTGCACCACTGAGGCATTGTGAGTGGTGTTACTTTTGAACCCTTTGCAACGCAGCGAGAATAGTGTTTGTTCTCCTAGACTAATTTAATTAACACTAACACAGGGAACTTCATTACACTGTTTTCAGTTCATTAATAAAATGAATCTGACTGGGCACGAGCACAGACAAGATCCACAGCCATACACACACACACACACACACATTACTATACATTACTACACATTACTGCACTATACACACTCACATGAACACAAGTATCAGAATCATTCAGAGAAACTTACGGGTTGCCGTAGTCCCAGACAACGCACTGAGGATCTGATGTACCCTGCAAGATACAGGGGGGAAAAGGGGGAAGGTGGAAAGAGAAAATAAGCTGTTATTGCCAGTCGAGTGGATGAGTGAGAGGGGGAGGCAGAGAGGAGACAGAAAAGCTCATTGCCAGTGGAGAAAGAGTGATGCTGCACGGGCGATGGAGAGAGGTAAACAGACAATGAAAGAGAAGGATTGAGACAGACAGTGAGAGGGAGAGATGGAGAAAGAGTCATTGTCAGAGGACAGAGCAGTGGCAAATAGCTGCTGCTGCTGCAGAAAGAGGGAAGGTGTGCGAGCAATGAATTGAGAGAGCTAGAGACAAAAAAGAAAGGCCATTTCATGGACAATAATACACAGCAAGTTGAGGTCATAAACATCCTATAGTGGAAAAGCATTTGAATTCTTTACTTAAGTGTAACCATAGAGGAAAGTTGTAAAGTAAAACTAAACAACTACTAAGCAGTAAAATGCATAGGAAGTAATTATTGGGAAGCCCTCTCAGAGTGTGTAAACGTTCAGCAAAATCAAGTAAAGAACATAATCAATTCGTTTACTTCCATTTTCTTTAAACATCCTCATGTGTTGTCCAGGAACTGATTAAAAACATGTTAAAAACTGCAAAAAGTTATTTCTCACAAGGGGCTAAATGCTGGTGATTTGCTATCACCTCAGTCTTAATTCATTGACTCACTGAAACTAAAAGCCAATCGCTGGGGGTCAAATGGCAGATGAATCATCTGGTAATCAAGGCTCAGTGATGCGTGGTGGCGAAGGAAGACTCGCCACGGCTCAATCGGTAAATCAATCACAGGATCGATATGTTTAACTGACTCATCACAGCTTGTTCCACTGGTGATCTTCGGTGATGTTGCCTGTACCCTTTCAACCTGTATGCCTCATTTGGCCAGGATTAGCTTGGGATTGGTTTTAAGGTGAACTTTGCGGGTTACCGATCTGGATTGAAGATTCTGTCCTTACATTCATTCTTAAAAATCAATCCAGGGCTCAAACTGGTGTCATTGAGCTCAGAATAAGTACGATAACCAAACTACCATTTCATTTTCTGGGCCCTTTACAGTAAAAGCAATCAGGTTTCTTGTTAACTACCCACAAGTTAAATGCTATTCTTCTACTGGACTGATGCAGAGGAGTCTGTTGGTCCTTCCTCAGTCCTGCATAAAGCACTTTGCCTTTGAGCTCCCCCTAATGGCAAAGAGGATTATAGCAGTAATTCTACTGACTGACTAATTCTACAGACTGCTGTGTCCAATATAAAAAGGATGATGTCCACTGTAGGAAGATTCACTGCAGCCTCAGGAAAATTTGAAGAAATTACCTCTTCTTGACTGAAGAGCAAACTGAATGTTTTCTGAATATCAACAGTGTTTTAACTGAGCAAAAAGGGACAGACAGAGGTGATGATGCATATTCAAGTCTGCACTATGAGGATTTATTTCTCTACAGGCAAGGTCACCCCTCTGTCTCTGAACAGTTCATACCCGATCTCCCATGAATCAGTGAATCCATGAGTCTCTGCACGGCTGGAATTCAGAGGATGGGATGATGCAATGTTTATATACACAGGATCAGAGGCTAGGCTACACAGATTGATGGATGACAGTGCTTTGTTCTGCCTCACACGCAGACCACTGTCACTGACATTAGATGTCCCCGGGCGTGCATTAGTGTGGCGGGTTCTGTTAGCATTCAGCTATCAATCAGCAGGCATCGTGCCCGACTGTACACTACAGCGGGAGTGACATCTCTATACTCCCCCAATGTCTGCCTCCTCTTTAGCGCTGATACGTTGCATAATGACAGCGTCTGCTCGACTGATGCCTCTCAAAAGGGAGCAACGTGTGTCTGATTCTAACAGCTGCATTTATGGACAGCAATAATGGTGTCTACCTTAACAGCTCTGTCTTCTTTTTCTCTTAAAAGGGAACAACCATTTTCTTCAAGGTATTCATTAACATACGTGGTAGTCATTTGGTGGTAAATGCATCGAGCATATTGGTTGTGAATATGGTGAGCTAATCAGATGAAATGAGCTACTCTAACAGAACAAGACCGCGCTGGTTCAGGGAGTCTTACAAGCCTTCCACTTCATATCAAAGATTATAGGTTTAGAAAATGAAATGGAGTGACCTGGATGTTGCTTTTTGTTGGATGAAAGTGAACTGGATTACAGCAAAATTACCAGAAAGGCTTATGGCTGATGTTTGTAAAGCTAACCAGAGCTGCCTTTTATAATCAAAAAGGCTAGGTGAAGGATGGCTGGGGGGGGATATTTGGCAAGTGGTGTACTGGTCTACTGTAGGGACACAGGGCTTTCTGGCCTCCTGCTGCATACTCAACATTAAAGACAGACACACACACACACACAGACACACACACACACACACACACACACACACATACACTTTTACACTACAAAAATACATAGGGGGTCTGACCAGAGCAGATGTCCTCTCAGTGAAGACATGATCATGCACAGAGACCCCAGTACCCCCCTTTGAGAGTGAAGCCTAAGGCAGCTGTTGCCACGGCACTGCTTCAGCGTTCCGGGCGTTTCTACACCGACCAAGGTCAACACCTATTGCAGCTGAGGACAAGAGACTTTTCTCATACTCATATACTTTAGTAGCTCAGCATTTTCTAATGAAGTTTAGGGCCAAGGTGAGCAATGACGAACATACAGTGAATTTTAAGTAAAATAATCATTCATGCCTGTAAACCATCGTTGGGCAATAAAGGTAGTTTCACTAAATGTAATTAAAACTAGTTTAAATCTGTTTCTGCAGAACAAAATGAAAAGTTCAACTGTGTTTTGAAGGAATGGGAAATACCTTTTTGGAAATACACTTATCTGCTCATTACTTGGAAGAAAAGATCAATACCTCTCCCCTAGGTGTCCATTAAGCATGAAACTACAGCCACCAGTTGGTCAGTTTAGCTTAGCATAAAGACTGAAAGCAGGGGGAAACAGTTACAGTAGCTAGCTAGCTGCTGGCTAGCTGGCGCTGGATGTGAGAGTGTCTTCTGGTTTAATTCTCAGCAAGAAAACTAATACTAGCCTTTCAATGCAATATTACGATTACAAATGTTTTGTTTTTGTTTATTTTGCTTTCAGGAGTTGCTTCAACACATATTCATTTCACTTGGGAATTATGGATATGTGTGTCTCAGACCATGTGTATCAGTTGCATTTCAAATGAAACTGAATTAATACTCATTAACTAATCACATGCCCATGTGTCCTCTACAGGCATGTAATTTTTGTTATTGTTTTTTGGCATTATAAAGTGGGGATAAGGCATTTAAAAGATTTGAGCATTTATCGGGCAAAAAGGATCTAATGAAAGACACTATTCAGGTGCTTTATGGGAAATTCTGCATTGATTTTAACTATTATTTTTAAATCTATTTCTTCTGAATCCTCAAAACTCATGGGAGAGTACCCCTTTAAGCAGGATAAGAATGGACTCACCAACACTGGTCAAGGGTATGTACGCAGTATGTGCATCTGCCCTCCAAACATTGTCCTAGCCCTGTGCTGCACTGTGTGCCAGAGCACTGTCTGTCCTCAGCACGAGCCTCCGGTTAGTAGTACAGAGCAGCATGCTAGGATCAGCATTAAGACATCATCCTCTAGACAGAGGGTGTGCAACCTGCAGTACCTCTGCTTTGCCAAAAGTGGAAAATAAAAGAGGCATGTAAAAGAACTGCCATAATTATGTAATGAATCAACGGTTTAAGGCAGGGATGTGGAATGGTGGGGGAATGAAGGATGAATACAAAGTCTTTTTAATGAAACACTGTGCAATAATGTTGACCCTCAGGTCCTGGTTGACACAGCAAGAGACTGATTTCATCAGAAAATTTTTGTGTGTGTGTTTGTGTTGTCTAGAGAGAACCATTAAATATTAAACATTATTTTCAAAACTGTGCCCACCTTTACACAGAAGAATGCCTAATGAAACCCACATCTTATTGAGGTCGTGAAGAGTGCCTCTCATTAAACTTGCACTTAGTCCTTTCCACTGAAGACACCCCACGAGTCGTTTATAATAACACACTCCGCTGTAATATAAACGGAATAGGCACCAAGAGACACTGCGATATAAGGGAGTCAAAAAGGTCTGCATTTATTCAGGCAATTCAACCAGCACTATGGTGCTTTATAGCATGCAGCACTTTCTCTTTCATCTGAACTCAGGAAACATGGGTCAGCTGGGAGAAGAGGAATCCTTTAAAGCCTAAAACAAATTTATTTTCATGGCCAAAACTTGCTCAGTATACAAGTGTATAATAAAAAATGCAAAGCCTTGCATTGGAAAGTGCATCATATGGAATAATTTATATTTTTGTTGCATGTAACACGTTAATATTAATAGAAAAATAAAGTGATTTTTTTCCAGTGGTTAGAAGTTACTGTGAATCAATATATACACCGGTTAGAAAAGTTCGGATGACTGGAAATGAGAAAATGTATTTCCCATTCCCTAATATGCTACTCTGGAAATGATCTAGAACTTGAAGTCTTGAAAACACTCAAAGCAGGGGGCAAAAAAGAGATTCTTTCACTTACATTCAAAAGCGGTGACAGCTCCACCACCACCATGGGCTCGCTGGGTTGCGGTTCCGGTCGTACTGTCACTGTCAGGATCTTGGAGTTGATCACCACAGGGGGACTATAGAGATTCAAACGCACACAAAAGAGTGGTATTTTTAGAGAATCGTACTGCACTTTCAACTTTGATTTAAATTATTTGCCTGATTTTTAATAATTATATTTTAAAAAAACCCTAACAAACTATCCTAAAAATATACCCACACTCACAGAAACAGACACACCAGGTTTTTGAAGTGTGTCTGCAGAAATAAATAACTACATAAATAAATAAACATATAAATAAAAAGCTGATGAGGAAGGGAGAAAGCTAAAGAGAGTGTCTAAGTAAAAACAGAGCACTGGACCTATTAGCATTCAACAGAGCTACAGGGAGAAAGGGGTTTTAACAGATCCAGCTCATCCACAACCAAGAGCACTGACCTGAATAAAAGGGCCCAGGGCAAGCACAAACACCATATCACAGTGGCCTTTTGACAACCTCCTGATTTCTCCCAACTTCTATTTTTGTGAGTTTTATGCAAGTTTCAGGACCCATTAAGCCTGCACCCATTCGAGGCCCACTGTACACTTCCAAAAATACACTGACAATGCAAAAGAAAGGCAGGGACATCTAGGGAAATGTACTTTTTTGGAGATGCAAGACATTTGTCTGATAACTAAGCAGACACAAGGAGAGGAGGGAAGCAACAGAGACATTATAAGAGAGAAGACAGATGGAGAATTGGAGGTTGGAATTAGATAGGGAGGAATGAAGCGACAGAAGAAAGGGCACAGAAATAGAAAGGTAGTGAGAATGGAAACTAAAAAAACTAAATAAAAGGGACTACACAGGAGATGAAAAGTTGTCCCAGAAAGTATTAAAAAAGAGATGCGGAAAGGTAAAAGAAAGGACAGGAAAAGGAGAAGGAGAGCTATTGTTTGGTTGTAGTTATAGCTATAGATGCTTTACAAATGAGGAATAATTAGACATGGGATGGCATTAGAAGTACTCACTTTGGCTCAGGTAAGATGACGCCCAATGTCCGGTACAAGATGGCTCCAATGACATAGTACATTGTAGACTCTGAATCCGCCTCTGTTTCTGAAACACAGACAATGTTGCAAGTGATCAGCCCAAACAGATTAAAAAAAAGTTTGCCTCAGACATTTTCCAAATCAAATATCTATCTGTCACCCATCCATTCATATTTTCTGCCTGTATCTGTTTGATCCTGTGCACAGGCACAAGTTTCTTTGAACAAAAAGGACAGCTTTACATATGATTCACCAAGTCCCATTTCTAATTTTTAGCTAAAAGACAAAGAAAAGGTTTTGTTCATTTAATTCCTGTGAAGCACAGACAGGTCATTGCAGAATTAGACACTGTACAGTAATTAGTAAAGACTGTACAAAAGAAATTAATATTTAACATGGCACATTAAAATTATCTGCTGGGAAACTGAGAAAGATGGAGAAATCTAGGAAGTGGACAGTCTGGCATAAATTAACAACAACAACAACAACAACAAAAAACTTCTCCAGACACTATTAGCCTGCTAATCTGCTATTTAAACTGTAGGCTGGAGTGATGATATTTGTGATCAAATTTGAGCTAACCTGCACTGACAACTAAATTTGATATAAATTCAGTAAATATAAAACATCTATTAGCTGCTAAAGCAAACAAGCACAGATTTCACCTGTATCATCAACCTGCAATTCCAGCTCAAGTTCTATTCACTGTTAAGCTGTCGCTGACAAATGCTCCGTTGACTGCATCAAAAGCTAGTAAATTGCAGTGCACTCCTGAAATGTATGACAGCTACATATTCCATATTCAGACTAATTATGCATCTGAGTTGAAAACATACCACTAATGCAGGTGAAAGATCTTGGTGTCATGCTTTGTGTGGGTGGAGATGCTATTTGTGCCAATTTGTACACCTTATAACAGCTAGTAGCTCACCTATTGCTCAGCTAGACCTAAGACAGGAGTTTCATTTCTGCTTCTATCACTCAAAAGGGCAATTAACTTCAGGAAAATAAAGTCAAGCAAGTCAAGTAAAGTCAAGTAAAATGTTCCAGTATTCCTCTCTGGACAATGTCCTTCACTCTCTCACTCTTTCCCCTTGTTTCAAATCCCTTTTCTTTCTTTCCTCTTCCTCAGTGCCCCTCTCCTCACCCTCTGGTGTTGTTGCCATTATCCAACCCACTTCTCAACTTTTCCACCCTTTTCAAACACTCCTTCTTTACAACCCCACGCCTTCCATCACTCCCCTCCATGTTCTTTTGACAAAAAGAGCAGGGGCTCCCAAGGAGACGTATTGTCCCTCTGTAAATGTCACTTTGTCTCAAGTGAGGGAAGCAGAAGGAAGCGGAAAGGAAAAGTAAGAGGGAAAGAGTTCATGTTGAGAGATGCCACTCCCTCCTTTGCCCTTTTAGGCTGAGAGAAGCAAGTGGAGGAGCATCGGCAGAAAGAGTGGGGGAGGAAGAGACAGAGGGGGCTGATGGTATCAGACGTACTGGGTGACTCATCCAAAATCTGTCTGCACTGCTGCCTAAGAGGTAATACTCAGGAAGAGAGATAGCTATGCAAGACAGATGGGGAGAGAAAGAGGAAGAGACAAAAAGATCTCGACAGTGGGAAAAAAAAGCAATTGTGAGACTGTGAGGATCCAAAAAAAAAAACCAGATCAAAGTCAGCATGAGAAAGCCTGTGAGTGTGATGGATCCTAATTGGACAGTGTCTGCAAAGGCATGCAAATGAGAAAGTCAGTGTATTGTGGGTAAATGGTAAATCAGTGTGTGAGGGGGCGGCACACCCACTCTTGAAAATGATTAATACCACAAAAATACTTGGTCACAAAACTCTTAATTTCCCATGAACAGACTTCTCGTCACTCTCTCCTTGCTGAACATCTAAGTGATTGGTGGTCAGATGTAATCCAGCAAAATGGCAACCCACCAGTCACCATCTGTGAACTTTAATATGTCATTTGTCAGGAAAAGATATGCTTGGAGTTGATGCTAAGCCATAATTTAGGGTTTTAATCAAAGATCGAAAGCGCGGTCTAAACAGTTCTATGTGAATTACTCTATTCCTTCCCTCCATGCTTCTTTCTTTCACACTTTTGCTTGTTTTTCACATCTTTTGTACACACCACAGATGACTGAGGAAATAAAACCGCTGTAGAATAGCATTTCTTTTTTGGCCAGTTGAACAGGCTGACAGGATAATATACTCAAGTTCTTAAATGTGAATTGAACTGCTACCTTAGGGTCAGCAAAATTTCTTTCAATTCTGTTTTCAGCTAATTCTAAACCAATCAAGGTGTTGAAGAGTTTGACAGTTTTGGGAAATAAGCCTATTTGCCTCTTCTTGCAAAGAGGCAGACTACAAGATTGATAGCACTAAATGTGAACCTGGAGCCAAGAGGTGATTTGCTTGGCTAAACAGGAAGCAGGGGTAAATGGTTAGCCTGTCTTTGTCAAAAGTTCAGAAATACACGTCCCAACACCCTAAATCTCCCTGATTAACACACACATCTATTATAGAAAAAGAAATGTAAAAATGACAAACTGCAGTTTTATAGGCTAGGCTAGGCTATACTATCCCTTTCCTGGTCACAGCTCTGTACTTAACGCACAGACAAGAGAAGTATCAATCTTCTTATTTCACTCTCATCAGCAGAGCCAATATGTGTACTATTTCCAAAAATGTCAAACTATTCCTACTGAGGACATATAACTTTTGTTTTGGCACCAGTTCTCAACCCACAAAGTTTAATTTCCAGCTCATTGGTGATAATTCGAACCTCAATACAGTACCAGTTAAAAACTGAAAATAAGGAAGTCAGTCTTAAACATATTATTAGAGAGAAGAGCTCTTGTGTATTGGGTTCTTACTCTTAATATTCCAAGGTTAATGGTGCATAGCCATGTGCATGTACAAACAATGGTGTATTTGAAATATGAAGTCATTGCTGGCTTGTATGTTTGGATATATGTGTGCGCAAAGCTGCAAGACAGAGTGTGGCTGTCCGTATGTGTGTTTGTGAGAGAAAGAGAGAGACAGTGGAGGGAGGGAGGGAGTTTGTCACCTCGAAAATCGGTGAAGAATAGTCCTAGCGTCTGCCCAGTGAAGCGATTCATGAACCTATCAATTGACTGTGCGTATGTGCGCCTTTGTGCACACATGCACACACAAAGGTGCCAATGGGCCTTTATGAGCATGTTTAAGCTGTCCATCTGAGATAGACTTTCATTATGGGGTAAATGAACCAAACAAACTGATAGCAATCAACTGAAGACCTCAACTCATGGACTGCCAATGGGAAAAGGCAGAGTTCCCACAGGGGGCAAGGAGTACTAATAATTTCCTAACTCATAAGGCTATATGCAGTTTTGGATGAAACAATTTACCAAATAGCATATGCTAAAATGGCAATGGCATGTCCTGAATATCATATGAGAGAATGGCAGTGTAAATGTGATGCAGGCGGTCACTTTTATTGCACAACAAGCACTGCGAGAGACAAAACATTCACCACCACAGACTATGAGAATAATGGACGAAAAAAACGGAGGAATGAAAAGCAGTAACATAAAACAGAGCGACATCTTGAATGGATAATAAGACAGAAGAAAATATCGCATTGCAGTAGCATTAAACAAGCTCTGGTTAACACCCCTTTGTCTCCAGTTGCAGCCTGAAATTCATCCTTTGAGATATCAGAATTTGCTGTTCCATTAAATGTGGGAAAAAACGGCTTGAACAAAACAACTCACAGACAACTCATAAACAGGTTCTGTTACATAAAAGCAAGGTGTATGGTTAGATGGTAGAATAAGGATATTAGAGCATGCATAATAAAGAGACAGAGAGAGTAGGTGAGTTGAGGTGAGGCGCCCTGAGGTTAGCATACAGGATGTCTTGAACGCCAATCAAAGAGGTTCAGTGTCATCAGTGCGAGTTAGAGGTCAGAGACAGCTCTGCTCTCTCAGCCTGCAGCCTCTCTGAACTTTAATTTGGGGAGGGGACGGGGTGCCAGACAGGAAGTCTGCCAGTATAATTTCCTGTGAGATGTGACCTTTGCCTTGGTTGGTAGTGGATCGCATCTGCCACAGTAATTCCCTTATCTAATATATACCACTTTTTCCCCACTCTTTTCATTCCCTTTGTTTTCCATCCACTACTTTAGCTCCTGTGCTTTCTGATACCTTCTTTCTCTTTATATTCGCCTCTCTTATTTCTTTGTGTTGTGTTTGGATGATCACTTTTCTTGTTTCTTGGCTTTACTTGAGACCACAAGTAAAGAATTCACAGCAGTTAAGACTAAAAGCAGTTAACTTTCTTGTGTTGCTAAAAGCGAAGAGACATCTTTCAGAATTGTATGAGGACTCGATGCTCTCAAGGGAATGCAACAGACTTCTTCACAGATGAAAGACCTGCATCTTCTTGAGAAGCCCTCCAGGGCCTCTTTAAAGTTGGAATCCTTCTCAGCATTACCCGTCAATGTCCTTGAAAAGCCTTCCATGAGACACACGTCTAAGTGTGAGAATTCACACTGGGATAACTCTTCTTGGTGAGCTGCCTGACCTTGGCTAAAGAGTGCTGAGTGGGGTGATAACAGGTCCTCCTTCATCTAAGGTTGAAGACTGCCACTGAGTATGACAAATAAAACAGGTCCAAATCATGGTTGTAAGCGCAGTGCACAAACCTGACTGACCTTTAGTATTGCTGTTTGCCACCTGTTTCAACCCTTTTCAGTGATGACCTCAGTTCTTGGACCCTGGTATACCTGCTTGCAGGTCTAGTTGATAATTGTTTCTAGAAAAACCCTAGAGAACAATTACAACTCATCTTGTGTTTACTGTATGTACATGGACTGGACCTTAACTTCCAACACTGGGAGTAGTACCAAAAAGCCCAGACTTTAAACAAACCCTGTGCATGGATATCTGTCTTAGTTCTACTACCTTCTGTAGGGACGGTGAAGACCTCTTTAGGGATGTAGAGCTTGTCCTCTGCTGTTCTGGCCCAGTCCTTCATCCCTCTCCGGCCCTTCATGGGGAAGTTGATATCACTGGAAACTGCTGACACGGGCTCTCGCTGGATTGTTATCACTGGATAAACAAGAGATACCCAAATGACTTGAAACTCACTGCACTACAAAATTGGCAAAGAAACAAATAACACTGGTTAAGGATAGAATAGATGAGGTGAGCCAAAACAATGAAAGCAACAGTGCATAAAAATGCCCATTTTAAAAAGTCACTGAGTCATGTTTCGTTTTAAAGTTCATAAATGAGGTAGGACACAAACAAGGATGTCTTTTGGCCTAAGAAGTCACACTGGATAAATTGCTTTGTTTATGATATGACAAGGGTTGGGGATAAGAATTCATGCCCAAATTCTGACCTTATTTCTATAAAATATCTAAGTAAGTGAATGTCTTTAATGGTTGATGTTGGTGTTAAATAATCCGTATCCATCGCACCATGTCACCTGACACTTACTGAGGTTGTTTGTAACCACCAGAAAACTCTGAAAAGGCTTCTGGGCTTCACCGATGAGGTGAATGAAATCCTCTAATATCCTCATCAGCAAAGCGGCACCGGGAGCGACCTGTGGATGGAGGGATGAATAACAAAGATGAGCATTGATCATGATGTCATCAGAATCATAATCCATGGCAAACTTTCTATGAGGCATGTCTCACCCATTGCAACATTTTTATTCGTTTCATTATCTAGCCCACTGATTGTGTTCCAGGGTGGTAAATTGTAACCCACGTGGGATATAATATCATATTTGGATGCTTATTTATTGTGTCCAGATGGCAAGTAAACACACCTCAACTCAAGGGCATCAAGCTGGGTCACAAACAAAAACACACAAATGTGGAAAGACACGTACACGCACCTAGTATAATTAATAGGTAGCCACTATATTTGGTAAACAGGTGTGTTTTTATGATTGTAATAATGAAAAGTTGTATGCACACACAGTATTTAACGCACACACACACACACACACTTAGGACACTTGGTAGAGTAGTAGGTAGCCACTGTTATGGCATAGAGGTGTATAGAGGCACACATACAGCAACACACAAACACACACAGAAGACTTTACCTGGTGAGCGTCCTCCCATTTCTCTAGATTTTCCATGTCCAACATGTGACTGACTATCTGGAAGAATTTCTAGACACAAGATGATGCAGTTGTTAATGCAGCAGATCCATCACACAAAAGTGTTAGGCATTGTCCCCTATTATGTATCTACACTGAACCCACCAACCACTACTGCTGCGACAATTCTGCAATTTATTCTCTGTCAAGTTTAGTACAGTAGTCTTCTGTACATAGGCATATTGAAAAAAAGGTCTGTCAATTGACTGAGACAGGAGCAGTTTGCAGAGAAAAACATTGCTAAAAATCCCCTTTGAGGCAGCTGTAGTTCATTGTTATGCACATCCTCTACAGTAAAAAGCAGGGCTTCTACATTGAATAGATTTGCAGGTGTATCTGTGTGTGAGACTGTATTTTATCACTGCATCATTTTTTGGGATTTGAGAGGGTCTCAGTGGCTCTGCCTACCTGCACGTCGTCGGGAGCTGGGATGTAGGTTGCTCTTTTGAAGGTGTCCGTCACATTTCGCAGGATCTCCGTGGAAAAGAGAAGGTCGCCACTGTAGTAGCTCCTCCTCTGCAAGAGCTCCAGGAGACTCCTTACGATCTGAGACATGCCCTCCCCAGCCAGGGTCCTCTGACCCTTCGCGAGATGCTCTCGTAACTGCAATGTGTACAGAGGGAGAGAGAGAGATTGCCACATGACACTGAGAAAAGCTGAGGGTTTCACCACCACTGGGTACAGTCAAAGTGATTAAATGCGTACCCACTGGCACTTATTGTAGATAACTTCTTATTCTAAATATGTAGCTGGCAAAAATGTCAGAAACAGCAAGACCAAACAAACCAAAGATCATGTTTTTTTCCAAAGCAATCACAGGAATGTTTTGGATGGGAGCTGAGGGGGATGTTTCAAGACAGGAGTATATATGTATATGGTTGGATTTTTTTTTTTCTTTTTGTGCTTGTGCTTAAAATAGGCAAGCAAAAGGAGGCCTAGCAGCACTCTCAGGCAGAAATTGGTTTCTCATCACTTCAGAGAAAAAGATACAGAAAGCAACACTGTGTATGTGAAATGCAGAGAGGGGGGTAAAGAAAGGAGAGAGAGAGAGAGAGAGAGAGAGAGAGAGAGAGAGAGAGCCTGGAAGAGCAGAAGATAACAGCAATCACAGAAAATTAATTATTGACTCCTGGTGTTAATGAAAGGTTGGAACAGAAGCTAACAGTGCAATCAGCTCCGTCATGCACAATCCCTGACCCCCATCTCCATCCACCATCATCGAGAGATGGAAAAGGTTGAAGTTCACAGAGCAGGAAAACAGTCTGGCTGATGAACACATTCATTAGCTATGTTCATTAATTGATAAGTATGAGCACAAAGCTCTGGAAAAGCTAATTAGAGATACCGGCAAGCCTTGAGTAAAGAAACTCCTCTATTTTGAGTAAACTTTTTAAAAAAGAAAGTTGAGCAGAGGTACGCATTGGGGGGCGGGGGGGGATTGAGGCAGAGAATAGCTTTTGAAAACAAGCAGAGCCTTCACTCATAAACACACTAATGAGATAGACAAGTTAAATGAAGGTGAGTTAGAGGGTGATGCTGCAACTACCTGGCTCAAATAATGTAATCTAGAAGAATAAATGCTTTGTTTATGTTTGCTGAAGGTAATGGAAAGTATAATTTGTGGAAAGAGTTTCTGAGTTTGTGAGAACTGATTTGTCAAAAGGGAACTTACAGATAAATGTAAATATCTATATTCAAGTGAGACGCATCTGGCGAAGCTCGGAGGACCCCAGAAAGCAACTCCATTATTGTCCAGCATGCAACGACGACTAGCAGATCCTAAAGGAGATGAGAGAGACACAAACACATAATATGGAATTCAGCAAATTTAGAAGTGAAAACTGCCCAAGGACCTATCATTATCTACAGCGCTATTGGTGTCTGCACTGCAGGCTGTTGTGCTGTGCAACAGTATAACCTACAATAAAAATACTACTGCCACAAAACACAAAAATGTCTTGTTTGAATTCTGAAACCAAGAGGTGTATCCATTTACCATAAAGTCAGGGTAAAACACAGGGTGTCTGCTCAATGAATTTTAATAGATACATTACATTACAAATGTATTGCCGTCCCACTTATGAAAAAATTTAAACAAAGGTCAAGTCTGTTCATTTTTGGAGTAAAATATTTAAATATATGTAGGATTGTTACAGCCAAGTATTTCATTTATAGCAGTCTTTAGCAGCAAACACCTGCTGGCTGTTTTGACCTGACAGATAGGAGATAAACTACTGCCAATGTACTGTACTAGGACAAAACATTTTACATGGCCAAATAAATAATCACTTACTAAAATCTGGCTCTGCCTTTTAATTAGTAATAGACTGACATACACAAACTGTAAAGTTTATCTGTTAATTAAATTTGATGCATTGACTTATCTAGAATATAATGTTCTTTAAGATATAATGTTTCACTGGCAGGCCACCTGATTCAGACAGGCATGTTTTGATGTCTGAGCCAATGCCATAGATTGGAAGCTGTAGAAACACGCATTTATATTAGAGACATTCTGAACCACTTGTTCTTGGCTTAAGTTATAAAGAAGAAAGTGTCTAAAAAAATCAAGGTTTGTTCTTGTTTCTGCTTTTGGAAATTAAAAAGAATACATCTGACAGCCTGCTGTTTGAAAAACAGTTTAAATTAGCATTACAGTGATAATGAATACACAAATAAGGTTTGACTGCATACAAACAGGACATGTCAGCTGCGCTAATTAAGAAAAGATGCTGGATAATGCACGAGTTGAACATTTTATAATGACTGCCTCTGTATATCAAAGCTCAAAATAATACTTAGGCCCGGGCATTTTGATGAGCCTTATACAAATACACAAAATTCAGCACTTAAATCAATCCAAGTACCCATTTGCTCCAGGCATAGGAGCACTTAGAATTTTGAAACATAGGCAGTAATTAGTAACCCTGATTATAACTTAGTCTGTTCTACAATGTTTCAGAATCAGAATCAGAATCAGACTTTATTGCCAAGTAAGTTTGCACATACAAGGAATTTGTCTTGGTATATCGGTGCTAAAGGACAGTTATAGTAAAAGAAAAAAGTGAAAAGCAAGAACTATATTTACAAGGAACATAAATATATACACAAAGCGCATAAATATACATAATCAAAATGTACAGTGTAATGTGTAGAGTGCAAATGTTTGAAGGTGGCAGTGACTGTCCGGATGTGCGTTAATGTAACGCATAGATGTACATTAATGTAAAGTGTAGTAGCAGTTGGGGGGGTGGGGGTGTTTTCTGTGGTACTAAGGAGAGGATTACTGTGCTTTATTGCACTGTACTTTGTAGAAGTCACTTGATAGATAAACATTAATGCAGTGCATTAGGATTTTTATTATTTCTTACTGTAACTGAGTCATTCTTATGTTCCCCAAGCTCTATAAGGCACATAATAGCTCTGTATTTGCTTAAGGAGCTGTTGTGGGAACTGATCAAAGGGGTTAGTGCTTGGGTTAGGGTTTGGAGATTCTAAAGTTTGTTTTGAAGCCTTGTTCCAATTTAAAAAAGGATGATATTCATGACATATTTTATAAAAAATTTTACCCAAAGACAATAGGAGGGTAAATGTTAAATGTTAGAGAACACTTAACTGGGGAACAGTGGATGTTGGGAACTTAGATATGGTCCCACTGTAACTAGCTGCTATGCTACATACCAAGTGGTAACATACATTCATGGAGCTAACAACTCAGCCAACTCAGCTAGCTCAGCTAACTTGTGTATTTTAGGCTTGCTGGACATTTTCTGCTGTCTGCTTATGACTGGTTGGTATCACTGTTGTGTTGTGTAACATCATTATCATTGATCCAAAAAAATTGCTGGCTAATTATAATCACAAATTTACACAATCTGTGATTACAACATGCTATCACCTAACAGGAAAGCAATAAGCCTATGGAACACAATGCGACTGACCAGTGGCATTAGTTGGACATTTGTTGTAGACAGTTTCTCCAGCTGAGGCTCTCTTCCACGACATAGAGAGGAGGTGCTCATCTTTACATATCTCATGAGGAGCTGCAGAAGTAGGTGAGAAACACAGAGAAAACGTGAAGCACGGACCAGCAGGCTCGCAGGAAAAACAAAAATCACCACGCACACACTCCCACAGACACACACATAGCCAGAGAAAATAAAAAAGGGAGACAGAAAAGCACAAAAACAAGATTCAAATCAATGTTCTCCTGCAGCAGCTCCCAATCTTATTCCCTTGTACACTGCTCAGTGTGCTCTGTCAGTGTCACTGCCTCAGTACAGTATCTCATTCCCTCTTCATCTTACCCCCTCTCTTTATTCATCTGTTTTTCCCCCTCCCTCTCTTTCATAACCCTGATGAAAAAAAAAAAACTGGGGAGAGTGCTCTGAAGATATTCCGAGGGGGCAGACGAGTGTTGGCAGAGGCGATGCAGAGAGATGAAGGGGGACAGAGAGCAAAGAGAGAGACAGAGAGAGAGAGAGACAGCAGATAGAGAGAAAATATGATATGATGTTCCCCTACAAAGCCAACAGACAAGATCCTCGTCTTGTGGAAAAGAGACTTGAGAGCCACTCAAAACAACAGGGTCATGGTGGAGACTGCACTCAAACGTTTATCACTTGTAGCCCGTCAAAGCTCAATGCAAGCACATACTCATGTGGCATTTGGGCTTGAGCTGAAAATACACTTGCATATTCACATGCACACACGGCTTCAGTCAAGAGACATGCTTATTAAACCACACTGTTTCCTGCTGTGGCTGACACTCTGACAAATGGTACCAAGTGGGCCATTGAACATGTGCCCTCAACCAGGCAGAGAAACACAGAAAGAAATAAAGCAAGTGAGAGAAAAGGAGTGAGATTAGTGTGATATGAGAGATGGAGTGATATATAAATCTTTGGGCACCACTGGGCAAATTCCATGCTTTGATTTTTGTTGTCTTTCTATTCTTGATTTAGGACCTTATCTTACAGACCATTTCAATTTCTGGGACATTTTAGGCTGTTTTACAGATTTTCAACAATGTTCATGTCAGTGGACTTTGAGGTCTCATCCAAAAGCTTCAGCCTGTGTTTCTCGAAGTAGTTCATGGTGGATACTGAAGTCTACTTTAAATCATTGTCCTGTTGTGGAAACCATTTTCTTGTCTGACAGCAGGACATTTGAGACCAGAATTTGCTGATATTTGGTGGAATCCATTCTTCTCTCTCTGTGTAATGATTCCTGTGCCACTGGCTGCCACACAGCCTCAAAACAGAATGTTTCCATCCCTATGTTTAACAGTTGGCAAGGTGTTCTTTTCATCAAATGCTGCTCCCTTTTTCCTCTAAACACACCTTTGGTAATTGCAGCCAATGATCTCAATTTTAACTTGTTTCCAAAATGACTCTCGCTTATCCAGATGCTGCTTTTGAATATTTCATTGCTTTTAGTGAGGAGGTCGTAGGTAAGGTTGTTGTTTTCTGGTAGCTCTTCCATGTAGACCCTGTGCACCAACACTGCACAGTGGAACGGTTCACCAATGCTCCTGTGTTAGATAAACCTTCTTGCAGCTGCTTTGCAGTTATATGGGAGCTCTGCGTTGTCTTCCTGCCCAGCAGATGAGCAGTTTTATCTAAAAGTTTTCTTGGTCTCCCAGATCTTGTCTTGACCTTTTATAGCCCTTTGTAGACATCAATTAGATTTATTTTAGATCCTTAGTCAGTTACTTTAAAGGGCCATTGGTTGTTGAGTTTTACCACAAGGTCTGAGGAGTCAGAGAAGTTATCACCTCTGGAAATTTCATCAGCTGACAAATCCTAATCAAAATTCTTGACCTGCCTTACAAGTCCTAATGAGTCAGTTATGGTCTAATGAGTTAATGAAGTTCTGTGTGTTCTAGTGGTAGTCTTAAGTAGTAGGATGACAAAACCTTTGCACATGCCACTACTGTTTTTTTTTTTGTCTGTTCATGAAATTAAAATTAACAGAGCATTAACATTTAAAGGAGGACTCATTTTGATGACTTGCAGGGATAGTATTTACTTCTTTTGACTTCAAAAATCTACAAAATATATACTTTGTCCTGTGGTGCCGAAACTTTTGCATAGAACTGTATAAAAGAGAATTTGAGTAACTCACAGGTAAACAGCGAGGATAAAAAAAAAAAAGCACCACAAGACAAGGACATGTGAAATCAATGAAGAGATAAAGATGGATGGGTATGTGAATTGACAGGGAGACAGGCAGGAGGCAGATAAAAATGAGAAGAGTGCAGTTCTAAAATTGCGATGGAAGCCTTTGGCTGTGGTGCGAACCACTGGGAATCACTTCCATTCTGCCTGACAATTACTGTGCATGTGCAGATTGGGCACACACACGTACACACACACACACACACATTCCTTCTCTCTGTCAGGGACCAACTAGGGGAGGTATGCAGAGAAATGCAGCCACATAAAAAAAAGTCTGAGGCAAAAACTGTTTGTACAGACTTTTCAAGCATGAATAGTATATACATAAGCATATATACTGTAGTTCTCCCTCATTTACTCAGCTCACACACTCACACACACTAGAGTCACTGACCAGGGCACTTCTTCTCATTACAGGAGCGGACCTCCTCTCCTGAGCCATCACAGGGGTAGCCCTGTACACCAGTGCCCTCACACATCCTGAAGCGACGCTGCCAACCAGAGTCACATGTCTTGCTGCAGAGACTCCAGTGGTTCCAGCTGCCCCAGTTACCTCCACCTAGAACAGCAACACAGCACCACCAGTGATGATTAGGGAGAGGGAAGGAACAGTTAGATGGGACACAAGGTGAAAAAATGTGAGAGTTGTTGATGAACAATAAATTTAACTTACAACTCAAAGTCAGTTGCCTCTAAACTTTTTTAGAGTGGTGTGCAAATGAAGGTAATATGATCCCATTCTAGTACCCAGGCTCATTAAAACAAACTGTAGTATTTTCGTCCTGCGGGGCCCTGGACGAAACAGACTCGCAAGCCAAATTGGGTCCCAACCCACAAATTGCAAGCACGCGAAAGGCAAATCAGAAAAGACCATGTAGATGCCTTTAGATAATGCATGTTCCATGTTTGCATAATGGCGTTTGAGAGCATGTGAGTGTGAATACTAAGCATTCATTTGTACGCCTTACCGCTGCATGAGGGGTTGGTGCATTCTCTGCTCTCCTGATGGGGGCCCTTACATTCAGCCCAGCCATGCACTGATGCACTGCAGCGTCTCTGCCTCTGCTGGGTCCCTGTGTTACAAGTCACACTGCACCTCGACCACGGACCCCACTCCAACCACTGGCCCTCCACTGGACAGAAGGAAAGTGAGGGGAGTAGATAAAGAGAGACAGGGAAGTGGATGAAGTTGGAAAGATTTTAAGAGACATGGGGAAATAGGGAGAAATCGATTCAGATTTTTGAGGAGAAGGAAAGAGGATGTCAGAGAAAAGAGAGGTGCAGAGGAAGAAGAGAGACAGAGCAGAGAAAGTGAGTAGGCTTCAAGAAAACAGACTGGAGAATGAGTTAAGACGGCGAACAAACAAATTACAGGGGCTATTTGGTTTTCCATAAATAGCAACAAACAAACATAACACACTTCATGGTTCTATAGACATTTTAAATATTTCAATCTGTTATAAAATGGCTGATTACAATTCCTTTCATGCTTTGTTTTAAAGAGTTCATACAACGTACAGTCAGTTGGATTTTCATTCACATTGTTATTAGACAGGAACCATATTTCAACTCTTGACTGGTCTTTGTGCAGAAATAGATTTAAAAAAAAAAAAAGAGAGAAAAGATTTTCAGTATAATGCAGTACCAGTTGTCAGATGATGCATTGATACCAAACAATTTAACAAAAGTCTGATGACATGCACCGGTGTAATCAAAACCCCCACTATCCCCTTTAATAAGGGAGCGTTGCTAGAGTAATTGAGTTGTCACACAAAATACACAAAATGCAAAAAATTATGATAATCAAAAACAGTCAGATTAATCATTTATAGTTTGTGCCGTAAAATATTTCTGGTGTGTTATTAACTTCAAAGTTTGTGATAGGTGAGACAATTTTGAGAATGTGCGCCACAGAGAAGAACACAATGTTCCAGAATGGAAATGCTTGACTGCAAGTGAAGATCTGTGACAAATAAAATGTCAGCGAAAACTTCAACATTCCTGATGATAAAAAAATGTAACAAAAACTTAACAGAAGAACCAATTACTGACCTGTGGCCATATCCATTTATATTTCAGAATACTGCTGAATAAAGCAGTATTCTCAACATCATACTGATGAAATTGTTAGTTTTTGCCAAATTATGCCCAAATAATGTTCACAACCTTGTAGATTAAAAACTGGTTTGAATACAGAATCTGCCCTTTGACATCTTAGACAACATGCTAGCAAAAGCACACCTGTGTGCTTAATGGTCAATAAAAGCTTGATAATGCATCTGTATTACTTGTGTCCAACTGTTTTATTTCTCCAGTTGAAGGTAGTTTAGTTTGGTTTAGTTTACACATTAATAATTACCTGCACTGAATAGCTGATTGGTATTCTCAAATAAACTGTTTTCTCTACTACTCTCACAAAAACATATATTCATAGAGGTAATCCTTAAAAAAAAAGCAACAATCCAAAGCATCCCTTACAGCAGGGTAATTTATGCTGAAAAAAGTCCAACTCCTGTGTTGCATGCAATTGGATTACTAATATGGACTTCAGCTATGCTTTGAATTGTTTTTGCTTGTCATATGTGAACTCTCACAAATTCAATTTGATTGATGACAATACATTTGTCCCTGAAATGTACTTCAGTTTGTAGGCAGTGAAACAAGCTGTAAACACAACATTGACATACAATATTATCACCTTAGAAGTTGAGAAGGCTGACAGCTGCAAGGTCTGAGCAAGTAGCATACAGTGGGTTTATGAGAGCCTTGTTTTGCTGAAAACAGCTGCTCGCTACAGGTAACAAGGTTGATTAACCAAAAGGAGACTGAACCAAAACAGCAAAATTAGGGGCTCTAAAACCCAAAGAAAGAATTAAAAGACACTAAAACACAGCATGATGCTAAGAGGAGCTAATCTCGAAAACAATTCTCTGTGTGATCATCACTATAAATGACAGCTTTCACATTACATTTGATCCAATGTTGATGTAAAAATACTGACTACTGAATCTTGAAATTTTAATTAGAACTAATAGAATATGGCTGAAAAGAAATCTGATTGCCTTTATAGTTATAACCACAATATTAGTTTTACATATATGTGGAATAATTAAACTTTGGTCAATGCTAACAAAACATCCTAACAGCCTATAATGAAATTTACCTGACAGAGAAGCTGTCTTCAACTACTGCAGTTGAACTTGATGCCACAAACCTAGCTATTGTGTGTGTGCTGTTGGACTGGACAGCAGCCTGTCGTTTGTCTCTGTATTAACAAGAATAGCAATTCAAAGTGAGAACTGTTCTTGTTTCGGGCTCAGAATGATACATTGAGGCCCACAGTCTACACACAAAGGGGCTTTAAGCAGCAGAGAAAGTGAAATACAGTGCTGTAAATGTATTTGTCTAGTTCTCCCAAGTGGGAAGGCATTGCCAACTCTCCTTGGTAATGTGGTCAATCACGCTGTGTGTGACGCATACACTGTTTCAACTATCTGGGGCTAACACTGTGTTGGAAATGACGGCTAGAATTTAGATGTGAACATGTCATTTCCCAGGCATAATCCTGTGTAATTAAAGAGCTAAATCTGAAAAATGCATTTAAAGGACAAGCAAACCAGAAACAAATCATTTTTAGACTCTTATCTTCCTGTCATTGTAGAAACACATAAACGCGTAACACATAAACAGTGCGTGTGTAAAAAAGAGAATGCATTTCCAGCTAAATCTGTAAGGCCAAAACTGCACAAAAACTGGTTTCAATCACTAGCAGGAACAACACTGTTTCTATGTGAGGCAAGCTACACTACATTTATGGAAAAACAGTTCCCAGCAGGGCCAGAAAAAGTAGTGGGTCAACAAACAAACATATAAATAGCATATTTACATTGACTGTAATAAAGTAGGAGAACAGCATGGCAGCTCTCTGGTAGAGCTGTTATCTTGTCAAAGCCACAAAGTATCAATTTGACTGTAATTAAGATGTCACCATTAATCCCTCCATATGCTCAGTTATGAAGTGACTATTTATATTTTGAGGAAAAATGTAGGTGTCAGGGAACTTAAAGGCAATTTCCAGCTCTCTGCCTACACACTGAGGGCCTTTTTAGTTCTTGACATTAGCACTAAAAAGTCTGATATGATCAAATTAATTATTCATGTATGACATTTCTCCTGCTTTTACTCTTAGCCTGTTGACTGTCTTGCTGTGATGCCACAGCTGTCATATTAACCTTTTCAGGCCTGCCTACATACGTGTATGTTGAAGTGTTGAAATGTGTAGAGAGGTAAGAAATTACTGTATTTTAAGAGACCAACTTAATCAAATGTAAATTTACACTGGTGTGGCATACTGAAATATAGATTGCATAGAATTTGTTGTATGGCAGAGTATATAGTCTACAGAGTATTTGCAATGATATAAAATCTCTGAGGCACATACACAAGCATGCACCAGCACACACAAATACACAGACGCACACATATGGACGAGATCCATCAAAGCTCTATTCTCTATGCATGGACGTTTCTGGCAAAAGGCCTGTGCTGGTATTCATTATTTCAAAGGACCATTGCCTTTGAACTCCCAAAAGCACGCAGTCTGTTGTGATAGATTCACACACACACATACACAAACACATAAACCGAATGAAAACACACAAACACAGATTTCCTTAAGGCCCTTGAAGGAAGAGCCTACCCTTTCTTTCAGAAAACCCTCTCTTTCCATCACTGTTCCCAAAACAGCATGGCAAAACATCCCAGGGGCGATACTTTAGATTAAGACGTCTCCCTATTCCTCCTTTCTTGAGACATAACTTTGCAGCCCCCTTTTCTGGCAATTGGGACAGTTTTGTTTTATTTAAATATTAACCTTATAAAACCCTACTTTAAAAAAGTCAGTGGGGGGGTGACGACACAAAAAGGCTCCCAGACAGACTCCTGCAGGATTCACATGATGTAAAGGCCATGCGCATCCACAGTCCAGAGGAAAATGATACTTTGCCTTAGCAATAATAAATAAAAAGCACTTACCCTGTGATAATTGCCCAGGCTGTGAGTGATTACGTACTATACAATCACACACACTCAGACTGGAATCAATTCAGGAAAAAAAAGGTTATTATTCAGAAAGCAGCCAACAGTGTTGTCACAAACTGTCCTGTGTTTTAGTGTCTGTGTGTCCATTAATGCCATTATTCCAACGTTGTACAGAAACCATTTATATTCTGCCAACAGAGAAAGCAATTAAATCACTGAAATGAATATTCCTTTTTAATGTCAATGCTTTCAAAGTAAGTGGTTTTCTAAAGGGACCCTTGAAATACTAAATTCAAATTGCACAGAGTCGATGCATATGCCTAAAGTACACTCATATTTATACGTCCTAAAATGCCAAATGCATTTCTTTAGTGTCAGAGTTAGTGCATCTTAGTATTTACATGTCTGTAGACAATGAGGCCTCTGTCTAGTAAGCTGCTCTGTGATAAGCTACAGTCATTGTTGGTCAAACCTACCCCTCTGAGTCTGCTCCACTGAGACTTTATATCAATCACTGGTCACTCCTATTCCACTCCAATGGCAGCCTGATAAAGATGTTTCAGCTGGACAGTCTGAGCTAGATTGGAATAAAGTCCTGAGGTACCCTCGACATAGGAATTAGATGGGGCTGCACCAGTGACTTATTGCTGCTCTTGACAAGGTATGGACCTAATAGGTAATCTAAGAGACAATACTGAAGAGCTGCATTGCAGGATTGCTCACCAATCTAAATCAAGCCAACCATGGAAGAAGCATAGAAGTCCAACCTATAGGCTTTGCTAGGCAATGATCCTACAGGATGGCTGAGTGAGAGTTTGAAAAGTGGGCATGAATCACATGGCTGACCACAGATGAACATGGAACTGAAAACTCTAGAAGTGAGGATACAGAAGATAAAGCAATGAGCAAGAGCAGGCAGGAAAGATGGCAGTTCTGCTGCATTCACACCATGACAGCAGAACGGGAAGAACTGTACAAAAGCTGCCAACATTCCAAATTAGAAGTGTTCCTGCATCAGCCTAAGTGGGTTACTCCCAATACTATCCTTTGTCATCAAACAGGATAAACAGAAATTAGGCCTAAATTAGTTATTTGCATTGTTATATGTGCTACATTTGTTGCAGTTCATTAACAAATGAAACCAGGTACAAGAACACAATGTAGAGCTCCTTTGTACAATATTAGAGAAAACGAACAGCTGTGTTAATCACCAGTTATTACAAAGGTCATCCTAAGGGGGACATGAATGCCTGAAACAATCTGTATGCATACAGTGGTCGTCAAGATAATTCACTTAAAACCACATGGTGGTGCTAGACGAAGAGTCAGGGGATCACCAAAGTTATTCCGATTCATCCTCTGGGGACCACGAATGCCAATACAGAGGTTTACGGCAATGCACGCAATAATTGTTGAGATATTTCAGCCTGGGCCAAAGTGGTCGACTGACTGACATTGCCATCTATAGAACCACACTTTACTGGTGTTGAAGAGCTTGTCCTCACATTAAATCAGTCAACAGTGATTTAACTAGCTGAACTGATTCTATTGGTCATGCTTGAATATTGAATTTTAATAGGATGTCATTGCCAATTATTATGGCTTTGCAGCCATTTTTGCATCAACTGGTTTATTGACACTTTGTAGTTCTGTTTGCCAAATGTAAGGTATTATAGCTGTCAGAAATTATAAATATCTTCGATTTAGAATTATTGAGGGAACATTAGTAGTTTTTCTTACTCAGCTTCAGCTTGCAATTATGGTCTGCATGCTATGTTGTGAAAGCAGCATTTCATCGCAGTTTAACAGAGGAGTGATATTTGGTCAGTACAGGAGCTATAATGGAAGAACACAAAATATGATTGCACATGCATATAAATCAACAGCTGTGACAGTAACTCATTTGTCTTTGATTTCTGTGACTTGTATTAAACAAGAATACAGAGTCATGCTCGAATAGGCAGAGAGGAAAAGAAAGAGAGACTGGGTGTATCATGTAAATGGGGATGGTACTAACCAGGACACACTGCTATGTTGCAGAGTTTGGTCTGAATCTCGGGCCGTCCGCAAGCCAAGGCCCCGCCTCCGTTCACACACTTCCTGGATCGCGTCCTGGAGCCCCGCCCACAGGTCACAGAGCACAGACTCCATGACGACCACTCCTCCCACAGCCCATGCACTGCAAACGCCCACAAACACAACACACAAACAAACAACATGGGGATGAGGAATGAGGGAAGGAGGGAGGGAGGGAAGGGGTGGAGCATCCAATTGCAGGCAAGAGGGTTAGAGAATGAGAGAAACATGAGATATTAAATGAGTATGAGCACATTCTTGAAAAAACATAAAGGAGATGCACTTCTGACCTCCAGAAAACATTCCAGTTACAATGGAATAGAAACACTGAGAATGAAGCTGCACTTATATGTTATTACATGAAAGAAAATGGAGGTTAGGAATGGACACTCTTGCATTTGAAGTCATGCAGCTCACATCATGACAAGGAAATGAATGTGGTAAGTTTGCTTCTAACATAGTTAAAGCTTTCATTTATTATATACAATGAACCAAAGGATCCAAAGACTCCATTGACTTCAAACACTTAAAACACCAATTAAAACATTGAAAAAAACCCTCTCTTTTCCCCCTCTTTCTTTCTCTGTCTTTCCTCATTTATTGCAGATCCCATCCAATTTCAGCAAAAGATGAAGTCGAAATGAACCAAAATAGCATCAATGAACAATGGACTTTGCAGATGATGAACGTGACTTAACGACTGTTTCTTTGCTGAGCGCTAGTTCTTTCAGCAACATGCCTACTTTACCTGTGTTGCACAACACTGGCAGAATGTGCTATGTAAGAGGAGACACACACACATATGCACACGCACATACACAAAGATAATTGCCAAAATCACTTGGAGGTCTCTGACCTGGGATTAGAGCAAAAGAGTATCCAAAAGAAATTTTCAACAAGACACTCCCAAGATAGGAAAAGATGAATGACAGGATTGGTTAACGAGGCAATAAAAGGCAATGAAAAAAAGATGACAAAAAAGGAGGATATTATAAGCAAATTTGAAAGAAAAGGAAAAGATTTCATAAAGTTTGAAAGAATTTGGAATGAAAAACAGAGGCCAAGAAAAGAAAGAGGTTATTTTGAAATGTTCAGCGAGAGACCAGAGGAGATTAAACTATGTTGAAAAGAGATGGAAGAAAGAGAGAGAAACAGATTTGGACAGATACTGGAAGAGAGATAGAAAGCAAGAAACAGAGAGAGGGAGGGACAGCGGGACAGAGAGAGAGAAAGTTAGAGACAGCAGGATGAAGATTGCTGGTCCTGTGTTGAGCAAAGCTAAATAAATCATGGCGATAAATAATTAAGTCTACTCTGTGAAGGAAGGCTCAGAGGAGCAGGAGAAGGAGGCTGAGAGAGAGTTAGAAGACGATGGTATTAAAAAGTGAGGTGATATGAAGAGCTGGTGATAGTGAGATATCCTTAAATTCAGCTAAACATGGCATCAATGTGTCTTTAAGCTGCTGTACAAATTGACTGTATGTTGCAAGAATGGCAGAAAGAAAAAGTCATCGGGGCTGTATCCAATGATGAGCATTTGTGTTGCTTTTTGTTTTCCTTTAATGAAATGCCTTTTCAAGTAAGCTCATTTCTGGGTCTTGCTGAACTGGAGCCAGTTGTACAGGCTGCTCCCTAAGTTCAAACTTAGCCTAGTTGTAACAAATTTACATTTCACATAATTTAAATGGTATTGCACCATACAGTTTTACAATTCTACAATTCAGTTAATCGTTCTTACGTAGACATTAGTTGTTACAAAACATTTACACATACTGTCAGATACGGCTGCAGCGTAGCTAACAGAGGCAACTGACGAAGCTTATATTAGCATACAAATATAATATAGTGGATCTGAAAGGATACTTGATACAGTTAAATAAATAAAATGCCCCCCCCCCGCCCAAAAAAAAACCAAAACACACACGCACTACACCTCAAGTTACAAAAGCAAACAGTTTCTACTAGATGTTTAAAGAGCTCTCCTTGCCTACTGCATATCTGTTGCCGCAATACTTGCAGCTAAAGCATCAACTACTGTAAGGTTTCCCTAGCATTGTTAAGCCTTAACTAGCTAATATGTTTAATAGCGCAAACTGATTTAACAAATCACCAGCTGGTATTTGCATGTAGTGCTAACAGGCAGAGGCGACTACAGGCTTAGTGTTGGATTACAGTATCAGACTACAGTTGAAACCCAATACTGATCTTTAACTATTATTGGGGTTGACATTCATTAAAAATAATCAGTGCCACTTAAATGCAATTAATTAATTGTAATTTAGTGTAGTGATTAAGCTGTGTCTGTGAAGCAGTTGTTACTGATGTGAAAAGTGGTATTTTGATGCAGCTAATGGCTGATGCAGGGAGCTGAAGTATGTCAGCCTAAATATTTTGGCATCAAACTTGAAACAAGACTTATTTCCAAAATAATAAATTGAATAAATCATGGTAATAATAAAATATAACTGGCATGCTCAAAGTGAAGGCATATTTCTTGGGGGTATCTCATTCCAAATTGAAAAACCTTCTCAGGAGACGGAGGCAAACAGACTCCACAATAATACAATAACAAGCAGAGAAAGGCTAAAAGAAAAAAATACAATTCAGTCAGGGTTCTGTTATTTAGCTTCTTTTTTTTTTTTTTTTTTTTTTTTTTTTTTTTTTTTTTTTACAATAACACTACAGAATTGCTTGTACGACATTACTTATTCATCCAAATCGAATCTCCATCTCTCAAACTCAGTACAAGTGTATCTGAAGTCTGACTGCGCAAAGCCAATCAATTAGCCTATGAAATCAAGCTCGAAGCAGGTTTGGGACTAAGACACATTAAAAGGAGAAAATATCAGTTGGAGATGGGAACAAGATACAGGAGTAGATAAGCAAATCAAAGAAGAAAAAATATGACAAAAATGTCTCCAGATAATGGAATTAGAGTGTATTACACCACGTATTGGTGTCCAGGTAAATATTGGAAATCAGGGGATATTTTCAGTCATAAATAAAGCAGCACAGGGCAATTATATCAAACATACTGTCTGCGTTGACAGCAACAACTACATTAACATAATGCAGCAAGTCTTTTAGTTCAGCTATGCACATTAAAAAGGAGTTTATTGCCATCAGGGCTGCAGTCACAGAGGGAGGTGGAAAAGAACATGTTTACAGCACCAAGCACAGAAAAAACTGATCAGTGCTGATCAAACAATCAAGTGACAGATCTGTGTCTCGCAACACCCGGTCACAAACTCGAGTTCATGAACTCCAGATTTTCATCTTTGTGAAAGGAAAAAGAAATGAGCAGAAGAAGTGCATAGACTCACACTGGCCTGTGTTTCTGATGCAAATGCAAGTAAGCTCAGACAAGAGACGATAAAACATTCATGCTAACCCCTCTTTATTTTAACATTTGCATACACACACACTTACTATAGCAGAGCACACAACCAGAATAAGGTTGCTTTATATGTAATGAGGATGTGTGACTTCTAAACATGCATCATTTTATGCAATTATTAAATACACTTATATATAATGATGTGTGCCTCATATTGATCCTAAGGATTAACATCATTACCAGCAATTTCATCTGAGGTCATAGCACAGCTTGGCTGCATTATTTAAAAATATGCATGAGTGTGTGTGCATGTGTGTGTGTGTATGTGTGTGCGTAACATTGAGTGTTTGCCATCTGCCATGAGTTCATGACTGTATCCTTGCATGCCCCTTCCACCACTTGCTTGACTGATTGCTGGAAGTGTGGTGTTGAAGCATTTGACTGTGCACTGACCTGGACATACTGTATTCATAATGCACCATTGTTCGACTCCATGTTTTAAATGTCACTGAATCTATGGCAAATGAGCAGAAGTTAAATAGAACAGAAATAGGGGTACTACTTCACTTTACGTGCTTTGGGGCATGAAAGCCTCATACTTCAACGCATACCCCCGCCCCCCCCAAAAAAAGTTAATTTGCTGGACCAATTACCGCCTTGTTTGCTTTGTCAAGAGCTAGACCATTACTTAAAATTGATTATCTGTATCACCTTAATTTAGGAGTTTTAACCATGGAAAATACGAGGAGAAAAAAATGTCCATTTTCACTTCATTGGCTTTCTGTCCAAGCTACTTTTCTTTGATGTTCCCTAACTCGTGCAGACTCTCTTTCACACACATACACACACACACACACGCACGCGACACACACACACACACACACACACACACACACACACACACAAAGAGATGCCCAGAGACATATCCACCCACACTCACGCTCACAACACACCCATACTTCTAAGTCTTAACTTATTCACAAACACAAATAAATAGTGAAAAACAGAGTAAAAAATTCTGGCAAACCCATCTACAGTATTAAATTAAGTATGCAGACTGCACTCTCTCCACCTCAGAGCACTCTGGGAGAAACTGTGAGTGTGCGTGTGTACCTTGTATATTTGTGGTTGTGAGTAAAAGCATATGAAACAGAATAGAGAATGTTGGTTAAATATATTTCACTTGCAGATCTTTCAAATCAGTACGTTGGTGTGACTGGTAGTCACATTCTGAACGGCAGCTCTAAACTGTGAAGCTGTGTATACTCAGATTTTTCTAAAAGAGTGAAACTTGAGTTTCATTTAGTTTTTTTAGTAGTTGAAATTGTTATTTTACTGACTGAATAAAAAGTCCAAATACACTGTTTGTGTGTCTGCCTGTGTATTTGTCTATAACTCCCCATAAGACCAGGCATAGACAGGGCTAGAATCCAGTTGTAAAAAGATTAACAAATCAAACAAGCATGTAGATTATACCCCAAATTAAGTCCAAAGAAGAAGAAAAAGAGGAAAAAGAAGACAACGAAGAAGAAGAAAAAGAAAATCTATATGTATTTTTTTTTTAAAAAGTCAATCACATCAAGTTCATCAAACACTTTTATGCATCTTTGCTACCGCCCCCACATCCCCAGTCTACTTGAATTTGGTGTGATCCCATTCAGGCAGTCCCTGGAGTACCCCTACACCCCTACAGAACCACGTCAGAAAACATCAGAGGAGTGGGGAAAAAATGAAATAATAAACGAAACATAACACAGCAACCAATATCCCATCAAAGGAGCGGCTGAGGATATTAATATCGACACAGAATGGAAAATGAGGCACTTAGACATACAAATCGTGTTGGTGCATTTGCATAAAAACAAGATTAGCATATGCACCGACAGGGAAGGAAAATGTTCCTCTTGCTTCTCTTGTATATTTCTTTCTTTTCTTTTTTTAGGATGTAGGGGGTGTTTCAGATGCATCAGCAAATACTGAAACATTGACTGACTTATAACTCAAATGTACGTATGCTAAAAATGTACATATATAGTATATGGAAAACTTCAAGAACTATCAGACAGATGTACAGAAAATGCAAATCAAACATTGTAATTATGTGACACAATTACTGTGCATACTAAATTGCACTTGAAATAACTAATGACACTTAAACGCCCATTAAATAACAAAGGACAAAGCCAAAATAACACCTACACCGTGCTGAGACACGCAAACAATAACAAACCACACAGAAACATCACCGACACATATAAATATTGTACATGTGGATACACAGCTACTTTGAGTATACACATATACAAACACTGTGAGAACACACACAATATGTGGCACTAAAAAAATTAATGAGCACAACATCACATCACACACATAAAGGTTTAGTCTAGTTGGAATGAATGTACATATGTAGAAATTACTGCACTGTAAAAGTCTGTGGTAAATGTGAGGTCTAGCCTTGTCCGGGACTGTCTCATTCACTGCGTGGATAGAAATAACTTTAAGGATGAGGACTAATTGGTTGGTTTAGCAAATATATGTCTGGATAACCACCCTTCCTGCGTTAAAGAGCAACACACAGCCGCTTCCCCTGCGCTTTTCTCTATGAGCTTCCTGAATGCAGTGATGTGAAGTCCAGCTCTGTGAATTTGATTCAGAGTCCTAACATCCATTCAAATAACAAACAGAATTTACTTCAGGTATTCTACAGAAGATAGGTGCTAAATAGCATAAAGAACACAGCATTAAGAGTTAGTGCAAGTGTAGTTCAATGGCGCCTCTAGCCATTTCCTGAGAACATAAAGGCTAAGCCTTGTGTCCTTTTCCTGTGCACTGAAATGTGCACAAAATATGATTCAGTAAGAGCCTACTCAAGCTTGTTATACAATGTCCTTATCCACCAACCCTTAAGCAACTAGTTGAGGCCAGGTCCAATAACAGAACTCTGCGGGCTTACCAGCAGTTACACTGACATTTAGACAGTAGTGGCCCCAGTTTTGCTTAGAGTTATGTGTCCCCATTGAAGTAATGGTCCTTGATTTTTCATTTAACAGTATGTCCTTAAACACATCCTAGCCTAAAGACTGCCCCACTGTCTGCCACCTCAAATGAATGCTCCTGTCTCCATTCTTGTGAAGGCTGTAATGCCAGAGCCTTGATCTGAAGAAGTTCTTCTGACCAAAATGTCTCCACACACTCCCAAACTTCTGCACTTGTGGGAATAAAACAGAAAAATGGCTTTGCTACTTTAGCCAAGTCCATACCCTACAGACCACAGATATGAACAGAATTACCAGAGAATTACATTCAACAATTCATATCAATATATTTGAATAATGCAATTGATGTTAGCCACTTTCAAACAGTGGCCTCAGATCTTTTAAGTAAAGTCAACTTGTACAAGTTCACAGTTTAGCAGTGGATTAGGGGAAGGACAGCAGCCAGGCAGGAGAGAGCCGATGCAATACAAGATTTTACTTCCACTGCAATCAGGGCAATTAAACCAGAGCAGAACAGGCAGTACTTCACAGTTTCATCTAGTAAAGACCTACACTGCAATCAAACCAGAAGCAGAACTCACATTATTCAGAATGAGCTGTGCACAAGTTCCCTCAGTGACTTAATCTGGCTCGACTGTGGTGCTGGGGAAAAATGGATAAGATGCTCCTCTTTTTGCTGCTGCCTTTTTATAGAGAGCAGATAGGGTTGAATACACCCAGCGTGACTGGCAGAGCATGTTTATATACAAAAATTATATTTGATTGGTTAAATATATTTTGGAGCTGTCACTGCATCTTAAGAAAACCCAGTTTCTTTGCATTCGAAGCACAAGAGTGGCTGTGCTTCATTTTGAATGTTCTCCATGTTTATCACTGTCATGCGAACGCAGACTTTCTTTGTAAATTCAAATATCTTCAGAAGTGTGTCTGATAATTATGCTCTGGATCAGTTTTTTATCCATACTATCTGCACGGATCTACACAGACACTTATATAGATAAAGAACAGATGGGGAAACTTCTGAGCTGTGACAAGTGTAATAGACTCGATGACATCGAGCTCAGGTGTCATGTCGGACTCTCTGTGTTTCTCACTCTGCTCCTCTCTCAGTTGGCCAGCATTGTGAACTGAAATGACAAAATGTCATTCTCATTCTGAAGGATTTTTCTCCCTGCTGAAACATGCTTATGTTGTGTTTTGGCTGAGCAGATCGCACGTGATACGTGAGTGGCTATGTATGTGTATGTGTGTGTATACCGCCTACCTTCCTCAGTAGTGACAGAGTTTCACACATTCATTATTTTCTTCAGTTTTACAGCTTTCTTAACACATTGTAAAATGACCAGTAAATGCTCTATGGGTGAAGCTGGTGTTAAACAGGAAGCATGTGGTTTAAAGCTGCAGTTTGTTAATTTTAACATTTCCAAAACAAAACACAAAATAGAACTGAGGTATAAAGTATATTCACATGCTGCATATGTCTATTTTCTCAACAGTATAATCCCTACTTGGGGTCACAAAGGATGGGGGTATATCCAAGAACGTGCTGTGGGAAGACAGGCACCCTTGAGAGGTTAAAAAAAACCAAACACTTAAAGTCACAGCAAGTTCAGCCCCCTTGCTTCTCTAAGTGTAAACCGCATTACACATACAAACTTCACAAAGATGAAAACTGAACCCCCATCATTCTTGCTGTTAGAAAACAGCACTAACCACTGACTACAGGCAATTGAAAGGTTGTCCAACATACCTGAGCCTGTGATCCCAGTTTCCCCTGGACAGGAGGCGGTGTTGTTGCACATGCGTGTTTCCCTAAGGGCGCCGCTGCACAGTGTCCCATAGGGAGAAGAAACACATGATCGCGTCCTCACCTGCCAGCCTTGCCCGCATGTGAGCGAACATACGCTCCACTGTGACCATTCCTCTGCGGCAGGGTCACCTGAGGAACAAGGGAAGTGAGGGAAGAGAGGATAATTATTTAGACTTTCAATGATTCCACTTTTATATGGTGCTAATGTTTCCATGGAACACAGAAGGTCAAGAGGCAGGGCACTGTTGCCTAGCTCTTTGGCTTATGGCTCTGTCATGACCCTGCCTAGGCTCCAGGCTTTCCCCCCATCTCCTTGTTTTTTTCCTGTTTCCCCTTCCCCTGTGTTGTCTGTTTGTGGGTGTGGTGATCCTCCCTGTACCTCACCTGCTACACTCAACTGCTCCCCCTGAATGCATCAGCCAGTGCACCTACTCCTCATTATCCCATCAGGCCTTCAGTGATTAAAACCCCAGTTCTCACTCATTGCCGGATCATTCAGTCTACTTTTGTGGTACTACGCCAAGACCTTCTAGTTTTTCTTTTTCCTCCCTGTGAGATGCATTTGACTAACTGATCTCTCCTTCGCTCCAGGATCATTCCTTGCCTGCCTGCCAGCTGCTCATCTCAAGCCCAGCAACCTCCATCTATGGATTCACCACCTTTTCTTGCCTCTCATTCATCCTCCAGCAAAACTTTATCTGTTCTGCCTCAATTCATTTTTACAATAAATCCAGTTCAACTTGCCCACCAGAGTCTGTGTTCTGCTTTTGGGTACACTCTTTGGTTATCACAGGCTCATAGCAGAATGTGAATTGTTTTGTAAGATGTTTAGCTGTTTATATTGAGTAACTGTTCTAAATGTGTTTCTGTCAAAGACACAGCAAAGATGCGTACGGTATGCCTCCTGTATGACAAGTCTTTTTCAGTACATTTTCAGCTCTAATTTTCCCAGAACTGAAAGCATCAAAACAGGTTTGCTTTATTGACTACTTTTAGCAATTCTCAGTTTTTCTCAGGTTTTTATTTACTGAAACAAAATGAACATTTCCCTCAGATTGACAGTGACACCACTGAAATATTACACCAGTTAAGTTATCATTTGTAGGATATTAGACAGCTTTGCTTTTGTATTTCCGTAGTAGATTTTCATAGTGTGTCATTCTCACATGGTCTGGCCTGAAGCTGTGGCCCAGTGTATAATAAGTAAATTGACGTGAATAACGTGAATAAACCTTGACTGAATATTCATGAGGATGACGATCATGTTAGAGGGATGTGTTTTAAGGTGGTAATCAAGGATATTAATACTCATGGCATTATGGTAACACACATGATCTTACTGCTAAAGGGCTTTTGCTTCAAGAGCCTGTGTGTGTGTGTGTGTGTGTGTGTGTGTCTTCTTAGAGTCTGCATTTATGTGTATTTAAGCAGCCATCCAAGATTTGGTGTTCAGACATTATCGTGGGTGATTTTGCGCTCTCCAGGCAGCTGTGGAGACTGCCTCATTGTTCCCTCTGAGTTACGCCCTTGAAAAGTGAAAATTATGAGTTAAGTCATTCTTGTTCTCTCTTCCTAAATTGTTTATGAGCGCCGTGTCCTTTGATGGAGGCGTCATCACATGGCAAAGAAGGAAATCAAATTAATTGCATGTCCGTTAATCGCATTACATCTTCATTAACATGCCGTGAGTCAGGGCTTAAGCTCATCACACATGCCTGGAGGAATGGAAGAATGGGGAGAAGCAAAGAGGGGGTGGGGGTGGGGGGACAGAGGAGAAGGACAAGAGAGAGCCAGGGGTTTCCCTCGAGGTTGGGACTCCCTCCTCCGCACAGTAGCAGCAGTGAGGATTGAAATGTGTGTGTCTGTATGTGTGTATGTATGCATATGTAAGCAAGCTGAATTTAGTGTATGACCTATTCCACTGCAGCTGAAGCAGTCAACATTTAATGTCATGTATGTTTTAAGGCAGATTTGTCTGCATATATAATGTGACATTCTTTATGTGTTTAATGTGTCCACTCATGAATAATTCAATATTTTTTTTCCAATCCTATTAATTATGTAAGATTTTAAAGTCTGGCACATACAGAAGATCACACGTTCACATATTCACACATGCCAATGGTCAACTACACTGTGGCAGCTGGGGTTCTCAAATGCCTCACAAAGTAAATGTGTAAGAATTATTTATGTGGAACTCCTTCTTTTCAGTCACACATACAGCCTGTAAAGATCAAGTTGGCTATTTTTGTTCTGCGCTGTGAACACATACGCACATGCACACACTCACACTACTCACCTGTTTGTGCCTGAAACACACCTGGCTGGTCAGCTGATCGTGGTCTTTGGGTCTTCACCTTCAGGTCATCATCATATGGATCTGAAATGGACAGAAGAAATACTTTGACTTGAATTTCTCTCTTTTTATCATATAGATTAAATTGTACATTTCAATATGTGGTGAGGAGCTAAGTGTGGGAAGATGAAGTCAATACTGATTTGTTTACTACATATTATTGTGACATAGCACACAGAAACTTGGTCTTCAAGCTTGAGTAAATAAGCGCTCATCAGCACCTACATCCACTTTGTACATTCAGAGGTGTCAAAAAATGCAAGTTTCTTAGTACATCCAAAACACGACTCTGGCAAAATAAAAATACAAACGCCTACATTTTCTTGGCCTGATCCTTGTAGCAGAATATTTAAAGAACACGCTGATACACTTCAGCACATATCGTGCAGAAACAGATAACAGAATGTCAAGTCTGCAGTATAATCTCAGAAAATCAGGAGGAAGTCAGTTCTGACTGGCTCATTTGCTTCGAGGGAAAACATGAAATGTCAATAAAAATATACATACTGAATATCAGTAGGATAGTATTCACAGAGCAAAGTAAGTAACCAAAAAAAGTTTTAGGAAACTTTGCAGCTATTGAAAACATACAGCTACATTGGAGAAAAGATAGTATCTGATATATCGGAGAGCTGATCTGAACTCGAACACCTCACACAAATGGCGAGCATCTGTGGAAACAGAAGAATTGCCTAGAGAGAAAGTATGGAGAAAGCGAAATCATGCGACATATCTAAGTCGGTTTTATCTCATTTGGTACAAACATACGGCGGCATGAGTGCATACTGTTATGTTCTGTGTAAATGGATTTGTAGGCTTAGTTTCAGCAACACAAGACTTAATCAACTCCTTCGGCAGGGGAAACAATCTTTGATTTAGCAGATCTTTTTCACTTGGGTACTTCTTGCCCATGGGATTTTTTGCAGTGACTGCGTATACACAAAGAAGCTGAGACATACAGTGAATCTAATGTCAATTTATTGATTGACGTGAGTTGAGTGATTGAGTGTGTGTGTGTGTATTAGATTACAGAGTGCAAATGTGATTGATACTAAAAAATTTATACGAGTTAGCCTGTATCAAGAAGTTGACCAAATGAACAACACAAGCACACACAGCATTTCCTCCCCTGCCTCCCAGCACACACAATGAATGCCTAGGACGTGTGCTGAGGCCCTGTCATGATTGCTAAACCACCCAATGAAACAAGCCATCTAATTTGGTCCTTTACAAAGACAACTCTTTGTTAGGAAAAAAAATACTTATTTTTCTCTCTCTTTCATTCATACTGTCTAACTCTCCATCCAGTTCCCTTCGGTCTGTTCTTCTCAGCAGGAACACTTGTGCTTCAAGGCCAAAGTACAATATTTTACCACAGGAACAATGTTATAATTTAGTTTGTCTGCCGTCTAAATGATATCTGCAGCTGGCTACAGCCCTGGGTGTAAGAAATAACGATTGAGTGCATGCGTGTGGGTTACTGGTTTCACTTTGTTTTGAAACAAATGGTGCAACAGTGCTCTGAAACTACTTTGGAAAACAATAAACAGATTTCAATTTTGCCTCATCGCTTAATTGCCATGGAAAAAATACTCTTGCATCTAATGTGACAATCAAAACCAGAGTAGGGATGAACACGCCAACAGCCCCAAGACTTCAACAAGTTTTTAATACTTCGTCAGGTCAGCGCACAGTACAAATGCACACTTGCTCAGCTCCAGGTTTTACAGTAATATTTTACAAGAAAAATATTGAACCTTGTGCCAGCAGATAGTGTTTCTAAGTATGTTTGACAGTTAATGGCTTCATACTATTCTCATCTTCTCATCATCATCATCGCCATAATAACATGACTCATCCTCCTAACATTCATTATCTAAAAATACAGCAGAGAATGGTACAACTTTTCTAATTTATGCAAAACAGAAGCTTTTCACCTGATCTTAACTTTTATAACAGGTCATTTACATCCTCTCCTCTAACTGACAGCTCTCTAAAGCCCTTGCCAGAGCAGCTATTATTCAGTCATAGCTTAGCAACCGTAACTAGGCACTAAAGGCCTGTCCATCTCTGGAATTTGTCCTCCTGCACTGACTGTTTTGCAAATACCATTATTTGGGGTTTTGGCAAGCCTCTTTATCTTCAAATTCCTCTTTATCTTCATGTCTTCCACACAGATCATCAACTGGTGAGAATGCTGGTTTTATACTTGTTACATGCAGCTTTAGTTTAGTGTTTTATCATGTAGCTGTTACATACATATGTCAGACTGTTTTATGGAGTTCTCCTTTTAAAAGGTATTGGATATATCATAAAATGGAGTGGAGTGGCGATGTGTTTTTAATCATCTCATACAGTTTTCCCAGTTTGTGTAGTTAGCTTTAGCAAGTGGTAGCCAACTAAAGCCACAGCTAATAAAATGTACTAACAAAATCCATGTATGTCAGCTGAAATGGGAATCCTGCTTTCATTTACTTTTGTGACCCACTGTTTAAGACACTACTATGAATTTTGAGTGGTAAATTTTCCACCCGCGAGTGAATAGCTTGATAGCCATAGCAACAGTAACTAAGGGGAGCATGGCTTAGTGAGCAGTCAGATTCCAAGTTCTCCTCATTCTCTTCAAATTCCTCCTGCTGGTCATGTCTGCTAGCAGGTGCCACAAAGCTAGCAATGCTGCTCATGTTCTTAGCAAAACCTGTGATGCCGGCAGAGTATTACAACCCCACTGATCTACCATGGAGTTTGGCAGGTTTAAGGTCTGAGTGACTGCCTAATGACAGGATTCATGGGTAACACCAGTGAGAAATAATCAAATGAAACTACAAGACTTCGACAGGGTAACATAAAGTTTCTGAATTTAACTTTTAAAGATTTCAGAAAATGTATTGATTTATTTGGGGAGTGACAGAGGAAGTAGTCCCGATCTGGGAGTTTCTGAATCATTTTTTTGGCAGAATCTGGCACAAATTAAGCCCTGTGTGTGGGTGTATATTATACACTTCTGTGCTTCTGAGACATAGAGGTCAGCGAAGCAGGACAGAGGAGTAATGTCTCACATAAAATGACCGTTGAGGACTACTTTTCTTCTATCTCTTTATTTCTCTCTCTCTCTTTCTCCCTACCTTTGTTTGTCCCTTTCTCTCTCTCTCTCTCTCTCTATTAGGTCTATGGCACAGAAGAGGATTTAGATGAAGACCGGTGTGGAGTCCGGCACAATCGAAAGTAAAGATCAATATGGATAAACCCCTGAGAGTACTGACCTTTACAAACCCCACTATATTGTTTAATGTTCTGGACTGCACTTTAATGGACACATCATCACACACTTCATCAAATCGTCTTGCCCTCTCTTATCCTTACCTTTTTCCACCTATTTCAGCTCTTTTTTCATCTCCAGGGGAATCTATTTTCTATCCATAGCGGGCAGTATCATTTCCAATTGTGGGTAGGGTCGATAATCCCATGACTGGTCAAGAGCAGTGGTAAAGATCTGATATTTTACTTGTAGTGGCACCTGATGCTTTAGTAACATTTGACTCAAGTGTGAGTAAAGCTAAAATATGTTTTAGAATCTTTCTCTGACAAATGAAGAGAAATAATCGTGGGACATCATCAGTCTGTTATGAGGATGGGAGGCCATTTGAGCCTGCAAAAGTCAAGGTCTGCCAAAAGGAGTATAAAGGAGTTTATACATCTGATTTAAATAAGACTTGATGTTGAAAGAGCAGAGCTTAAACCGAGGGCCCTCTTATCCCTGGTTTTCAACTCGTTTCATTCGTCTCTTCCTCTCATTTTCCATTTATAGGTGCATGTTACAGTCGAGGCCAATAATCTTGTGGTTGGCCGGATGCAAAGGTAGTACTGTGATATTCTGGGTGCATTTTCAATTAAAGAACATCTTGTAATGGACTGGGTGATATGTTAAGAGTCATTACAAGATTATGGGTGTTCAGTTCAGTCAGAGAGCAAAGGATAAAAAGGACTAGTAAGTGCAGCTATTTTGATTTCCATGGTGTAAATAAACTGTTGGTTTAGACTCTGTGAAACCTGTCTGCCATTTCAGCTACCTACGACAATGATTTGTGTGAGATAGCTTAACGGCCAGTGTATCGTCTGATCGTGAAATGTCAAGTCAAGTCATAATCTGTGACATTTTCATTAAAATAACTGTCTTTCCTCCTATTTTCTGTTGCCAAGTGAAGCTGAATAGAAAATGCAAGTAAAAAGGTGCCACAGTGCTGTTCCCACTTTTCAGCTGGTTCATTTCTGGGAGATAAAACACAAAAACAGCATAACCATTGCACAAAGTGTAGTGGTTTGTTGGTTATTCAAGGATAACCATTTGATTTGTTTGCCTAGTTGGAACCCAACTGCTAAGAATAAAGCAATGACATCTCAACCAGTCTTGTCCACCTCTTCGCTCAAGGCCATTTTCTCTTCCCCACAAACAAAGAGTTGATAAAATAGCATGTACAAGGACAAAGGCCCATTCACAGCCTGCTGAGCAGTATCACTCAGCAGGCAGAGGTTTGTTGTCATCTTCCTCAAGTCAGTGCAAAGAGTGGTGGGATACCCTCTACGAACACACACAATCATGGACACACGTGCACAGCACACTGAATGTCTGAATACACAAATGAGCAATGACACCAAAACTCAAATATACCTTGATGTGGCACACACACACACACACTGATACACAAATATACACCTACACAATGGGAAGTAAATATGGCTAATAAATAAACGTCATGCAGTAAAGCGGTTTTGAGTCCGTACAAAGCAGCAGGCTGGGGAAGGGGATTGGGGCAGAGCCAGTTAGAGCCACAGGCTCCTTTGTCAGACTGAGCCGGGATTTAAGCCTGCTGGGAAGACTGAATGTGTGTGTATATGTGTGTGTGTGTGGCTGGGGAGCGCATATGATAATATGGTAAAACAGCTGTGGTAAGTAAATGGCATGCACAGAAACACAGTGTCACGGAAATGTTCACTATTGACTACTGTCAGCTCTTTCAGTGCAGCATATATGATTGAATACACATTCTCCTGAACATGCACAATCACAAACACACACACACAGACACACACACTCACAAACACACACAGAGCTATTTCTCAGCCGTATATCAAATCTCAGCTTATAGCTCTCTGGTGCTGTCCATTTACTCCAGGGTCCATCTGGGAGAGTCCAAACTGATAGAAGTGCACCATAATGGACTCTTTATAAGCTACTGGACAGACAGATCCACTCCATCTCTCTCTCTCACTCCTCTCTCACCTCGTTTCTCTCTCAGCAGCAGATATGAAGAGAGGAGTTGAATCAGGTTGGTGCAGGACAGCGTCTGTCTGACTATGGGGGCCTCAAGGTCATTTGTGTGCCTTCAAAATGGATTCAGAATCTAGTTTTCTCGGCCCCACAGGCTGACGGGTGTTTTTGTTTCACACCTACACACATACACACCTACATATATACACACAGTTCAACACAAGCCCTGGTATACTTCCAAACTGCCAAATTGGCTTTGTTTCATTTCACTTTCATTCTCAATCTCAAATTGCCCTTTTTCCCCCATTTTTCTTTCTCTTATTAGATATTTTTCAAATCTTCCAACTCCCACACCGCACAGTGATTCGGTCTATCGTTCTGCCCTCCACCCCCTCACCCTCTGTCTTCCACCTCAGTCTTTCTTTCTTGTGGTTCCGTAACAAGATGAGAATTTAGATGGATTTATAGTCCAGTGGACTCTGAGCAAAGCTACAGGGCTACAATCAAACAGGCAATCAATGCAGGGATGGCTACAACAATTCATTCAAAGTAGCAAGATTACTGCACTGTGTTGGCCTGATCAATTACACTCATGGTTTAGCATGTTTGTTCAAGAGCCTCTGTATGGTGCATTCACAACAGGCCGGTGTAGCAGTATTTACAATTATAGCTAGAAGCATGTTAAATGGATCAATGTGAGATAAGCTTGAGTCCCTGGTGAAGTTGTTGGTGTGCTTTGTATCTCTGCCTCAGTCTGACACATGGTGCTGCAGGGTGAAAACCTCTCCCCATATTTAGACATCATCCGTTTGTCCGACAAGGACCTTTCTTCAATGTGGACTAATGAGGGTCTGAAATGATTAAATGCCAGCAGACAAGAATGCAGCACAATACCAAAACAAGACTAAGGTTGTGAGGCCGTACATAACTCAGGAACAGTGGTTTGAGCTCAATGGTAACATGCTCAGCAGGTATAAAGTTGACCATGTTCACCACCTTGGTTTAGCTTGTTAGCAAGCACGCAGCTAATAACAGGAATGTCATTAGTTGTGCAGGTATTTGATAGTAAACCAAAATATTCAACAAATTACACTTTGGACATGATGACAGCACTATATTAAAACTTAAGAGACCACAAAAGTTATTACAATTCATCCTGGGGGGAACACAAATGTCTGTACCAAATTTCAAGGGAATCCACTCAATAACTATTGAGAAATGCCAACGTTCTGCTTCAGCTGCCATTGAAGGGAAAGTTAGTCAGTAGGATTTATACTCTAGGGACATGAATGTATACCGTGTCTACATGCATATAGAATTTAAGACAGTCCAATAGTGGTTGAATTGCTAAGGTTCAAATAGGCTATGATTTCTGTCTTTTTTTGCCACACATAGAGGAGCTTATAAGCTTTTACATAGGTTTAAGACAAAACAGCTAAATTGTGATCTCAGCTGACAGTGCAGCCTACTCTGTCACATATAGTCTCCCTCTCCGTTCACATCTTTATGTTTTTTACCCTACAACTCTCTCTTTACTACAGATTTGCCAAAAATACCACCAGGAAAAATTTACTGCACCGAACTTGGCATTTCACTGCGAGGCTTTTCACATGACAACACTGATATGTACGGACATGACGGCAACCACACAAAAAGATCGATTACTGCTCACATTTGCCTCTGCAGTGGGATGCTGTTGCCATAGCAACATCATCATGCTGACGCCGTAAAGGAATGGAGGAGATGTGGTTGGGGGGGGCGGGGGAGTAATGCAGGGGGATGGAGGGAGGGCGGTGGATTATAAATCAGTGTCCATACTTGGTCGCCGGTCCTGCGTCTGACGGAGAGGTGAATGGAGTCTGCAGACGGCCGTTCTCAACTGTGGTGAAGGGCAGCTGCTGTGCTATTTCTATGACTCTAGTATTCTTTTAATTCCTTCCTTTGCTTTTTGCTTATTTGCTCTGTCTCATTCATTTTTTAAATGCTTTTTAAGCTTTTTTGTCTATGCATTCAATCTATTTCTTGTTTTATTTTTTATTGGTCGTATTATTTGTTCGTCTATTACTATAGTTTGTTTTGGGAATGACTTTCATTTTAATTCCTTTCTTGTGCAATACTTATAATGTTCTTCAATTATTTTCTGTCTTGAACATTGATATAGCGACAAAGGTAGTAGCAGTTCTTTTGGCATGTATTTATTGGCTCTGTGCAAGTGTCTACAATATCTGCATCTCGTGTAGACACACATATGTTAATGTTGGCAATGTATATTAATTCACGCATGGCATTGAGTCCTCTCTCTGGTAATCATCAATGAAAGCAGTCTGTGCATCCTGCTAATAAGAAAACTGTGTGCAATCTATGACTGTCATGGAAAATTAGTCCACATCTGCCTACACACTGAAGTGCATTTTTCCGAGTGTTGCCTCAAACACAAACTGCATTTGCATGGGCACTTAGCTCACAGGCTAAAGCAACCTAGAGCTCACTTTGGCAGGTGTTTTTCATGAATCATAACAGAGCAGTATGAGAGGAGCTAGACTTTAGTTCTGCACTTGGTAGAAAGGGTAGAAAAAATGATACTCAGACGCTGACTCTTGCCCCCAACCTCTCTCCTGAGTATACAAATACTCACACACCACTTACCTCTACTCTGTCTATTACCTTTCATCAGGGAAGGGTCAGCCCAGCAGGACAGAGGGGCAATCTTTGGGGGCCTTGTACGGACATGCACCCCAACACTTACACTCCCACACAAACACAGACACAGTCATTCACAGACAAGCTTAGTTTCACTTAGTTACAATGTATTGCTCCAGTCTACAGTCAGTCAGGGAGCTGAATCAGTCCCACTTTCTGCTGTTATATATTTTTTTTCTTTTAGGTGTGATGGAAGGATGAACCCATGTGAGAAAAAATGATAAGAATGCAGAAAATTGATGTCAAACCCAAAAGAAAAACAAAACAAAAAACAGAGCTGCTCAATGAGTCAGTGACACAGCCAGGCACTGATAACCCTCCCTTGAAGATGGTGTCCTCTATTTCTACATGGGTACCCTGTCCCTTTAGCTGGGAGATTGACTTGTGACTATTAAGCTTTGATACAGTCTAATACAGCTCCTGATGCACTATTTGTTCTGTCTAGTCTTAATATCTGTTCGGGTTTGGTTTAGTTACATGTGTACATTTGTTCCAGATATTTGTACTATCTTTAGATATAATGATCTCGGACTGTTGGTTCCGTATATAACTACTAGGTGTTATTCTTTCAGGCCATGCCTTAACAATACAGTATGTCCTACTAACTAATACACTCTGTGTACCCATTCACATTAATAGAGAGAACCATGACTTCATACTCATGTAAAAGGCATATGTTCAATCACATACACATGCTTACATCCACCTGTATTTTTCCCACTCCTGCCTGCAGAGAGTGACCTTGATGGCTTGTGCAGTGGAATCAAATAATGCTAGGATATCGGAGATGGAGACTTAGGCAACCAGCAGTTCAGCTCTTAAGAATAGCATTAAGCTTTCCAGAAATGGCACTAGTTGAGGCACAGTGCTGAAGCTGTGCTTACAATAGCTGATTGGTATCACCTGCTTCATTCATGCTTCACAGTCACTGGCTTACTCAGTCCAGTCATGTGCAGCCATTATAACCAGGTTGCTCTCTCCTGATTTGCTGTTTTTGGTACTGTTGATTAACATTAGCTTTAATGTTGATGTATGTGTTTATTAAGGAGGCTTTTTTTCCTTCTCCTTCGAAGAGCAGAGCCTTTTCTTCTACGTCAAACCCTGTCTTCTACAAATTTAGTTCACTGCTATCAAAATATTGATTTGTGTTATATCAAATGTGCAGAGTAGTTTATCTTTCTTTTATTGTTGTTTAGATACAAAGCGCAGGACTTCAAGTCACCTCTGAATTTTTCACATTTTAATTAAGACCACAATCTTTCTCTTGTGTTTGTGTGTCATTCACAATTTTGCAATCACTACCATATTTGGGAGCAGCATTAATCAGTATGTTACAACAATAGAAATCCTGGTAACTCTGTGTCTCTTTTCAAATGTATATACTGCTGCAAATTTGTAGTATAAACATAATTTCTTTGGGTTTCCAAATCTAACCACTGGCTATAAATGGTCAGTTCATTGACATGAGTGTCTCTTGCTGAACTACCTTCAGACAGACAGCTATCTCTGTTTGGGGTGTCTCTGTTTATCCAAGTGACTGAAACAGATCACAGCTTGGATCATTTTAAATTCAAGTTGAAACTGCTCTTGAAGATATCACTATTGCCAGGCCGGAGTTTTGTTTGAAGACATTACATTCCTTCCTCAAGCATTTTTAGAAGAGTGGCATGTAGTCATCCTTGGGTGGTGAAAGTGCCTTTCATTCTGATCATATCTGCCCCTTTTGTTATATCAACAACTTTTATTAAACCTTGGCCTATTTATCTGTTTAAAGTTTTACCTTGATGTGAATCCATATTTTCAAAAACAGGCTTTTTGCTTGGGAAGCACTTTGAGCCTCTTGTGCATCATCATCTACTCTGCCTACTAGGTAAGGTCAAAGATGCATTGAGATGTGACATTAATCAGCAAGGTCTTCATTCACAATAACTCTCATTTCTTTGGCAGAGAGGATTCATTTCTGGCATTAACTAATGTGACTCAGGCTCTGTGAATTGGCAATTTTTATCCCGGCTGTGATAGAAGAATTGCACGATAGGGCCATACCTGCAGAGAATAGCATTCTGTAAAACTGCAATCGTAACTTTGAGCCCATATAAACTTTATGGTTAATTTAAAAAAAAGAAAGAATGACTTGCAATGTAGAGATAGGCCTGTCACAGGAACCAGAAGGAAGTGAGAAATATAGGGGCAAGAGACAAGTACACAGGGTAGATCTCAGATATTGGATTAGCACTATTTAAAAGCGATATTCCGCTATCCTCCCCATCATCCCTGTCTCCTCCTCTTTATGTCCTGCACCCCAAGTCTCTCATATTATTAACCTCTCTCTCTCTCAATGTGTCTCCTGGGAAAGTAAAAAAATAAAAAATAAAATGCAAGGACAGGGGTATGGTCTTGACCTACACTAAAATACTTCTTCATACCTTCTCAATGTGCAGTAGTCTACCTGCACAACATACACACACATATATGGCCAGCAGTGAGAACAACCTTCTTTTTTACAAGGCTCAAGGACTGCCAGGGCCTCATCAGTTCTTGAGATGAGGCCTCTCGGCTCATTCTTTCTTTCTCCTGCACCGCTACGAAATGTTCCAGGCGATTTAGACCAAGAAGAGAAAAAGTGTTGTGTAGAACAAGCTCCTGAATAAATAGCTGAGATCAGTCAGGCCACAAGGCTAATCAAGAGAGCAGTGCAGTCATGCAGCATAAAGGGAGCTCCATGCTAAAGAGTTAATTTCAGCCATGGCGGCCAGTAGGGCTAATCAGAGTTGTGCTTTTTTTTCCCAGGGGGGAGAAATGCTGTGTAATGCGTACTAGCTACTAGGTTCCTGTGGAGATTTTATCTCTGCTAATTTTGAGGACACTATGCTTTGCTAAATGATCGTGCCTTGAATCATCAAAATAAGACTCTGTCCTAGATTTCTGTATGGTTACTCAAGCCGAAGCAAAGCCTGTGTGGGTGTGCTTGTGCATGTGCATGTGTTTTGAGTGTGTGACTGTGTATACCACTCAGCAAGACATGACATGAAGCATTAATTCTAAGGGGAAATTTGGGTGAAACGTGATTAAAACAAAATAAAAATAAATGTTATGATAATACTGTTTTTTTTTTTTTTTTTTTTTTTGTACCTCCATGTCCTCATTTGCTTTCCATGGCATTAATTTTTATGTGTTTTGTTTATTGTTTTACTTTACTGGAGAGAACAAACTTTTTTTTTCATTAGATCTTCAGATAATTCACTATCTGCCACTGTGAATGGTTTTGCTTTTTACTGAATAGAATAGTGTTCTCCTCAGTTTCTTTTCCCTAAAGCAATATTTTTGAAATTAACATAAAATCTAACCACTCTGTAGTGTGAAAAGGTTGCTATATTGTGAATCCCACTGAGGATGAATCTCCAGCTCTGTAGCTATAGTTGGCTCATTGGCAATTTTCAACTTACTGTTTGGGTTAACCGGTTATGGTTGAGTGCCAACAGCTCTCACCTATATAAAACTGTGGGACAACCTCCCAGAGATCTGCATCTTCTAATTGTGTGCTATCTGCCTAGTGGAAGTAGCAGAGTGATGTGGTAAATGTGCAGCTGCTGGAGAAAGTTAAACATCTATCAAGACAAATAAACCCAGGATTTGACAGAATAAACAAAAGACAAAATATTTAAAAATCACATCTTTGATGCTTTGTGTTTATTATTTATTTATTTGGAGTATATGTCTTGCCAGTGGTGGAAGTAAAACATTAAAAGTAGCTTTAAAATATTTACTTTTGTATGATGAATCAATTCAACACATTTAGCAGACAGTGGGTACTATAATTACATGCCTATAAGTTTTAGTTTAGTTTTAGCTTTAGGCAACTATAATTCTTTCCCCTCTCCACACTGGCCTTGAAAAGAGATCACTTTTGAAGAGATGTAGGGCAAAGTCAACAGTCCTTTTTTGTGTGCAAAAATGCAAATGTCAGGCACAAAAGGAGAGATTTAAGCTCTAAAAAGAGCATAACTTTTGAAGATATGCACTTGACTTGACTAACTCAGACCGCTAAAGCCTCATATTAGATTAAGCTGAAATTTTGAATGCTTTTTTACATTGAACAAAGACTGTGGATCAATTTCAAGGCCAGTATGGACAGTTGGAACAATTACAGCCACTAATGACTTAAAGTGTAATATGGGCATGGAATTACTTTTAAAAAAGACTTGAAAGAATGTGAGCACATCCCTTTACATTAAAAAGGCGCAGAAGGTCCTGATATTAAAAGGCTACATGTAGCCCCTTTACCATTGGGAAGGTGTAATTTAATAAAAACTGTACACATACACTTTAGGAATACAGCAGTCTAGTGAGACCAAGACACATACACTATAACACAAGTAGCATCCTACTGAAGTACAGGATCAAAAAATGTATAGTGTTTTCTTCTATTTCACAGTGCCCTCTGGTACCATAAGACATTTTCAGCATGTCCCAGTGGGAGGCAAACTCCTAGCCCCTGCAGTGACGACAGCCGTCTGCAACTCACTGAGTTGCATGATCATGTGCCATATATACAATAATGTTTTTTTCCTCTGTACTTTCATTTTTACATACATTCTACATCTATAAATGTTTCATTAAGTACATTAAATTTTCCTATCTCTTATTTAGAGTCTATGTTTAGCTTGGATTTTCTCAGATAAAAAGTGCTTGAAATGACAAGGCTTGAATGAATAGAGAAGGCCTTAGTATTTCCAGTACAACGGGTACATAAATATAATTGTACAGTTTTCAGTGCTGTCTCAAGCAGAAAGAAACCTTTCCACTCCCTCTTTCTCCTCCCTTCTCCTTCATGGCTTTTCTTAAAAAAAAAAAAAAAAAAAAAATAGAACAAAAATAAATCGTCAGCCATCACAGTCCTGTCCCTTCAAGGCATAAATGTGCCATCCCAACCACAGTATCTCCCTGTCACTATCAGTCACTCTTGCACCTGCTTGCTACACATCCAGTACTTGCTGTTGCCAGCATGGTTTTCTCACTTGCATGACTCTCTCTGGCTCCTGACCCCCATCAGCCCCTGCAACTTACTCCTTGTCTTCTTTACCCCATCACATCTCAATCACTCTTTCTTCTCCTGCCACCCCCGTCAGCAGTCATACCTTGAAATGAAAGTGGAAATGTTAGGTGCCACAGGGTGAAATTATCACTTCCTCTGCTCTTTCCTAACCTCCTCCTCTCCCCTCCTTCATCTCTGTCTCCACTTGCCTTTCCCTGTCCTACTTCCAAAGCCTGAAACAATGATTGTCATGAGATGGTAGATTAGACAAGTTTGGTACATGGCACAAATAAAGGCACAGCCTTACATGTCTTTTTTTATTTGGTTAGATCAAAGTGGAGACTGCAGTGAATAATATCACAGTGAATTGCAAAACTCTCTAATTTTGTTTAGTTTTTAGACAAATCAAAGTGCATCGCAAGCTGGTTGATACCCTTTCAAGTTTGAACAGAAATACCTTCATGGCTTCAGTAAAATTTGTGTGAGGAAAGTTTTATCATTTTCTGGAAGACAGAAGAGTTGAATAACTGAGAATATAATAACCAATTATATAAGAGAAAAAAGCCATACAGCAGACAACTGTGATGCAATACTTAGCTTCAAAGTACAGTTGGCCACAAAATGAGCCCTGCCTCATAGTCCCCATACCACATATTCCACAGATGGTGCATCATTTTCAGTGTAAATACAATGAGGTCAAACAATGAGGTGGAAAGTCTGAGTATCACCCAGTTTTAAACAAAAATGCATGAACATGATGTCTGCAGTAGCTTATGGCAAACTAGTGATTATGCAGTAGCATGAAGTCTATGAGCTGATGTCTAATGTGTGTGTGTTTGCAGCTGTCATCCGATGCTACATGAATTACCTGTCAAATGTTTTATTTCTTTTAATGACATCTGGAAGATAGCTGGAAACAGGGGAGATGCAAGCCATTGAATATGCCATCAACACATTGCATCACTCATGGAAATCCACACCACTAGCGGAAATAGACGAGTCTCTGTCTGCCTTGTCACATTGGATACCTGTCCCTGCTTCAACATCCATTTTTTTGGTCATGATTGACAGATATATATGTGTGTTTGGTAGACTGACAATGAATATTGTTGTTTCTATGTTCCTTATTTTAGCCAAGGTTTTCTGCTACGTTCACTGGCTCTGTCATGTGAGTCCACCACACTGTTTCTCCGTGTATATTTGTCCTCTCTATTCCTTTGCTTTCAGTATCCATAAGTCTTTTTCCAGAATTCCTTGAGTCAGCTTAATGTCGCACTGATTAATCACTTGATTACCTCTAGCCAATAGTCACATTGATTAACTTTTCCTCATGATGGCTTTCTGGTTGACTCCCCAGAGAGTAAGGACTCTCTTTTTGCAGACTTGCGATGGAAAGTGAGACATGACTGGGGGACATCTGTGCAAGACTCTGCCATGGAAGGTCAACCATGTCCATGACATCTTGGAGAGATCACACACCACTGAGTGACAAAGAACACTGAGCTCCCTTTTCCACAAAGAAAGAGAAAAGCCTTCTGTTCAGACAGCTACAAAATCCCTTTAGGGGATGTTAAAGTTATAGAGAAATAAAACATCTTCAAGCCATCTTGAAACTGACAAGGATTTTTTTTCAGTCGCACTCTTTGAACCTGAGCTATTTCACGTTATTGGTACGAGAAAAAGAGAATGTGATGCAACATATATAGTATCAAGCTTGTGTTTGGGTGCATCAAGAGAAGCATTTCAATCACTTAGAAAACCTCTGGGGCTGCAGTCTGCCACCACATCCAGAAACATTCAAGGGCCACTGTTGCCTTATATCAGTGTCTGACTGAACCCAGCGGTCACAACTTCACTTGAATGTTTCAAACAGAGCTCAATATCAGATACACACACTGGAAAGCATACACGCAAGTCAAGGCAGGTAATACAATGCCAGGTCTATCTCCTGCTCTATAGGTGGTATCTGCTGGAGCAAGAGATCATAAGTGAAATGAAAACACAGAGACAAATGAAAAGGAAGATGAGTTTGAAGATGAGACGTGTCACACTTTCAGTGTCTTCCCTTTCCCCCCGAAGAAGGGCTGTATATAGATGTGTGTGCAGATGGCTTAAGTGACTTAGATGAGGACCAACAGATTCCACAGAGCACATGAGAGAAAACTGTGAGAGTCGGATGGAGGGGAGTGCACGCTTAACAGAGCTCACCTAAAGCAGTGATTAAACACTGTGGAGGTGGAGGGTGTAGAGAGCTCAAATAGCTGCACTTAAGTACTTGAAGCAGTGAATGTACTGTAATGACGCTTGCCTAAAAAAAAAAACACAGGAGCAGCATGTGAAATCATCACGTGCAATTAACATGGCTGACTAAGTGCACCTGAGAGTTTTTCATCTGTGCTTTCATCAATGGAAATGTGATATTATGGGAGAGTTGATGTGTCAACCCATGGGCATGCATCACCCATGCATCATTAGAGTCGTCACTGTGGTTAGGGCCCCTTAAGCCACGAAGCTGATAAAGGCTAAAACAGCTGTCCAAGACAACTATCGCAAACTAGCGTCCAGCTCTGTTACGCTTCATCAAAGCCAACAGCTGCATGCGTGCGCCTCTATCCTTGCATCTAAGACCGCTGCTGTACATTCACGAGAGTACTGCGTCTGCATCTGTGTGTGCGAGTGTGCCCAGGGAAAGGGTAATGAGGACCGCTGGGGCTTGTTTAAACAACCAGGGTTCACTAGTGGAGAAGCGAACTAGAGCTCCATCGCTCCCTTGAGTGGGGGGAAAGCAGAGCAGCTTCAGTGCTTCCCAGTCTTATAATCTCCAGCCCACATCGCATCAGAACTCAGCCATGTGCCTTGAGACCCACACCCTATCCCCTCAATCCTACAGGCACTCCGCCCCTCAGAAACCCAAGGTATAGAGTTTTGCCACATGGGTGTGACTGGTGGAAAAGTTCCTTGGCTCCATATTGTTTTCCAACCACCTCATCATGACATCTGGATGAAGTTTTTCTACTAGCTATAGGCATTTAGAAAGAATTTAGTTCAAGTTTTATAAAAATCAGCACACAAGTAGAAAGCAAGAGGCTCTTATTTTGTAATTATCAACATTTTTATTTCTATGTATTCTCCTTTAAAGTTAAATCTGGTGATTGGAATCAATTTATTGCCTTCACCTCAGTAGCAAGTTTTTCCTATTTGGGCATTTTTCTCAGTCTAAATCAAGGTTATGCACAGGCATGCGAGAGCACAGGTACACATAAAAACACAGACACACACCCACACTTCCCCACACACGTGCGCACACACACACACAACACAGTGGCCTCATCACCTTACATTGATTTCCCGCTGGCCAACCAACTGCTTAGCCATCTTTGTGGTGACAGGTTGACCCATGAGGCCTGTTAGATGCTCGCCCGCACGCACGCACACACACACACACACACACACACACACACACATCCAGGGAGCTATCCTGCAGCCTTTAGGGAACTCCCTGAAGCATTTATTGACCACAGAGAGAAAGTGGCTATTAATCTGACAAAGGCTTAAAAGCCTGTCACCGTCTGTTTGTGTGTGTGCGCACGCTTGTTTGACATGTGAGTACTTGCGTGTAGGTATTTGGCATGTGCAATTTTATGCATTTACAGATGTAACGCGTGCCTTTACTTGAACATGCATTAAAGTGTGTATTTCTGTTTGTTTGCCCGTATAAATGAGCATAATATTCATGTGTAAACGTCCAATTAAGACATAAATCCAGTTAGCAAAAAAGAAAAAAACTCTACGTGTTACATAATTAACCGTAGTGTCTACCGCTTGGCCCGCATGACACCTTTTAAAACGCAAGGTGAGCCTGTCTAACCCTCCATTCCAGCAAATTACCGTCATACTGTTACTTCTGCCAGTTCAACACCCCAGAGGCAAACCTACAGGCCTGACAGAGCAACAAGATAATGAGAAGACTAAGGGAGAGAGAGAGAGAGAGAGACAGAGAGGCTGAGGAAGAGAAAGAGAGGATGAAGGGCATACAATGAATTGAAAATGTCTGTATGTGTCTGTGCATCTGTGCGTGCACTTATGGCTCCATCCATCAATTAAAGCCTTAACTCTCAGATCCCTCACTTTTCATCTTGGCAACAAAGTAACAACTTATTTGTTGAGCGTTCCAAAATCCATGCTGCGGGAACACCGGGGTGCCGTGAGGTCAGAGATGGCGAGGGAGAGAGAAGATCTGTCTTATGTCGCTGTGTTTCTCTGCCAAGAACATCAACTTAGAGGAATTTGTCTCCGGAGCCTTGTTATTGTCGACTCATTGTTCGAGGCCATTGTGCTCTGAAGTTGTCATGCCTGGCAGAAAGGCACACACACATACAAACTGGCATGCTTGGATTCAACCAGCTCAAACAGGCATTAAGCATTGGTTTTTAGCATTTTTTTTTCCTGGCATAAAAAGGGTTTTGACGTGTTGTATGGGTGTTGTGCAAGTGTTGAAGTTAGTTGTGTGTGTGTGTGTGTGTGCGTGCGTGCTCCTAGGGAATGCGTGCCTTTGGCATGTCCTTTGTGAATGATGGCTTTGCTAAAGTGCTGCGAAGAGAAACATTGGTTTGCTACGCCTTTGATTCATTGCTGGTGTGAGAGAAATTTGCATAGCAGGCAGACTCAGGGCAGATCTGGGCTCTCGTTAGCCGGGTGGCTAGATACTTCATCATTATCATCAGGCTTGAGCTTCGGTTCCAGCCTCTCTGGCCTTGCTCATAATCTTCAAGCAGGCTTTGTGGAGGGGAAAAAAACAGTAAAGGTCTTGAGCAAATTAGGAAATGGAGTCCATGTAAAAAGACTAGCTCTCCATGCATAAACATTTGTTGGTTGTTCACTGGCCACTCACACACAGTTTCACCTGTCAGTCCTGTTATTCTGTCTACACAGGTACTCCACATTCACCCCCCATCTCTCTCACCTACTATTTTTCTGTGTCGCTCACCCTGACACGCTTGCTGCAGCGCTTTCGGGGACAGTGCTTGTTATAGAGGACATGCTGACGAGTGTCGATCGATACGGACTCCCAAACTGCAGCATCCGTCTGAGAGCCGTGGGTGTGTGTATGTGTGTACATGCGCTTTGTGTGTATGGGGCATCTGTGCGTGCATATCTGTTGGTGTATGAGCAAGATGTTTGGCACTCAGGTTAGACACATGTGGGTGCTGCTGTCATTTCACTGTGCCCTTGAGGGCGTCAGCTCTCCCTGCACGGGTATGCAGGTGTGTTTGCGTGTGTGCACTTGCGTGTGTGATGGATTTAGATATCAGTTTATGGGGGATTATATGGACCGCTTCCACGGCTATTTTTCTCTATGAATATTTTACCATCATATAAACAAAACGCAATTTCAAGGCAGCTGTGTACATGGGACAGACAGAGGGGCAGAGAGGAGCTGTGGCTCTGTGCCAAGTGTGCTGCCATCAACAGAAATTATAGGTTGGGATTAGAAGGGTTGGCGCAGATGTAGATTGTCCTATTGAAGAACTGTAACACAATTTGCCTCCAAAATACCTATCCAGTTCCACTTGACCACATTTGAGTGAGAATTGGCTGCAGTGGCATAAAAGTACTTGCAGCAGGGCACGAAAGAAAAGGAAAACGAGACTGAGATGGAGACTAAGAGTGTTTCTTCTTCCCTGAGTCTTAAATCCGCCATGGGTAACTGCTGGAGTGTGACAGTAGGCTTATAAGAGCCAGTGTGTCGATAAATCCCAAGCGCATTTATTTCTTGCAAGACCAAGGGAGCATACCTCGCTTTATGTCCCCTGCAGAACAAGAAGGCAAGGTAATTTTTTTCCCAATCCACTTATTTATCCCGTTATTTATATATTAATGTGTTCACATGCATCATAAACTTTTATAGAATTCCTAGCCAGCGCCTGGATGAAGTTTGAGCATTATATATGAATTGTTTGTAGCCTCCTTAACTTTTCATACTCTTTCTGAACATATCTCTCTTTGTCATGAATTTATTAGATAAAAGTTCCCTTCACATCGATGATAGTGTGCATACTGGCTCATTGAAACAGTAGGAAGAACAGTTGGTGATTAAATTCACTCCTCCAAACATCACATTAGATATGCAGATTATTGTTTTGTCCAAAAAAGCAATGACACACTAATGGCCAACTCCAAACTATTAAAAAAAAAAGTCTAATGGGATCATTATCAAAATTGCTCAGACAATTAAGCATAACATGTTTATCTGAAGTGCAAAAAGAATCTGAGATATCTCTGAATCAACACAACCTCTCTAATGGAAAAGTCTGTAATTGGAGGCAAACCAGTGACTGTGGAGACCTTTTTATTTATTTCTGTTGTTCTTTTGTTTCTTTTTTCCTTATTATACTGCATCAAATTATGACATATATTCCATCAAATAAAAAAGAAAAAAAATACATATATAGCATGTAGTGGCTTTTATGTTAAATTTCAACATGCTTCACAAAGAAATAATACAAAGATGAAGATAGTAGAAACAAGAAGAAACTGATTTGAGAATATGCATGTCCACATGTGAGAGGCCACTAATCCCACTAACCCTAAACCTTGCAGAGAGATACGCACACACACATGCATTAAAATCATGGCTAAACACACACACATACACATCCATGTACACCTATTTTTGTGGTGACCCATAATTGTCATAATGCATGCCCTAGTGCCTTACCCTGACCTTAGCCATCACAAGTGAATGCCTAGCCCTCACCAAATCCATTTAAATGTTTGGGGTCCTACATTTTGGTCCTAACAAAGCTGTCAGACCCTAGAAGTATAGTGGGCTCCCAATATTTGGATCTTACAAATATAGTACACACACAAATCCACACATGCAAGAGACAGTGCTCTGTCAAGGACATCTGTGAGAATATGAAAATACAACTAAGTCCTTCTCAAACCTGCCACACCCTGACATCCATTTTTCAGCTCCCTCACACACACACACACACACACACACACACACACTCTATAATATAAATATGTAGTTGACCATGGTGTCTCCCCACTGCTCCATTAGACTCCCATGCAGATGATATCATCTCTAGTCGGCATGCATGGGAGGAGGCAGGGATGGGAGGACGGAGGGGGAGGCTTCACAGCACTGTTGGAGTCTGTCAGAGGGGGAGCGTTATCTTGGAAGCAAAGAGCCATGGATGAGTGGAAAAGAATGACGGATGGTGAAGGTAAGGAACACACTCAAGCACCCACCAGTACATACGTGCACACACACATACAGTTTCCCATGTGGTTTTGCTAAACTCGTGGGGCAAGATTTCCTTGTCTTGTAATGATTTCTAAATAGGGCCTCATTGCCCAGGGATATATTTAATTGCCACACACCGGCTGGTGATGCTAATGCACGCTGACAAAAAGAGAGCGGGAGGCAGAGGGAGAGAGAGAAGTCAGTCACACTTGTTTTGAAGTTACTTTGACTTAGCAAGGGCACGAGCGGCTGTCACTCAGTGGTCAAGCTTTACACATCCACTTGTCTGTGACATTTCAGGGGGATTTAAATGTAGGTACTGGAAGCAACTGCTGTCACATGTCTGCTAACTCACCCACACCACTCTGTCTCTGTCTCTCTCTCTCTCTCTCTCTCTCTCTCTCTCTCTCATACACACACACACACACATGTCCACCTCCATGCCAGTCCTATTGTTCTCCCTGCACTGTGTTGCCAGATCCCCTCGCAATAACCACTATGTCTCCCTCTGTGCTGCAAGCTTGTCTGTGTATTTATACTGTATGTGCTCATTTGAGTGTGTGTATTCCTGTGTGTGTGCATGACCATGAGTCATTTGTGTATGTATGTATTATAATCTAGTATTTCGATGGATGTCGTCACTACCCAGTGAGACCCAGCCTTAGGATGAAGGCAGTTTTCTTACTGTTTCTTACTGTCACTTAACACAATAAAGGCATTGTTCACAAATACACACACACTTCATACACATACAGAGCAAAGGCCATGAAGGAGATTTGTGCACTCACAGACACACATGGTTTGCTTTGCTGTGGCATGTGTGTGTGGGTGTTTGCGTGCAGCTGCTTTTAGAATGAGTGTGTGAGCACCCAAGTGACCGGCTACAAACAAACAAACAAACAAACAAACAGGGGAGTAGCAGGAGAGAATAAAACATATTCACACTTCATGACTGCGGGTGTTTTCTTACTAAACTTGCCTGTGACAGTTTTTGAAACACACACAAAAAAAAGTTTACTGTGGAGGCCTGCATGAGCGAGCAAATCTCTGAATGTGTATCAATGTGTATGTATGTGTGTGTGTGTGTGTGTGTGTGTGTGTGTGTGTGTGTGTGTTTGGGAAGCTTCCCCTTCCTGTATTAGGATAAATAGCCTTGTCTATCATGTAAGGTGGTGTCTGGCAAACAGATTCCCCTCACGTCAAGCCAGATGAACACAAATGAGTTCCCCAGAGGAGACGTTTCACGGGGGAAGAGTGTCCCTGTGACACTTATCGTGAAGGACATCTTATGGGTAAAGAGGAGGTACGGGTGACAGCCAGGAAGTAAGCATGGCTGTACCATGCATCAAGCTCCTATTTAAATACAGAGAGCCCCCAGGACTACATTAACATTCAGACCTGTGCATTGGACTTAAACACACTGCCGCAACAGCATGAAAATGAATCTCTTTTTGATACTGTGATGTAAAAAAATACATTTACATAATGGCAGGCAATCTGTCATACCCCTCGCTGCTCCGTATCAATAACCCCCCTCTGTCTGTCTCCGTATGTCTCTCTTGGTGACAATACCATCGGCTCATTTCTAGAAATGGATGGAAGGTGCGCCTATAGCACCTTCAGAAAAGCATTAGATAACTGGTTGTCGACTGCTACGGGGCTTACGGTGTCGCTCCACCTATGAGGTGACAGGTCCCACGCACACTAAATCACTGTACAGTACCAAGGGGTAATTATACTGCTGCAGTAAATCTTCCTGATGGCCCTGCAACTTAGATCATCTTCTTACATGCCTGCATGCGCACACACGGTCAGGGATGCACACATGCTTTATGATGTATATGTTCACACAGAAGCATGTATGCACGACAGAGTAACCGATGTGAGCTCAGCTGGCCAGTTGTTTGCCACATGGCTCATAGCGTCTCCCTTTCCACGCATGATTGCACCGTAAGTGGACCACATGCACTATCATCTATACAGTAGTTTGCGTGCTGTTTACCATATTTACACATACCCTCTAAATTTTCTCCATTGTTGGTGAGGGGCTGAGCTCACACAGTAATCTTTTTCATTTAATTTAGACCACCACAGTATGCCAAAGCTCTTCTTAAATACCTGTAGCGTAAGTGTTACATCAAAGGAGACCAAAGTACATTCACATTGGGAGTCATTTACTTAACAGTGATTCTGTGGATGTTGACTTTAACTAAAAGATCAATAGTTCAACTACAGTGGAAAGAAATAGTAAGCAAACCTTTTGGCATTACCTGGTTTTCTGCATTAATTGGGCATAAAATGTGATCTGTTCTTCATCTGAGTCACAAGTTCAGACAAAGACAATGTGCTTAAGCTAATGACACACAGTTAATCTTTTGTGTCTTTATGGAAAACATCCATTTAATATTAACAGCGCCAGTGGAAAAAGTGAGTGAACATTTGGATTTAATAACTGGTCGAACCTGCTTTGGCAGTAATGATCTCTAACAAGCTCTTCCAATGGCTACAAATCAGATCTGCACAACATTCAAGAAGAATTTTTGACCGATCTCCCCCACAGAACTGCTTCAGCTAAGCCATATCTTTAAGATGTCTTGTGTGAATAGCTCTCCTGAGATCATTCCATAGCATCTCCGTTGGGTGAAGGTCCGTGCTCTGAATCAAAAAACTGGATTTTTGCAGTCTGATAATTTGTTGTAATTTTGTAGTGGATTTGCTTCAGTGTTTACTGTCATTATTCTGCTGCATCACCCAACTTCTACTGGTGGGCAGCCATTGCAACATTATCCCGTAAGATACCCTGATCACCTTGGGAATACATCCCCCCCCAAACTGTCCACTACCAGAGGCAGCAGCTCCCTCCTATTGTACTTCATCCAAACCGCTGGTCTATAAATTGTCATTTATAGACAATTTGTCAAGCTGTGGACTGTTGAATATCTAAACTCTTTGAGATGACTTTGCAACCCTTTCCAGCTGTGTGCAAATCAACAATTCTCGACACTGTCATTGTCAGTATGGACACAAACAGTTCCTACCATATTTTAAGACAAATAATTTTGTCAGTCTGACAGTCTTGGCCAGCCACAAATAGCTCTAATTTACAAATAAAACCTAAATTAAAAATAGCTAAGGATATAAATACAACCACTGAACTTCAGAGTCATTATATAAAGTACAATTATGATGACATGAAGCTCCATTGCAGAGTCAGAAAATAGACATTTTTAAAGGTAGTCTGTGGAATGTTTGATCTCTAAAAAAGATTAATCTATGGTGTTGTATGCTCTGTTTTGTATGTAATGCTCTACAATAACTAACATGCACCAGGGTAAGTCCTACAGACAACTTCATGCAATGCCGCGTATTGAGAGTTGGTGGATGGTGCACCAAGGAATGCAACAATACACCAGCAAACTTCAGGGAAAAAGAAGAGTGGAACAAATATTACAAACCCTACGAAACCTTTAGCCATATGATGTCTCTTTAAATGGCACACTGGTGTTACTTTGTTTCCTTCAATGCTGATTAGGCAGAAATATCAAGGCACCTGTTCTGGTGAGTTTAATGTCACAAAAGTCAATTTTCTATAGACCAGCCTGCTATTGACTTCTTGTTTGTGGCCTGTTTTTCAGTCATAGACTGGGGTTGGGATTACACTGCAGTACACCTCCGATTGCCTGTGCAAAGCAGTGTAATAAAAGGATCTTTTCATTCAGGTGAACCATCATCATTGTATAAATCAAATGCTTTGCTCCAAACTGTATGTCAGTGCTTTGTTCATGCAAAATGTCATTGTTGCCAAAACGACAATGTGAGTTTTTGTGTTTGACAATCGGTGTGCAGTATCACACAAACGTATTTTTATATAAAACCACAGAGACTGATATTCACACAAAATGTCAAACCTGTCGGAGAGATTTGCATGGTTTGAGTTTGACATTGGAACATTTTTAAATCATCACGCAACTGGAACTTTGACAAACAGATGTTCACACACACACATACACGCAGAAAATGCAAGCCTCTGGGGGTGTATCACATGGCCGTGGGCACAGGTGCACTATGGGATGCCTGTCTATTTTCTGCAGTTAATCGATCACATGAAGCCACTGGAGCTTGACTAGGAGTCAGTGGGCCAGAGAGTGATATAGGACTGTGTGTGTGTGTCTATGGGTGTGAGTGTGCGGTGCGGTAATACATCTCTGTACTCCATTATCATCAAATTGCTCTACGACCACTCAAGAGCTGCATGAGCCTTATGAGACACACTGTAGCTCTGAGGCTTTTTGTCATCCACTCATTCACACCATACACACATCACACAGTCACACTCTCTCTTTCACACACGCACACAGTCTCACATGGCAGGTAAGCACACGGGGGTCTCTAGAGGTTAGCTAATTTGGCCCACTGGTGCCGTAACCACATCTCCCTTGCTTCATTTCATCTCCTCCTGCGCACATGTCGCTCCAAACTTCCGCTCTTCTTCTAAAATATCCAGCTGACAAATCTACTCTGCCTTCAGTGCCGCTTGCTTCTTACCATCATACAACTTTCATTAGGTGCAGACAGAGTGATGGACCTAATTCAGAGACAACCTTTTGCCCTTATCCTATCCCCTCAACCACTTAAACCCTCTGGGATCTGAAAGGGGTTTGGTGCAAGGGAATGATACTATTCTTTGCTGTACTGTGTTCTATATAGAGTATATTTGTGCATGTGTGTTTTCATACATGTGCATGTGATCTATATTTCTTCAGTCTCTCTTGCTGTCTGTAACTTAGTATGTATTCACCTCCAGTTTTTAAAAACATAAGTAGTTCTTTGTGTAAAATAACTGTGAATAACAGAAGTTGTTCAGTATTAAACAACTTGACCAGCTCTGTTCTTAATTCCCATGCTTTATTTTTGTCACCATGAGGGTATCTGTGGTCGTTGTAGTGTCTTTATATACAGTCCATCAATCGGTAATGTGATTTTAGTTTGAAGTTTTGTGAGAATAACAAGAAAGTGAGTTCAAGGAGAGATATGTCAAGGTCAACTGTAGATTTAGCTTGTTGGAGCTTTCTGTGGGCATTAAGAAATGGAAAGGATTTCAATCTCCCATGTTTTGAAAAAAAGAAAAGAAGTTGAAAGAGAGGTTACAGACTTTTGGTGCTGAAACTATTTTCATTATAATTTAATCTGGCAATTATTTTCTCATAGTCATTGATTAATCATTTTGTGTGTGAAATATCAGAAAATAGTGAAAAATGTCTGTTATAATTTCCCATAGCCCAGAGTTACTGCTTTACACATCTTATTTTGTCTGACCAACAGTCTTAAGCCCCAAAGGTCTGCTATAATGTATATGAAGAATATGTCAAATCTTGATCATTTACTGCCACATCTCTCTATAGAATGTGAAGGCAATATATATATATATTTGGGCAAATTATTTAAATCTTTTAAACTACAGTATTTTGTGTTGGAACAAGATCTATAGATTTCTAACTGAACTCCACTCTAACGGTTTTTGTTTTTGTTTACAATTCTGTCCTAAAAACTGAAGGCATACAGCTGTACAGTTGAATACTCTATGTGCAGATGGTTGCAGTGGGAGGTAGAATATGACAGTAAGTACTGATGTATGTGGTGCAGCAGAATATGTAGGTGTCAAGGAAGCATGGCTAAACCACTAATATACTCTCTAATGGCAAGGGAAAAAAACATAATTTTCCTAGTGAGATGTTGCAAGTGCACAATGCAACTGGACAAAGAGGTCTATTTATTGGAAGGTACACAATATATTTTCCCTTTATTTTGATTTATGACATTTTTAATAGCATCAACAGGAAGTTGGCCCGTGTTGCACTGCCTCTGAAATACGGCCAAGGCAGGACAGAGTACTGTATACCAATCCATACTGAGCCGCAGAGATCTGTTGAGAAAACTGAAACGATTATAAATGACAAGGTGTGCATGACTGTGAATGTGTGTGTGTCTGTGTGTGTAGGGCTTTTGCTGGAGCATAAAGGGGCTCAGTACTGAGCCCGTTCAGAGAGAGAGCCATAGCTCATGAGCGCAGAATACTAATCCGGTTGCCACAGTCACCCTGAGCAGGCAGTCCTACGCTGAGAGGACACATGCAGTTTTGCTTCATTCATCTGAGGAAAAATCACCACCACTGTATTGCACAGCACACAATTGCTCTTTGTCATCAGCAGTGGCATGTGTACATTTTTCACTCTGTCTGCATGTGTTTGGGTAGAGTTAAGGGTTATTAAAACACCTGTATGTACTGTACGCTTGCACAGTGTGAAAATAAACACCTCTCTCACCCATGCTGGTAAAGACACACACAAAAAACACACACACGCTTCTCTCTGCTCTAATTACCAGGAAGCAGATAGTATTCCATGAGGATGGGATGAGCTGTGTGTGTGTGTGTGTGTGTGTGTGTGTGTGTGGTGTGTGTGTGTGTGTCTGTGTCTGTGTGCGTGTGCGTGTGTGTGTGTTTGTAAGTGACGGACCACTTGCTTCTGCTCAATGCAAGGGTGATCTGGTCCCCAGAGTCCCAGCCAAATCCCAGTCCTCTCTCTAAGTTTCTCTCTCTCTCTCTCTCTATCCTCCCTGATTTCACACATAAAACACAATCCACACTCTATCTGGACTAATGAGAATTCCCAGTGATTGCTGTGGAAGTGCTGTGTGTGTGTGTGTGTGTGTGTTCAGGGGGCATGCCATGGGGAGGTGTGAATGTCAAGAGACTGAGGCAGGTGTCCAGCAACAAGATCTCCTTGAGGGGTAATTTGACACCTGGATATTAGACTGTCTACCTACATCAAGACAGGACCAGGGGGAGGAACTCTTGATGTAGGAGGCAGTACATTAAAGGTGCTGTATGTAAGTATTTTAGTTTAAAACTTTTAAAAATGAAGTAAATTAAAATGTATTTACAAATTAAAATGCATAGGTGCTATTTTCCATGTATTCACAAACCCATTATTGAGGCTATTATAAAAACACTTCAAGGCTGAGGAATGGCTCCATCACCTCCTGTAAGTGGGTAAAAAATTAAAAAAGAAGGATCATGTATGTCTGTCCTTGTATTGCTGCATCTGTAAACACTGCTAGTGGACATTCCAGCCGTGACCTGAATGTGTCGTGACTGCTCAAACCCAGACTGCACATGCATTAGGGGCAGTGGACACTGCTTTCAGCCACTTAACTCCTGACTCTGTATGATGCACCTTGCATACTCTGCGTAACCAAACGAAGAAGAATAAGGAAGAATATCACTGTGCTTCAAATTGCAGCACCAAGTCCAGTATTTCTAAAAAAAAAAAAAAGCACTTTTGATGCATTATCATGCTTATACACATGCTAAATAACAAAATACAGGCCCTCTGACAAACTGTAAAGGGAAGCTTCCACTTTCAACCACAAGCTAATGTGTGCAAGCCAACTAATTAATTAAAGGACAGCCATGGTGGCTACTGCAGAATGATGGATGAGCCAACACATACAGGATGGTGTAATTTTCCTGTGAATGATTGATGATTGATTGAGAACAATGGAGTTAAATCCACATTCTATGTAAAGATATTCATTGTACAAATGAGATAGCCACAGTGTCTGTCCTCACAAACCATACAGCTGATAACATAAAGCATATGCTAACACACAATGATAAAACTGATGTCCAAGTGCAATTCTTAATTATGTGAGTGATGAAGAGACACTATAAAGGAGCCACGCATCTTGATCAAGATCTCAGATTCCCTTATACCTATACTTCTCTATCACCACAGTAATGGTTGGTAGGCATCAATCGTGGTCACATATTCACTATATGCTGGTACTATCACTAGTGATAGCACACATGTAGACAGCACAGTTATATCAACATATAAGCACAAATACTTGATCCCCCTTGATCTATACAGAATTTAACTATAAAATGACAGACAATTATCTAAATTACATACTGTATATATAAATTGAAAAAAGGGTGGTTTTCAGATCAAGACTGTCCCTCATTCTAAGCTGAAGCACAATGGTTATTTGCAGGAACAATACTGTTGTCCTGTCCACAATACTGCCACCTTAGTTAGTTGGACCTTTTCTGTGTGTGTGCTTCTTTAGATATATGTATGGAGGCTCCTTGTTTTCTGCAACTGTTGTTACTATTCAAATTGTTATTACATTGTTACAAGTATAGCATAGTGTAGTCATTGTGCTAGTGAAGTATATTACAACTGTTTGATAAGCTTACCTACACACAAGAATCCCATTACCCAACTCTCTGAAAGAGGCTTATAATTGCTTTCAGACTGACTCATGTCTAAAGGAACGTAGGAGTGTAAGGTTGAACAAACTGGGTAAATAAGCATTGTCACAAATTTTCTCTCAGCTATAAATACTAATTAATCAGCTAATCAACCACCAGCTGCATTTGTTGTTACTGGTTAATTTGGGCTAGGAGAATAAATAAATAAACTAAACATGTTTATCATGTAGAGGGCAGGAGGGAAAAGCAGCATGGAGATCAATACAGTGAAAAAGTTCCTGTGGTGAAGAAAAGAAAGTGAGTGTTTATTCTCAGCAACAGTGTTTTTTGTACCTGTTGCACCACAGAGGTGTTTGAATTGTGTTTTTGTGTGTCATGTGTAATGAACCTATGTGGTGTGAGATTGGCAGCTTGTCCAGTACAGGCTTTGCTTTCAGAACTTTTTTTAATACTAAAGACACACACACACACAGATACATGCCTTTCCTGTGCTAAATAAAATGAGAGACAGATACCTGCACTAAGTAAGTATAAAAAAATAATGTGTTTTATTTAGCATAATTCAGCTTGCATTGTGCCTTAACACCCAATTTATATGGAAATGAGACAATATTTGTTTAACTGTGTTTTACATAGATATGTGGTCCAAATCTGTTCAGTGTCATAAAGTAATACATTTGCAGATTTGATAGACAAAGACCCATGACCTGTCTGGGTCATAATGATTGCAAATATAACGTTACAGTACAGATTCCAGTAAAATGCTTCACTAAGATGTGTACTCTTTTTTAATCATTTCCTTCTCCTCTTACTGGGAGGATGAAGGACAAACAGTTGCTAAATACCTCTATTACTGACAGATTCCACTGGCACAGAGAAATGATGTCCCCACAGGTCACCTAATGCCATGCGAAGCATAATTTGGTCATTGGGCCATACCTGGCATACCCATAATAAAGATACAGTATTGTCACAAAACCCCTTCCTTGGCCTCAGGCAGAGAGACCTTCTGAGGATTTTGCCCATGTAGAAATGGGCCAGTGAGTGTAAAGAAGGTCAGTCAGTATAATAGTCTATTGTCCAACAGAGCTATGGTCACAATAGGAAGTTTTTTTTTTTTTTTTTTTTAACATTCCACCCAGTTTTCAGTGAAAAAGACCCTACTGATAACATCAGTGTAAATTATTTGTTAATTGCTATTTGTATGAATTAATTATGTATAATTATCATCATCTCAGATAATAAAAGACTGTCTTGACACAATGGTCTAAATATTGACATTCAGAGAAAGAAACACTGGGATGATAGTGAGCCATAATGCTGAGTGTCAGGCTATTATTCTACATTTGGTGCAGCATAAGCTGTTGTATCAGTTTAACAACCACCCACATACAGAACAAACACAGGAATGGACAACCTTGTCCATGTCTTTTAAGTCTTTTTCTCTTTCCTGCTCATTTAAAATAATCAAGATCAAATATAAACATGGGTAGCCTTCATATCGAGCAAAACAATATATTTCCACTCAGGGAAAAAAAAATGAATTGCCACCTGTAAATCAATAAGTATCTCAAACCACTCAGCCTCAGGAAAGTAAGCGAGCTACCACGCAAGGTGGGAAAAATTAGTGGTTCAGCATTTTTGCCAGGGATACTTTGACATGTGGACAGGTGGAGCTGGGGATCAAACTGTCGACCCTGTGATTAGTGGGCAACCCTGTCTACTTCCTGAGTCACTTGCTTGATTTCCATCTAAGAGGAGTGAAAAATTTAACCCGCTTTCAAGAAAATCTGCGAAACAAATTCCATCCACTGCTGTTAAGTGAATACTAGGAATTGGTTTCACCAAGACAGCTGCAGGCACTAATTCTCCAGTCAAGTGCCATTAAACTGTTGCAGAAGAGGAGGGCGCAATAAGATTACGTAATTAAAAGAGCGCCAGCCCTAAAGGGAAAAACAATGTAGAAAACATGCTAGAAACACAACATTTATGTTTGTTTCTGTATTAATTTAAGGAATGTTACAGTCTTCTCATTGCTCCATTTTGTCAAATTATGCTTTTATTGAAACACAAACTTTTTCACCTCAGCCAAGTGCAAAAACTGTTTTGAAATATTTCAATATTTTTTCCCCCAAAAATTTTCTGTGTTTCCACTCAGGGTTTTTGAAAATAGATATAAAACAATACATGTCACTAACAGTCCCACTCTTAGAAACAAAGGTATTAAAATGATGGTATTTTGCCTTTGTTGCATTTTGGTGGGTATGTAAAAGAGGTGCCTGGCTAGAATCGCGCAACACATATTTTAACATGAATTACATCAATCACTGTGCCTGTGCAAGTGACTTATTTTCTAAAAGTGGAAAGCAAACTGTTCTCTTAACTGCATTGTAAATGTAGAGCTACACTGGAAAAGAGAAGCGAGAGAAAGATTTTAAAGGGGAGCAAGGAAGAAACAGAGAGATGAGGGAGGAGAAAGCAAGCACTAGAGTGTTTGAGTCTTTGAGTGTTTGTATTTTAGTGAAGAGAGTGAAGGGATAGGAGGGGAGATTGGATAGAGGCAAGATTCTGGCTCTCAGTCTGACAACACATTGTCAGGTTTACAGTAATTCTGATATTTTAGGGTAATTAAGACATAAGGGATTTGGTTTGGAAGAAAACTGTTTTCCATGCACAAAGGCTTGCCCACACTTCTTCAGGCTATCTCCTCATGAAGGGTTGTCCATGGTTCACAGTAGTCTCTATGAGTGGGCAGTGACCTCTCTTAGGGTGACCGGCCGCTAAACTAGTATGTACACGACGTAAGTGTCTTTGAGATGAGACACAGAAAGACCAACAGAGCTTCCAGGCAACTGGGATATGTTTAATATCACCACCATTTTGTTTTTGTTTTAAGTAACAGCAAATCAGTCTAAGTCAAACTGGTAACATACTCTGTCTTCCTCTACCCCCCCATGCAACATTTCCTCTTCTGTCCCTCCCTGTCTCCCTCTCTGAGTATACTGGATGATAAACCCCCCAAATCCCACCCCTGCTGATTGAATCCAGAGAATGATAACCTTCCCGTCAGCAAGGTAGGACTCTCCCTAGAGCTCTCAGTATGTGTGTTAGTGTGTTGTTGAAGGCAGGCCAAGTCTTGCAATACGAATATATGGCCTCTAATTAGTACTCTTTGCTCCGCAAACATGCCTATAATCCACCCAAAGGAAAATCATTATGTAATTCTGTGAACTACCAGACAAACTACAAGGTCTCTCTGTATATGTATGTTCTCTTCTACATCCGTCTAATTTAATTACACTAGGGGAAATCTGGTGGCAGCGATGAATTGAAGAGATTACAAAAGCTTTAGTACAAGCAAATGTCCATTTCTGTTTGTATAAAGCACTTATCTATGTCGCTTGCAGGCATGCACACAGATTAATGCAGATGCACACATGCATACATATTGCTATGTGTTATGTGTGCAAAGGGATTGTATGCTTACTGTTCAATTCACTGATGTATGAATGACCATGTGCATGTTGTAAATGAATGGGTGTCAAATCTGATCTTGCCCTAACATCATTAGCAGATAGTTTCACACACACACACACACATACAGACACACAATAATGTGCAGCATGTAAACTAAGACTCTAAGAGCCACACCTGCTTGCCACATGGGGGAATCTTTAAAATATAGATCAGAAGCCTGAATTTCTGACAGGCATTTACAAATCTTTTGAAGGAAGGTTTAAAAGGGACCCCCTTTGAACTGCTTCATTTTTTAATTAAAGGCCAACACGCCCAAGACAAAATTCAAATAATAAATTCTCTGTCAAGCAGAGAGGCATACCACCTCGCTGATGTGCTTTCAAAGGCCAGCATAACAAGACAAACTTTTCTTGTCTATTTGCCATTACAAGCTGGGTACACAAGTAAACAACTGCTTATATTTGATAAAATTCCTTTGTGAGTTTAACAATATATACTGTAGGTAACCATGCGCCTTGGAAAGTCACGCCAAACCATGTTGTCTTGCAGAGCATAAATAATACTCTCTGTGCAGAGACGTGTGCTCATGTGTAATGCATTGAAAGTGGCAAAAGCAGCACCGACACACCATCTCATTATCTGACAGAAACATAATCCTACCTTGTCGGACATCTCTGGGCGCTATGGCGATCGCATCATTGGAATGCAGCTCAGTCACACAGCAGTCATCAGGAACCAGCGAACCATTGCTGAAACTGTGGGGTGTCTCTGGGAGCAACGGAATAGGTGGTGCCATGATGTTGTGGTTTGGACAGATACATCCTGTCTGGGTCATCCCACAACCATCTCCATCAGAAACCTCCTGATCCCCATTGTGTCCTGTGCGTAAACACTCCTCAAACCATCGGCAAAGCACGCCGCAGGTAAACTGACTGGAGTTCTCATTGTTAATGAGTAACACCTCTACCAGTCTGAGCTCCAGCAATTCCTTGGTTACCTGAGGCTCATCAGCAGCTGGATGTCTTGTTAGACATAGTTGGACAAAGTTCTTATCAAACTGTAGGAAGGAGTAAGGTCCATCTGAGTTGGATTGCCTGCCACAGAGATCAATGACTTCCTGATCCCTGGCAGCGACCGACTGTAAATGAAGGGGACAGCTTTGATTGGCCTGGTGGTGGTCAAGAGAGAGGAGCATGGGGGAGTGTGTCCGGCAAATGATTGGGTGACGGGTGAAGCGGAGGTAGAGGGAGTACTTGGTGGGGTCGGGATTTTCCAGGGACCAGGAACAGCCCGGCACCCTGGAAGGAAAGAGCTCCCTTAGGGAGAAAGACCCATAGAGCACCCCAGCTACAAGGCTGGAGCATGGTGAGGAGATGGGTGAAGGGGCCCCCTCTGCCCCGGTGCTGGGGATGCCATCGGCAGCCCCATAGGCAGCCTCAGCCAGGGCAGAGAGAGGAGCTAGAGTGAGGGCAGACACGGCAGCCAGGGCCCCGACCACGGCCAGGAGAGAGGACAGCACAGACAGACACACCCCACCAGCAGTGTTCATCCTATGACATTCGTCCTGCAGGGGGAAAGAGAAAAGAAGGTGGGGGGAGAGGAAGGTGTACATTAGAACCATCAGGGAATATCTTCAAAAGCAGCTCAAAAAATCAACATGACATGGACAAAAGAACCTGTAAAGGCAACACGTATTACAGCACAATACATGTACAAGTCTAGATCAAAGAATCAAGTCTGGTCTGAAACATTTCTGGACAGATTTCTGCCTCGCCTCAGAGTATAACATAACCAACTTTATAGTAGAAGTTTCTCTTCAACCTCACACACACACATGCACTGTCAAAAACACAAACACATCCCTGCTGGGCTGGATTAAAAGGGTTGATGACTTGGCTGTTGAGACACGGGGCTTGCTCTACCCTTTCCTGCTGATATGTGTACACAGACACACATGCGCATGCACACAAATGCACACAAATGCACACAATGCACACACACAAACATACACACACGCCTTCGCCTGCTGAGCAGCTCCCCCAAGGCTCTGGCAAACTATTACCATCACCGACACAGTGAGGGTCCACCAGCAGCCTGATTTTGACTCATACAATACACACACACACACAAAATGCTGAAAAAAAACATATAGCATATATAGTGTTTTAGTATTTTGCTTGAAACTACTTCAATACCCACTACATTTCTGTACGCCCAGTGTGTTTGCTCCATCACCTGAGACTTTCAAGTGGCTCTGCATAAACGCAGTTTGAGGAGGATGTGTGGGAGATGGGAAATGTTTGCACCACTTTACTCGTAACCTTATAGCATGATACCCAGACAAGTTTCTCTAAAACATCACTATGCTCTGAAGTTCAACAAATGCCTCCCTGCAACACATAAACTCATAAAATGAGAAACATTTAGCAAAACTACTGCACACTACAACAAAACAAGAAGGCAATGGATGCAAATGAAAAAGAAAAGATCTGCACACCTTAATCCATTAAATACATAATTCATTATTTATGTTAATATTATGCTTTCTGTCATAACACCTTTGTTAGAGAACAGCATCAGAAATATACAACATCTGGGAATGGGAATGGAGTGCTATGATTTCATGTAATGTGATATGATGAGAAAGACAAGACACACAGCTGAAGATGTCAGCAGTTCATGAATGCTGCTCATGGACATCATTGATTGCTTTTCCACTTTAAGGTGCACAAAGTGTGCTTCTTCACAGGAAAAAAAAACTCTATCAATACTGTGCAGTAACAGTGCACATGTTATCTATACTGTAGGTATCACTGTAGCCTGTTGTAGCTTGTGTTTTTTATTTGCTGGTGCACATTTTCTTACAGGATTTAAACTGAAATGAACGCTCAAAATGCATGACTTATATTAAAAAACACTTTAAAAGCACCATAATCAGGTAAAACAGAACAGTGACACCAGTAGTTAACTAGCTAATTATAAGTGACCTATACTGGCTGCACTATTTGTTTCTATTTGGTTTAACCTTTTAAGAGAGAGACAGAAATATCTTACACACAGTAAAGAAAAATAGCCTTTTATCATTTTCATTATGCGACTACCAAGCTAGCAATGCAGGTAACCATTGATGAATAGTGTGACTACTCAGTTAGCATTTTCTTGTTCTTCCCATTGTGTTGACTTGACGTGACTGTGAATGTGGTATAAAATGTGTACACAATAATCCTAACTAATGAGCATTAGCAGTGACTGCTATTTTACCATTAGTTCCCTTGCTAAATCAGTATAGCAGCTAGTTAGCTAAAATTTTGTAAACAACATAACGTTCTCACACTAAAATACTTCCTTGGAGCACTAAAGCAGACATACACAGCTTTTTTTATATGTGGTTTAACATTTTTAAGGAATTTGTTTCTGGTAAAACAAAGCGATGTTGGCTACTTTTTCATTTGCAACTGCATACAGACTAGCATTAGCGGTGGCTGGTATTTTAGCATTAGTTCTCTTGCTAAATTAATGTACCAGCTAGTTAGCTAAAAATACGAACATTTTCTGTTAAATTATCCAAAATTTGAAAACAAATATAACAGAAAATTCACTTCTATCCTAATAATACAGCTAAACTCACCTGCACCTAGCTTCACCACACCAATTTCTACTTCTTTCTCCTTGTCAATTTGGTCTCCCTGGTGGCTCCAACCAAGGTTACCAAACATGTGACACGACTGCAGAAAGCCTTTGTATGAAATGTGTGTGCCTTTAGAGAAAGTACTTGACTTTCCTAAGGCCTAGGTTAATGAAGCACAGCAGTAGCCTGCACTTCACTGGATTTAGTAAGTCTGTTGAGGCTCTCCAGTGTTGGACACATAGTCCACAGGGTCTAGAGAAGAGGCTAGAAACTGTACTTACTTCACCATGTCAAGAGGTGACCTCACAGGCTCTTAGGCTTATAGGAGGGAGCTGTTAATGAGTGCCAAGGGGAGGAGGAGATGTTGGTGAGAGCAGGACAGTAGAACTGCTGCAATTATATGATTATGATTCACAAAGAGTACAAAAGTGAATTCACCTTTTCTTTTTTATTTATTTTTTAGCACTCTGAGTTGTTTGTAGAGCAAAACTACCTGGTAGAAAATAGATACATGCGCGCATAGTATGTATGCACTTAAACACAGAAAATACTGTGTATTACTGAACCATTAGGCCACAGCAGACCACATGGCTGGCATTGTGTCTTTCACCCATTAGGCAGTGTTTACTTTAGGAGGAGCTGGTAGTAGTGTGAGACAAGTAACCATGGCAACACCCTATCTCCTGACCTGGAAAGGCATTTTTTTTAAGTTAGTTTGTCTTTGCCATCCTCTTTTGTCATAGTTTGGACTGGGTTTTCCTGCACAAGATTCTCACCTGAATTTTTTCACACATAACGTACGACATAAAGGCTCTTTAAACAGCGCTGTCTCCTGCTGAGGTGACACTTTGACAAATGCATGGCACAGTTGGGCTGTGGGGGAGGAAGGCTAATGTAGCATGTTGTGAAATATGCTCAAGGACATCATGCTGTCTGACATATGATGGGGGTTATAGACTCTGCCACCTGAACACGCTCACATACTTTCAAACAAATATAGCATAAGACAACATCCATATACAGACTGCACCGCAGCCAGTGACATATATCCCGCTAACAATGTGTCACTGAACTGTTAAATCCAGAAATTCAGGGGGAATATAATGTAATTTTCTATACGGCAAATAAAATTTCTGGTTTCCCACTGGAACTGAGAAGAACTGGGAGATATATTGACGGCATGCCAATGCTTTAAGAACAAATATAATGTTTAGTATTTTTTCACCTTATTGTACAAAGGATAAAACTATCTTGTCACAGAATTATCAAAAGTAAAGACAGATAGCATTATAGGCCAAACCAAGCATAGGTAAAACCTTACGCACATGTTACGCATGAAAAGAAGTCAAAAGCGTAAAGCAAATTGTTTTTGGGACAATGAACAATGAATATTCATAGACCAGCAGTCTGTGCGAGAGTAGGCCCTAAAGTGCTGTCTTCATGAGGCCATTCTGTCCCACTTCAATCTAAAACAGCACTTTACTGTGGGCATCCATAAATATTCATTAGCTTTGATGTCTTCCTTCCCCCTTCCACCTTGACATTAATGTTATCACCAAGGATGGCAAAATATGTATATCCCTCACTCCCTGTCTCTCTTTCCGCCCCCTCTCCTCTCGGCTTCCCTCTTCATGCTTTAATGCAGTGAAGTGACAATATGACTCATCTGATATTTGTCCTCACTGTGAAACAGTGCATGCAAAACAGAGCAGTGCTGGGACACTATACTTTTAAAATAGCACAGCAGCACTGAAAGTATCACCGTCCCCAGATAAGAGATTATTTAACTAAATATTCATGATAAATTTCAAGTTTTGATATCTACTCAAAGATTGTGCCTCGTGTCTTAAAACTTTGCTACAAGACAAAACATAGATTTTAAGGCAAATTCCTCTTGCTAGAAAACTTTTTTAAAAATCGACTTTCTTCTGCTCTACATTCATTCAGCATTCAAATAGACTCTGGGAAAAAAGAATGTTTATATCTATTTCGTCTACTGAGTGGGACCCTGTACTTTCTCCCTGATGGTACAAGCAAATGGGAGCTATCACCAATTATATTATTCTCCATGTGCCTGTCTCCAGGAGCCCCACAATCTTGGTACAGAGGCTTAAACAGCTTCAATTCTAGCTGCACTGAATTGCCACTGAAACATGCTGTGAAACCACAAAGAGACACACTGGGAGTGACGGAATTATAAAATACCCACAGACTATGTCGAAGGATCTCATTCTTGAGAGAAAGTAAATGCACTGTTGGACTCATACTGCTGATATTCAAGGTGTGCAGTCTAGACTGGAGTTGAGTCTACATTAACCATCTGATACTTGTGTGTAACTTGTTTATTATGATCATAATTTATCCCCCAATGGAAGATTCCTGCGATAAACCAAAAGTCATTTCCTCTGTTTGCTTTGTGTTGGCAATTACAGAGTTCTAATCACTCCAGTCGATAAGGGTAGAAAACCTCCTCTTTGCTACAAATTGGTCTTTCAAACTAAGAAAATTAAAACTTAGAAACAGAAAATATCAAACAACCACTTAACAGAAGAAAATGCCATTAAAGGAAAATAATATCAGTATATAAAACCATCAGAAGTCAGCCTTGTGCTACTCAGACTTTTTCCCACCAAACATGTGTATATGCAATAAATACATTGTGCCTGAGGTTCTCATTGGCGAAGCCTCAAACCTCAACCATTTTAGCTTGGGCAGTGAGTTTACATGATAAGCTGCTTATCAGACTCTACAATATACAGCAGACATCTCTGCCTGCCAATTACGCTCAATAAAAACACAGGCACAATAAACACAGTACTCATTGCATGTTGTAAAAGGTTTATCTAGTCCTAGGCCACGTCCAGAGCCCCTTGTCCAGCATTAGTGGGCCTCCTCATTCATCTCACTGTGTTGGCACAGTCAGAGTCCTGATTCAGAGTGATATTGCAAAAAGAAAAGTCCAAAAGTTAACCTGGCTGGGGGCCTAGAGGTTAAAGGTGCTAACCATGAACCACAGCTTTGCTCTCTTCCTCATTTCCTGCTTGCTCTCTACAACATACTTTCTATTAGGGCAGCTGTAGCTCTGCACATAGTGTGGGTCATCCATTAATCACAAGGTTGTTGGTGTGTGGTGTTTTGTTTGTTTGTTTGTTTGTTTGTTTGTTTGTCTGTCTATTTTTTTATGCAGTGATATACCCAGTTAGCATTTATTTTTTTCTGGCCATCTTGTAGAGTAGTGCGGGCCCACTGGTCATTTGGCTGCACAAAATGCCAGCAGCAAAGAGAACAGAAACAAGCACTGTGTATATTGAATGAAAATGTGTGAGATGCTCCTTTACCAAGAGTGCTCACTATTTAAAAATGGACATTACTCTTTAAGGCAAGCTCCAAAAGACTCTTCCTATGAATAGATGTTCATGCGCTGAACCAAAAGTATCTTCCAGTAAACTTTCTTGTTCTGGTGGAATAATAGAGTGAAATAGCTTGTGGGTACCAGACTTAACAATATCCCTGGGCAGGGTGCCTCTGTTTTGGGAAATGCATTCCGAGAGAGATTCGATATAGAATCATGACACGCCTTTTTATCTCCCTCTCCCTCCCTTTTTCTTTCTCTGCCTCCATCCCCCGTCTCTCATTCTTAGCACAGACATCTAAGTGCACTGTGGCAGAGAATGGTATTGCCTAATTTATTGATGCAGAGTATTTCTCTTATTTGCAGCCCTCAGCGGAGATCAGTATGTGGCTGTTATATGAGCTCACTCGCACACACTAACTAATCCACGTGCATTCAGGCATAGGCACACATGCCACAACTGTTTGGATTTTAACTCATTATCAAAAATTCAAGACTGTATCCTGATACCTAGTGTTTACAGTTTCTCTCTACTGCTGATTAACAAGTCTCTGTCTTTCTGCCTTCCGGCTTTAAATCCCCAATTCTGCCCCTTTGCGTCTTTGGCTTTCTCCCCCTTAGCCTTCCTCAAAGTTAAACTTAATTTATTTACACATATCTTCTCTAGTCCACTTCTGCTCTATTTTAAGTATTTTATCTAGATGAGATTATCTGGTTGTTATCCGTTGTGAAGAACCAACATTTTTCCACTGATTTATCCTAGGATGACATTTTAGAAGTCAGTATTCTGTTTGTCCTTTTATCAAGCTCACTCCAGCACACCATCAAGTTAGAGCTTTTCACTTTGCCTTATCAGTTATTCACAAATGGCATGCAAGCTGAGAGGATCTCATGCTGCGAAAAGAGACAGCAATACTAAATCCCCTCCATCGCAGCAAAGGGCATTTTGTCTTCTGGCTAAGGCATACTCTACATGTTAGCTTGACATGTGACATGTGCTGATTGACGAACTTGGTATCAATCATATGCATGCGATGAAACAGAGTAGTAGAATTAATTATGCAAATTTAATGCTGGCAAAGCAGTGGATCAACAGATGATATACATGGGCATTAGAGAAAAATAAACCACTGTATAACACTTTTCAAGAAGTGTGATAGCAGCTTTTGGTCTATCAGTGGAGCTAGGACGACAGTAAGTCAGAAAGCTACCAATCAGCCTCATAATACAGAGAGAGAGTAGCATCAGCAGCATCAGTAGCCACAAAGGATCTGACTACAACGCAAACACAGTAGACATTATCATTTGAACACCTGGATGGTGCTGTTCTCTTTCATACTTACTTTCTCTTGTGTAAAAATGTACTACAGTATGTGAAGACAGAAGAGTGGGGGAAAGTCTTTGACTCTGAATAATTTCTCAGATTTCAAATATAGATTTTTGTGTATCATTAGTAATAAGTTGTCAAAACAGAAGAGGCCAGAACCCAACCACAGGAGCATGGTGCAGCACCTGGACAATGTACATTTTGAATTATTCTGCATTTTATTTTCCAGGAGAGTGAGCCTATGGGAGCCATTTTTAATAACATAATAGTTAGCTGTGCAAAATGAAAGTGAAATATTTTCATATACCATCACCAGAAAGACTTGTGTTAGCAGAGTGGAGCACTGACCTGCAGTAAAAACAATAGGAAATAAGCTGGCCAACTAGCACCCACCACACCACATTACAAAGCTCCAGCCAGCTCTGATCAGGCAAAGAAAATCAGCCCATAGTTTCTAATATTAGCAGAGACAGTGTTGTCCACTGCTGGAGACAGCACAGAGGAACACTCTGCTGCCCCCCTCACTCCAGAACACACAGACCAACTTCTGTTTGACAAATAAATTTAAGCCAGTGATTGTTGGCCAGTAAATTACACATTCATTCCATTCTTCATATAGACTGAGGACTGCAAAATGCTTTGAAATGATTGAAACTGAATTGCAGTTTCTAAAATAAACAAAGCTGCATACTCACGCAAGTAATTGGTTTAATGGAGTAAGAACCTAAAGATATAGCATCCCCCCTTTTTAATTTACTGAATCAAAAATTTGTTTTGAATTGTTTGAAAAGGATTCTATTTGAAATATATGTTTACATTATCAAAAATTACCACCCCTTTTACTGCTCTCTTAACAAACGTGTACAATAGGCTGTATAGATGGTTTCACATGCGAAACCTCCATTCTCTGAGGACAGTTAAACACCACTCTTGTAAATCTAAGTGAAATTCTAAGAGTTTCAGAAAAGGCAGGTTAAAGGTATCACAACCTACAAGGAAGAAATTACTACACTTCATGAGTTAACTCTTGGAATGCATTTAACATGAAAAATGGTTGATGATGCCTCTCTATATACAGTATGTGTACCAAACGTTCTTTTCTTCATTTAACTGCTGGGTTAAGGACAACATAGCAAGAGATGACAAGGTTAACCAGCAGAGTAATGCAATGAAAGGCAGGCATGAAGGAAAGAGGCCTTCAAGAAAGTTCAATGTGGAGGAGGCAGAGAGAGTAAGTGAGAGAGTAAGTGTTATTCTTTACGGTGTCAGTGGAGCTTGACTTCTGATGATAAGTAACTTCTTAACTGCAATTTCCAGACGAGATAACATAACATCTGTAATCAGTGGCAAAACAGAAACAGACAGCATGAGCTATGAATATGAACACTGATTAAACAGCACAGAAATGACCACCACTGCTGCCAGCGCCATCAGGAAGCTATTTTGTGGGGGATTATAAAACCCAGTAGCGACTGTTAGCTTCAGCATCAGCTCTGTATTTTACTGTGCTGTTTCTGTCATTATCCATACTAAATAAACAAACAGAAGAAACGACAGTGCCATTAGTAATGTGATATTGTGGTAAAAAAAAAAAATGATTGACATGTCACCTCACAGCACTCTAAGAAAATTACAGCTCATTTATCAGCCTCCACAGTGATATGTTTACACAGAGAGCAAAAGGATTTTTCAATATACACAATGGGAAAATATTTAAGCTAATTATTAGATGGTCTCATAGCCTTTAAAAACAATTTGCTGGCATATAACGTTTATTCAATACGTTCCAAACCCTGTATTTCAATATTGATCTGTGTTGCATTCACAGGGAGATATTGATAATGAGGCCCATTAATTTCACATGAATGAATAAACGATTGTTGGAGATGAGGATAAGCAAATGGATAAAGTGGAAAGAGGCTTGCACGGTGACACTGTGTTAAATGTTATCTTTTTTCCCTTCTGTTTTGTGCAAAATAGAACAAAGGATCATTTGCAATGTGTCCCATGTGAATGTGTTGTTTTTATAAATGTTGTTTTTATAAATGTTCACCAAAAGGCCCACTAAAAGGCCTGTGATGAATTGGATGTACGGTGCTGCATTTCTGAAAGTCCCAGTGAAGGACTTAGTGAGAGAGAATGTTTTTAAGTATTTTTTTTTTTCTGGAGATAAAAAAAGGAAATAAGCAAACAAAACATGAAAGGGAAGATATGGTTTTTGCCCTATTAAAGTAAGTTTACACCTTAGCTCATCAATCCCACGCAAACAGAATAATGGAACAAAGATTGTACTCTTATGACGTGGAGCTGTTTCTACAGCACAGGAATACCTGTGTCAGGAGCTGAATTCAGTTGTCAAACACCTCTACCTCATTTTTAACTCATTATCCTCACACACAGAGTTTAAAGTAGGCTGCACGGTCAAACTGTACTAACTAATATTTAGACAACTAGGTTAAGTTAGCAACACAGGTCTAACTCATGCTTACAGTTGTGGGGGTCAGGGAGCTGACTGGCGAATATGACTGTAACCCTGATCTCTCGATGGGCCGTGTTCCCCCATCACTCAGCTGCGGGTAATAAATGTGCTGCAGTTTCTTTTGGAATCATCTTCTTGGATCAACAGCAACAAAACAAAACAATAAAGCATCTCAGTTCACTCTCCTGGGGTCCACAACTCTACACCTGTTACTGTTACACTCCCAACAAACAATGGCAGTCTAAAGACAATATATAACAATACAGTGGGATCATTCCAACTAAAATGTACAATTTGTCACAGTGTGTGCACAGTAACATGAGTTAGTAAGGTAAATTCAGGTAATTAAAAAAAACTGCCTGCATTACCTATAGTAAGGTTACATGACAGACAGATAAATGGTTACTCAGACACCTCTTATACTATTTTCAGAGACAGTATCATGCTGTGCATCACTAATATCTGTGTATTAATTCACATTTAACTGTACCACTAATTAGTAGCCAGGAGTAAGGCAGCCATCTTCCTGTTGTGGCCCAACTAATAATGCATTCAAATACAAATTTTTGTTTGTCTTAATTTGTGCTAATTAACTGACAGAATGTATTCACAGGACAGAGATTTGCAGATGCAGAGGCATGTGTCAGGCCTGACCTTGCAAACCCCAACACACCCACTACGGCATCTTCACACCCTTAACCTTGTTGTCATGGTGGGGAGGAGAGAAAAAAAACTAAATGTCACCATCTGTTGAGTGTTTGGACAGGATCTGATGTGACAAACATGTGCGCACAGTTATATTCCATTGAACTGAAAGCAGAGCAGACCATACCTTTGTGCTCAAAACACACTGGCATGTGTATACATGTATACATCTGCATAAATCTGTGTACATGTGTGTGTGTGTGTGTGTGTGTTTGTGAGGTGGCGGTGGTGGGGGGTGTCCAATAAGGGGCTGGAAAAGGCCTTGTAGTATTGTGGTTGGCCTGGAGGGAATATGAGTTTCATTGTGAAATAGAGAATCACAGACTGAAGAAGAGGGTGATCGGCTATCCTCTGCAGCATATCCCTGCCAACACTTCAGCTTACACCAGCTTTTTTCTTTCTCCTCAAGATACCACAGATGTACAGTATGGAAGGAGGGCAGAGACAGAGAAAAAACTGGGCGAGGGAGGCAGAGACACAGAGAGAATACTTAGATGGAAACTTGTTTCAAATCTGAGTATTCTTCTGTGAGTTGTGTTACATAAAGTTTGAAAAGCTTAATGTAAAAGGGGGAAGAAAAAAATGGTTGTGGAAGTGGAAATCAGACTCATTCAACCGAAAAGTTTGCTGCTGAAGCTGAAATCCATTTGTCACATAAATAATGATGATGTGAAATTATTGGCCTGGAAAATACTTTCACCTCATTAAAAAATATGACCATTAATTGTTGACAGGATTTGCTGAAAAAAAAAATGAAATAGTTAAAAAAAAATTACCAACCATTTTCTAAAGAAACTTTTCATGTTTCTCATAGATGCAGTTTGCTTATTTTTAACTTTTTCTGAGACATTCAGTAAACTTCTCTACTCTTCTCAGATGTAACTGCATCTGTAATGACAACCTTTGAATATTTTTAGATTTGCATAAACATATGCTCTTTATTTCAGGTACAGTAACTCCAGCATGCACACTGACCAAAGAGCACATACATGCAAAAATGTCACCCAAATGTGATTCTTGTTTCTCCTATGACAGCATTAAGGGGAAATCTTGAAAACAAATGATTCACTTACAAGGCAATATACAAGCAGTGATCGATCACCCCCTCACCAGTGTAAACAGGCCCAACTCCACATAATAAGCCTGGTTTCCCCAGCCGCAAACCTGATCTTGAATTTGTTTTGGGACTAAAATACTGAAGAATACCGTTACGTCATTTCACATGAAAAGCTAAGTCATCTGAATGGGATCTTGGGGGCATTAGAGAAGCTTTTAAGTTCCAAAACTCATTGATTGAGCAGGGAGCAGGCTGCATGGAGAGACATTCATTAAAGAAAGACAATATGCCACACAAAGCAATAGTGTACTTAATGTAATTGTGGCCCCGGGATGAGGGATAAAAAAAAAAAAACAGCCAAAGCAAAAATTTATAGTCTGTGTCACCAGAAATGTTCCAGCTAAAGGGAAAATGGAGTGAAAAGGGCAAGATTATGTATGTCTGAGTCACATCCCACGCATTTGTTTGACAGGCTATGTAGGCTGCACAAGACCATATGTATTTTTCAGTGTGTGTTCCTGTGTACGCACATGCATGGAGGTGTGTGAGCTGATGGGAAAACCATCCATCAGACAGGCATTTTTGCTCAAAATATTGGTGAATATAAAGGCCACGCGCTTATGCTAACGCGCACTACTATGTTTTAACTGTGCGCACTGTGTGTTGTAAATCCCAACCGCAGAGTGAGGGCAGTGTTTCAGACAACTACATTCACGTGCCACAACACACACATACATGCTCGCCGGCTCGAGAACATCGGAGAATATTTTAAAATGGGTATATCCTCTGTCTGCCTGCATGGTTAAATTACATGAATATATGAATAATAAGGAGAAAACCAATGCTCACACAACACGAGATATAAACATGGATCGTGATTTGCTCAGCTTTGACAGCTTTTTCATTCGTAGTATGTGGCTGAAGTGGTGGAATAAATAGTTTGTGTTGAGACTAATAAGAAACCCATTAAATACAACTAATTCATTCTGATGAGCGGTTCAAAACCATTCAAAACACTGAATATGATTCTTAACTATCCAGCAAAGAAACAGTCAAACTTTGTTCATGTCTTCCTTTGTGTGAATGTATATTGTGTGTGTGGCTGCTGTTATCTCCCCATCTTTTCTCTTTATGTAACATCTATTCCCTCTCTAGCTACACTAGAGTAGATCAGGCTCTCCCTCTCTCTTTGAAGTCTTTCCAGGCAGGGTATTTATTTCATTATCTCCCCTCTCTCTCTATTTCCTCTCCTTGTTTTTCAGGCTTGGTATCAAGGGGAAGACAGGGGGAGTTGAGGCAGGGAAAGCTGACGCTGCAGGTGCAGGCCTACAACTCTTGAGTGTTTGTTTGCTTTAGTGTGTTGTTCACATCTTTATGGAGACAGTATGTCCTCACAAGGGTGGAATGATAGGGAGGATACATTGGAGACTCTCTTTATGTAAAAAAAAAAAGTCAGCAAGGCAGCTTATTAGGACCTACACTTACATTTTATTGTCAGGCGACCTCTAGTGGCCGTAGTAATTATGACGGGAGCAAAGGGCAAATTCAGGTAATGTAGTATATTGAGTAAGAAAGTAAGGAGGAGGTGGGTTGAATGGGAGTTGACAAAACTAAGACTTTGACATGGTAGACCACTGTTCATTTCGCATGTGAAACCGAGTCAGTGTTGTATCTTTTATTCTTGACAGTTCCTCAACCCAAACGTGTTTTTTTTTTATTGTAACCATGACAACAAAGATCCTCTAACCTCAAACAGACTTGTATTTTAACCCAAACTACAATCTTTTCTGAAACCTATCCAAGAAGTTTTTGTGCCTAAACGTAACAAAACGGTGCCATTCCACAACCTTAACCGTGTGTTGTGTATGACTGTTACTATGACAACGAAGGTCCAATAGTTATTTCTTCTATAAAAGACTTTCTTCTTGTGGGGATTCAGGATTTTAATTGTTTATTTTCAAGTGAAACACACCACACATACACCCGTGCGTCTCAGTCACAGTCTCAGTCATACTGGTAGGTTGTGGGAGATATCGAATCAGCAGGTTCAACTACTGAGCATGCTCCATCATCAGATTATCCATCACGTCAGCAAGAAATACACAGAGACCTTGAAGGGAACATCAAATTTACCCTGAACCTCCATGTATATGTGTGGAGTATGTGTGTGTGTGTTTGTCTGTGCCCTCTCTCCCTGTCTCTGTTTGACATGTGTCACACCACAGCTAAGGGTTCAGGGGTTAAGGTTGATTGTGTCCACTGTGAAGGTGAACCACAGAGAGGACCTGACCTTCAACACACAGCTATTGACCAAGTTCAAGCTGTGTCTGGATGATGTAGGATTGCAGTTTTACTTCAGTGTCTGGTAAATGCAGACCACCTCAGGCATTTTACTCTTTTAAATTCGTGGTAGGCACAATTCTAAATAGTATCAAAATTTTAACTGTTGGACTGAGCATCTATTTAGAGTTTAGAAAATATCTAAACACATCAGCGCTGGTTACAGCACTACATCCAAATAAATAATGACCTTTAATTTATACAGATTTGTCACATCAATTTTTCTACTTAAATGGCGCTACAATTTAATTGCATGCTCATAGGCTGAAATACATGATCAGTATTCCAACGAGGACCATGTAGATCGGAGTGAGTGAGTGAGTGAGTGAGTGGGCGATCACGCACACTGCACACTAATCACTGATCACCGATTGGGCTTTAAAGGCAGCATCGTGAGCAGTTTTTGAGAAAGCAGAGGAAATACAGTACGAGAGATAGTTTGTGTATGTAGCTCCTTCGCAGTTGATTTAAAACACATAAATGCTTGATGACACAAAAAGTAGAAAACCGTGACCACAAAAGTAAATTAAGGAGGTGTGTGAGCAACACTAAAAAGTACAAGACTGGCTATTAAGAGTAAAATGTCATGGTAAATGTTCAGTCACAGTTGTGTTTAATTGGTATTTAATGTTATTGTCTTGAAAAAGGTGTTTTTTAAAGTAAAACCAGTGAACCCTGCTTTCAATCGTGAGTGTGTAATGGAGAGTAGCTTTGCTGTTTTGCTTGGAAAATGGAAAAAAGCTCTACAGTTTTTTAGCAGCTTAATATGTGCCATTTTATACCACAAACACATGCTCCATTGGACACTACCCACAAAACACTCCTCCACACTGTGATTTAGCAAAACACTAAAGCCACAGTTATTAGGCAGAAACATAACAGTGGGCCCTCAGCATCACCAGCTACATCATGACTTTCAAATCAGTGCTAACAAGTCTGCAGAGCTTTTGAGAGCTCATGTGTTGCGCTGCCACAGAATCACAAAGGTGTGTACCAATGAATATGAGAATAACGCAAGTAACATAATATACAGTACAACGGTGTTGGCATAATCCCATACTAGATGAAGGGTTCCTCTAAAACAGAGTGTGCCAAATATAATTATGAACAAATACGGATAAACGGCCAATGTTCTTGTTAAAGAAATACAAATATCCAAACTGGAAGTTTAATATTTAATTTAGTTCTTTTTTCCAAACATTTCCAGTATTGTCAGGCATACCCTTCATTCAAAAGAAATAAGCAAATAAAGCACAGTAACATTATATATGAGGTGACTTTTGAAGCATGTATGATAGTTGTAATGCTATTATATAAGCCACTTTATATTACCGTGAATTTATTCCGAGCTCTACTTTATTGTAGATACAATGGTACAACTCATTCTGACAAATTTTACTGCCAACCACTGAGAAATATTGTACAACTGTAAGGTGTGAACTGACACATGGATTTTGGAGAATAAAAGTATGACTTTGCCAGAATGGCTGAATTGCAGACGATTACAGCACTTCTGGAAAACACTATTTCTTGTGGGAGGATGTCCTAGAAAAAAAGCTTTAATTTTAGTCACCTCACCGCTTGCTGGTACTGTAAATAAAACTGCTGTGTTTGATTGGCCGTAACATTACAGATATGAGTGGAGGAGCTGTCATGCTGGTCTAAAGGAGTTACTCAAATGAAGTCAGATCAAGACAAGTACTTTTGGGTGTACCAGTACACCCAGAGTTTATTCCTCATCCTTAAGGTTTCAATTTTGAGCACAGCTGAGACTAAAACAGATCCTGTCAGAGTGATGTACAATTAAGGCCCATTAAAGTATAAGCAAATTTGACATATCATGGCTGTCAGGAGAAACCCTTGTTATTGCAATTTTGGTTTTCATGTCTTCACTTACTGAAAGATTCTGTGCTCCTCTGCAGGTTGAGGAAATAGCCGTTGGGTTTAAGACACCTTTTCAAAACTAATTAATTAAATGAAAGCCTTATTTCTTAGCTCCTGAAAAGCTGACATTTTTGGGTTATGTGGTTTTTACCCAACAAGAATGATAAGCAAAATCTCTCTGAAGAAAAAAATACTGCCGTTGATGAGTATGTCTAGAGCCATATATAGAATTTGGATTGGACTGCCATTTAGGCAATACAGTTGCAATTTGGCTCACGTCTTAGCAAAACTCTTGCACCCAGACTGCACTCAGTGTCTCTACTCAACCCTGTACATGCCATGCTGCATCCATCCACATCACCTTCACCAGCGCTGACTTTGTCCCTATCTCTCATTGTCACCCATCCAGCCCAACCTTTCCCCTCACCTCAACTTTTCCATGTTTTTACCTTCTTTCACCCCTGTTCATTGTCCTCTCAAAACCTGACAGCTGCCTTTTGAAAAGGTGGGGGGATCCCTCCCTCCCTCGTCTCCCTTCAGCTTTCCCTCTCGGGTAGGCTGAGTATACCTCTTCTTTATTTATCCAGACCTGTCTTTCACGGGGATATATTTTTTCGTCTGCTTCACTACTTCTCCTTGCCTTGTGCACTGACAGATATAGAGAGCAAGTGACGGAAAAGAGATGTAAGACTAAATAAACGAAAACTAAATGGTCAGTTTTGATAATGAAGATGACAAAAAAATGAATCACAGCACTGTGTAACTGGAAAGACAATAGGGAATGGGCAAGCACAGCAGACTAATATAAGCCAGACTGATGTCACACACACCTCCCCTCTTCACACACACTCACCACTCAATGACAACCTCTGAGCATGAAATCTGCTCTGACATTGTCTGGAGTCTGGCACCAGTGTCTTACTGACACTGTGGTGGTGGAGGTGTACGGATGGTCAGGTCGGAAAGCACAATCTCTGTTGGGAGAAGTAGGTGTGTGCTAACAGCAGATGGAAAGATGAAACATGTCACCTTTTGTCAAGGCTGACACCATTTGGTGTTTAGGCATGTGTGCATTAGTGTATACTGTATGTCCTCAAGTCATTTCAAAAAGGTGTAACCTCATAGCACAACAGTATGACATGAAAAGAAACAAATGGAAAGGCAAGAAAAACTGACACTGTGGTAAACAAGACTAGGTATTTACTTAGGCAGAGCAGTGCTTAAAGCTAAATGCTAAAATCAGCATGCAAACATGCTCACAATGGGAATGGTAACATATTGATGTTAAGCAGCTAAAATGTCCACTCTGTTTGCCATCTTAGTTTAGGATACTGGCATCCATACATCTTCTGGGAACCATAAATGTCAATAGCAAATTTGGTGCCGATCCATCTGGGAGATGAGATATTTCACTGAATAACTTAAACCCTGGGCTGCTATTGGCACTGCAGGAAAGGTTGAGGGATCACCAAAATCATTGGGATTCATCCTATGAGGACCATGAATTCTTGCCAAAATTTCATGGAAACACATTCATTAGTTACTGAGAAATTTCGGCCTGGACCAACCAACAGATTGACATTGCCATATGCAGAGTTAGAAAACTGATACTGTTGTATTAAAAGAGCAAGCAGAGGCTGGATAGAACAAACATAAAGGAGAGATATGATATGGAAACCGAAATATAGATGCAATATTTTCGAGCAGACAAAATGAAAGCAACAGAGAGTGTCTGAGTTGTGAGTCTGATGAATAGAAACATCAATAAGTATGGATGTTTGTTTTGAAGCAAAAAGGAAATTGCCCCTGCCAAACCACTTATGCTGCTGTTGGTGTTCAATCAAGCAAGGACTATTGAAATGCAAATGTTAATGACAGTGGCAGAGGACAATCATTCTCACACAGACAGAATCTGTGTCTGGATATTTGGACACAAAGAGACACAATAAATTTGGCTCACAAATTAAACTAAACAATCGCACTGTATCTGACATTGTATCCCAGTATGGATCAGTTTATCTCTAATATGTTCTGGATTGGCCCAAAAACTGTCCAAATAGTTGGTGATCTTGCTCTAGCATGAGAAAACAGAGTGCGAGCACAGGGGAGCCTATCCTCAAAGACATAACTTTTGGAAAACCTACATATTTTAAGCAAGGCTTGGGGTGTATTTTTTTTTCCCAACTCTTGAGACTGCCCACAGCCAGAGCTGAGTTCATGAAGAAGTCAGAGAGAAGTGTTGGTGTCAGTTAAGTCAATGATACAAAAAAAAAAGAAAAAAGAGAGAGTGCCTAAAGTAGCTACATCCAAGTCCTTGAAGTTAAATCAACACCTTCCAACACAATGAAGAACCAGTATCACTACAAGTCTATTTACCACTTGTGCGCGTCTTTATATGTCCTAACTGCAAATTACACATACTTAACATTACTGCCAAACATTTCCAAAAGCATAACATGCATTTTTTTTTTTACCATAAAACTGACTCTGTCAGTACACTATGTTAACATTCTTAAGATGCACATTTCACACTGAACATTACATTTTCTTTATTTCCATGTCTGAGAATTAGTAATAAAGTCGTGGCACACAAACTCCACTGTGGTAGAGAAGAAAAAGACGATTAAAAAAGCCTTGATGTATTGTAAAGGAACCAAACAGGAGCATGTATGGGCAAGGGAAAAAAAAGATAATGCGACAGCTTCATGCCTTAAAATGTTGGCTGTTCAGCATATGCCTCTCAAATCTCATATTTCTGCGAACACAAAAATGACAAAATATCTCTGCAATACACAAAAAATGAACAAATAAACAAACTTAACATGATGGATTAACTCAAGTTTCGGCAGGTTGATTTTCATACTGGTGAATAAATAAGACCTAATGGCAGTCTGAAAGGTAGAAAATCAATCTAAGTACTAATGGCATGCTTTAGAAAGTGGTGTACAGGCAAGAAAAGAGCCTATTTTTCCAATTATCAATGCAATAAATGTGTTTCCAAACCCTGTGATAGTGGAAATGTTTCTGTGTGATCTTCAAAGCTTTTCATTGCTTTTAAATTAGAAAAATACAACACTGTCTTCTTATCCCTGTGGTGAAAAAGACTTGTAGAGAGCGATACACAAAAAAATTGAAAATCACTTGCTTACATCTCCTAACATAAAGCTAACTGTCATTAACCTTCCAAATGACATGTTATGCTCAATACCAGCTGCTGTGCAATAAAATACGAATGCTTTTGTGGGAGAGATGCTGCTTGGGAGCCCACACCAAATACCTATTCTCAGTGTGATTTCCCCTTTCCAATTGACTGGAACATTTTGACATACTGTCTTCAATGTCAAAGGTATCACCTGAGCAAATATACAACAAATATACTCCTCAAGCTCTGAAAGCTTTCACTGAATGGTTTTTTTTTGTTTACAAGTGTATATGCATTTGGGATAATTTGGGATATTTTCAGCTAGACCTTAGCAACAATGAAGATCCAAAAAAAACACAACCACTGAAAAAATGGAGGGAAAGTGAAACAGAGAGATGGCGAAAGGTTGGGGGGAAAGAGAGGCTGATATAGATGTGGTCTGGCAGGGCGGATGGAAAGAGGAATAAAAATAAAATGTAGGAAGACAGGGCAGAAGGAGGGAGCAGCAGGAGAAAAAAAAAACAGGGGAGGGGGAGAAACCATGAGAGAGAGTGTGGTGTATTGAAGGACACAGGTCTGAGAGGTGGTAAGCAAGAGGAAAGATAGTGAGATGGAGAGAGGGAACAAGGGAGGGGATGAGAGGGAGAGAGGGTGGATTAAGTAGAGAGAGGGATGGATGTGGCCTGCTGTCTCTCCTTTAGGCCAGAACTTTATCTCCAGCTCCAGACTGGCAGCAGTGCGCCAGAGAGGCCCTGACGACCCGGCGTGATTCAGGAGCCAGGCAGAGCCCATAAACACACACCACTGATCGCAAGGAGCTGATAGCATGAATGCAAACGCACACATACACACCAAGTCATGCACACAGACACACAAGAAAAAACACAAATACTGTATTTATGTATCGTACAAACAGGACTTGGAAAAAAGTCCACAAACTAACGTAGTATATGCTGAACAAAAGATGAATGTGATTAAAAATAGCAGGAATGAAGGCAACTGAACACAAATATTAGCATGCCAAACTGCATGCTAATATTACTACACACACAAGTACACACTGAGAAATGTTTCACATTCTTCATGGCACTGCATTCTTGGCCGTGATGAAATTCTGAACGCAATTTTTGTCTTTACCTAAGGATGAAATGAAAATAAACTCAATAATAACTAAAATCCCACTGCCATCTGTTGATTTGATTTTAAACACTCATGGAAAAATAGCTTTGGTAACAGTAACTGGAACTGAACTTTTCAACAAACAGGATGAAAAGATTGAGAAGATTTTTTAAAAATAATTCTAATAATGCAATGGGATCTCACTTGTAAACCTGTGGAATAACCCCTGTAAAGGATTTAAGCTTTTGGCCATTTTTGTACATCTTTAGCCAAGACATGTGTTGGAGGATCAATGAAATGTATCCCAGATTTAAAAGACCCCAAGACATCATCAAAAAAGCCAAATAATCAACAACAATAATCCAAAGAACAAAAAAGGGAGTTCTGGATAGAATAAAACAATATGGCAGCTAAAACACACCAAAAAGTTGGTCAGTTCTGTTGATGGTGCTCTGGTGTCAGGATTTCAGTTTGTAGTGCCTGTAGACACTTTGCACACCTATATAAAACACAATGGACTTTACCTTTTTGCACTGTTTTCACCCCTGTATGCACCTCTGACCTGATGGATTTCATTTCTATTTGCATAATAAAGTTAAATTTGATCTGATTTGATTCTAGACAGTGGCCCTGTAATACTGTACGCTGCACTTGAATGCAGCATTTCTGGCTGCAGGGATTTCTAGGAGCCTTTGCTGCTGGCCTTGACCAACCTTTAGTATTTGATAGTAGAGTCCACTTAAACACTTCTGTCATGAATAGAGGGGCAATATGACTCATGTACTTAAATACCACTGTTTTTAATTCAATCTCCTCCACTTTTATGGCTTCATGTGTTTCAGTTTTTTTTTTTTTTTAATAAATGCTGTATTTTCTCCGATGACAATGGCAGAAATTATGGATTGCAATTTGTTGATTTATAATCACAAGCTAGCAAATTCCCTATGAGTAATAGTGGCTACAGATTCATTTAATTAAGGCCTTCAACTTAATTAGTTTTATGCCCCAAAGCGGATGTCATAACCAATATTACACAAGTGTTTTGAGGCTGAATAACAACCATTTTCACATGGACTACCTATCCATCATCTGCCAACTGTGATCCATCCAAACATCCGTGCTTACATGAGTCAAACTGCATTCGGTTTCACTATGGCATACTGTAGTTTGAAGCTCGAGCGCAACAGCTAAATCAGCTGGAAGATTAGTTAAGTGGACATTAAATCTGTTTGGATTCCCTGAACATTAACACACAGGTGAAGCAACTGAATTATCCTCATTTCTGAAGGTCACACAGGATGCAATTGCCAATTTCGAGGGTGGAACACAGAGGTAATATACAGAGTAGTGTGATGAATGCACTCCTCTTGGGAAGTAATAACTTAAACAATATTAATTTTGAAATGAGTAACGAGCCATGTGTCACAGTTTCAAAGTAACAAACCCCATAAACTGCAACCTACACACTCTGATAACAGCCTTTAGAATGACGCACAGTGGTAACAGCCAAAAGATCCATCTGAGGTTCACAGGTTGCCCGTTGGGCATCAACACCCCCCCCCCACACCCTGGTGCCATTGAGCTCTATTCATTGGCTTGGAGGGCTCTCTTGACTGTGACAGGCAGCCCGTCGATACCACACGCTGGTCAAAGCGGGTGGCTAATCCAGCAACCAATCAATGACGAGATAAGGAGGTGCTGACTGCTGGGGTCACTCGCACAAAGCAAATGGCTCTTTCTTCCATTTTATTTCATCTGGCCCAAACAATAAAAGCAGCTAAAGGAAGACAAGATAGATGAAACGCTATACCTGAATGACAGGGGAGAGGACAGAGGAATACATCTTTAGTTGCTGCTGATGAATGCAGGAGGAGGAAATGTTAAAATGAGAACACTTCATGGAGTGTTCATAAAAGCGCTACGGCCGCTGAGCTGCAAATTTTGTCAAGCGATGCAGCCCTTTCTCTACGAGCCAAACGACCTGGTGTTGTCAGCTCTTTGTCTGTTCCTTCGGTCGCCATAGATCCTGAGTCAGCATTGGCCAGAGGAACAGAACAGAGAGAATGAGTGTGTATGTGTGTGTGTGTGTGTGTGTGTGCGCGCAGAAGGATGTGTGTATGCCTGTGTGTAAGGATCGGAAGAGAATGAGTGGATATTACAGTAATGCTGAGCGGAGCAGTCTATGACAGGCCCGGCTGTAGAAGAGTTGGGAAGCCAAGTCTAGACACACACACACACACACACACACACACACATGCACATGCACACACACACACACACACACACACACACACACACGGCCTTACACAAAAAATAAATAAATAAAATTACATTAAAACAATCTCTCACTTTTCACCTTTAAGTTTTTCTCAGGTGTTGAAAATCTCAGGCAGATAGGAACATTTTCATCATTTAACAAGTTCTGCATGGTTTTCTGAGTGTGTGTGTGTGTGTGTGTGTGTGTGTGTGTGTATTATAGTGGCTGGCTCAGTCTCACTGAAAAGAAACTCATTCCTTTTTTTTTTTTTTAATAAAACATCTTGAATACACGCGCATCTCCATTTTCTGATCTGCAAAAAAAAAAAAGAAAAAGGCATAGCTTTGAGGGAAAATGACTTTCATTACTCTTCCATGTCACAGTGTCCTGTTGATCCAAAAGCTAATCAAACTCAATCAACAGAACAGAACTGACTGGAATATAAATTTGGCGGCAAAAACTGCTGCATTATCCCAGCAACCCTGATGTTAAGATGTTGGAGAGAGTCTATCTTTGGCTGAATGACCTTGGGAAGCCGCTCAGAGTATAGTTTTTGCACATGTGTTAACACAAAAAAAGTATCTGCATCAGTCCCTAGCATATCATCTGAAACTGTTCTTTTCTGAACAAAATTCTCTTCACTCCAGTAACCTGTAAATGCACTGTGTTTTTCTCTGTCACCTAAATTGCACAATCATCACTCTATTTCAGTAACAGCCCTTTACTTGACTCCATGGCAATTTAGTCCGTGTGGCTCCGAGACAGGTACTCAGTTTTATTCATTATGTCATTCCTTTTCAGACAACATAACCTTTCAGAATTGCAATGAAAATGACTGTGTTTATGCTCAAATCTCAAATTGCACCCCGGGGGCAAAAATCAATCTCACTTCTGTGAGTGACAGTTGTTTGAAGAGTCACGGACTCTGGGTGGATTCATCTCTTTGGCCTTCTGCCTGCAGCCCACATGGAACGGTTAACAACAGAGATGGGAGAGCCAAGGACATGTCAGCTGCTGAAGTGGCCAGAAACTGGGTTTTTTTTTTCTCCCTTTCCTCCTTTCTGTTGCTCTTTTCTCCAACACAATCATTCATCTTTTACATGCAAGCACATGCAATACATGAAGACAGCTGCAACGGCACAGCTCCACATAGTGCCGGAGCTTAAACGGCATCCATCTCTCTGCTGCTTATACATATATAGAGTCTGCTGCCTGAGGGTTGTATAGCTACAAACAGCACAAAATCATGATGTGAAATAAAAAGCCTCAAGCAACCACAGCACCATTTATTCTACAGAAATTTACAGCAAAGCCTCACCTCTCCTATCAAACCAAGAAGTGTACAGTTAAATGCTCTTATGCCGGCGTTGATGGCTGCCGAGCTTATGTAATTATGTTGTTCTGATGGTCATTCGCTGGCAGACTTAGATTACAGCGCAATGCTGTGGGCAAACCACTGCCACTCAAGTTGTGCGGGAAGCGGTAGGAGAGCAGAGGAGTGTCAGAATGATAGCAGGGGAAAGTAGCGAGGCAGTTTTGAAAGCTGAATTAGATTTTCTAGGGAAAAAAAAAAAAGAGGAGTGGCGCTACTAACTCAAACTAGGCTCAAGGTGATGTGTGTGGGCCAGGACAATCATGCAGGGAAATTTAAATAAGTTGGAATCAGCCCCCAGATTTGATCTATGACAGCGAAAGCAGCAAGCGCATGTTGCCTTTGCTTGAGGCTAAAGCTGCACAGTCAGGAGGGAAGCCGCTTAGCAATTTTTGGAAGCCAAGGAGCTTGACTGATTGACTGACTGTGGTTGCTCGAAATGCTGTAAGTCCTGATCTGCACAATTGTCCCATAAATAATTGTTTGCCTCTCTTTATTGTCAGTTGATGCAATGCAATTCAACCTCTCACCTGGTAATGAAGCTTTAACATATGATGTTCCAAACTCCCAGTGTCAGGTAACCTGAAGAAAAAAAACTCCTCTTGTGTGAAGTATATAAGCCATTTACAAAGGATTTGTGGCCTTTTATAAGGCAATAAAAAAAATCAAATGATCCATTCAACCATCCTCTTGCTATACCCTCTATCATTTTAAGGGCCATGGGGGGGCTGGAGCCAATCCGAGCTGACAGAGGGTGAGAGGTACACCCTGGACAGGTGACTAGCCAATTACAGGGTCGACATACAGAGACAAATAATAATTCACGCTCATATTCACACCTATGGGCAATGTAGAGCTGTGAGAGGAAGCTGGGGTACCTGGAGAGAACCCATGCAGGCATAGGGAGAACGTGCAACAAAAAGACTCCATCCAGCCAGCAGGTTCAAACCCAGAACCTTCTTGCTGAGAGGCAACAGCACTACCCACTACCCCCACAATCGAGTTACGTTTGTCCTTATTTAACTATTCAATTTATTTATTTATTTATTTATTTTTCCCCTCAACAGCCTTATGCTTGAATATGCATTTTCCTGACTACTAATGGCTCGTAGGAGATCAAACCAGGGCGCTGCTATTGAATTTTATACTTGAATACTTACTACATAATTCACTTCATTCATGTTTTTTTTTCTTATCCACTTACAGCAGTTATCTAATGTAAGGAGTTTAAAAGTTTTATCAAAAAGCTACCTTTTCTGTTGAACTGATGACATTAGCCTATTTAACTCTGTTTCCTCACATGTAGCCTTAAAGGGATGAATATATCCTTACAGGCTGAAATTTGGCTTCTCCTCAACCAATATTACATTAAGACAGCAGCACTTTCTTTAATGTCAAACGAGCCCAAGCATTCAGATCTTATTAAGTGAGACTTCATGGAATCGGATGAACAGCGTCTGGGCTGACTCACATCTTCAAGCTCCAATAAATGTCCAGCTAAATTGAAAAATTGAAGTGATGCTTAAGTATTGTGCACTGATGGCCACTTGTGGATGGTTTTGTCAATACCCCCGTTCATGTTACTGGCAGCATAAAAGTAGCGCGGACACAGGATGAACTAACATGAGCTATGAGCATAGCCTCCATGGTTAAACGAGAGAGAAAAGAATGCCACCCGCAGAAACCCTGAGTACAACACTGTACTGTGAGAGATGTAGAAGAATTTCTGTGGAAAAGTCCTTTAAATGGTGACTGCCACTTTAACAGAATACATAATAGAGTAATATGCTTTTCAAAGTGCAGACTTTACTGTGCTGCTTTAACACAGATTTTCAATTGGAAAATCTCATAGCAGATGGGAAAATGACACCTCACCAGGCCATTTCTATTTCCCTGTCAGTTATATACAAAAAAGGGGAAGGTGAAAACCATTATTCGGACTCCTTTCCTCCTTCTCTCACACACGTTCTGTCCTATTCCCTCCCTGAGATAAAATGTGGCGGCATACAAAGATCTTGACCTTCAAAGCACCCGTGGGGTTTTGGGAGCATTGTTAGCCCCATCTCCCACTATCTTTCTCCCCTCCTTTCCCTCTGCCTGAGCCACCAGCAAGGGGGGGGTGAAAAGGTCGGTCCCAGTGGGCCAGGCCACAGCCGCTGCAGCTGCCTGTCATCAGTCCATGAAGGCACCACGCTAATAGACTTCCCCCTCTCTTTTCCTGTCAAACAAATGGCCTGACCATGGTTCCCCCTGAGAGGAAGGCCATGTCATAATCGATGCAGCTACTCGCGTATTTCACTCCCTCCACTCCCCTCCCCTCCCTTAGTCTCGCTGTTCAACTGATACACACACATGCACACAAGGTGAAAACACTGGTCTCAGATACAGTCACTTAAAGCTTATATACAACTGCCTCCATCCCCTCGTGTAAGTCTCAAACTAATTGTAAACTGACAAATACCCATACATACTAATTAACTTTGCCCACATTTCCCAAATCACTAATCACCATGCAACCTCACTTTGAGCTCCCTGTCAGTCCTTCCCTCTTTAGGTCTATCTTGCTTTCCTTTGCACTCGCCCATGGTCTTCTGTGGCACAGTCCCCTAATTAAACATAGGGAAAAAGTGGAGAACGCTAAATCAAATCCAATTACAGGCGTGATGAACCACATGTGTCCCCCTGGCGACAAGCCTGGCCAGGTTCCCCAAAAGACAACAACGGCTGAACAACAACCCTGATTGAAATGGCAGGCCTTCAAACAACATCCACTCCCACTGGAGCAGAGCTAAACAAACCTCGCTCCCATTGGGCCAGCAGTAATGGGCAGAGCAGAGTGTAATTTAGAAAGTTGAGGAGAGGGTTGTTTCAAATACTAATGCAGACTCTCTAATTCACTGATGGACGTGAGAAAAGAAAGAGGGGATCATTAGCGTCAAGTGGATGCACGTTACCTTTGTACTGTATGTGAACTTCCACTCATTGTTTCTTCCTGAACATTTAGAGACAGAAAGGAACTAAACACGAGTTCACTCAAGACACTTTTTTGTTTTCATTTTTTACAGTTAAAGATTAAGCCAGTGGGTACATTTATTAATTAATAATTGGTATAATACCTACAGAAGTGTCACCTACCGACATGTCAGCCCTGTGATAGATTGGCAACCTGTCTAGAGTGTACCCTGCTTCTCGTCCAATGTCAGCTGGGATTGGCTCAATCCCCCTGCGACCCTCAAAGGATACGCAGTATAGATAAGAGACTCATCAATAAAGCTTAAGTAGGATTTTTAATGTAGACCTTTTGCTTGTATTACAGTACTTTCAGATTTTTGAATTGGTATTTTTATTTAAGCAAGGGATTGGAACACTTCCTCCATCACTGGAAGCATTACAGAAAGTAATGCTTCGTGCCCTAACTCTACTTTAATGAATGAAATTAATTTACAGATGTTTTTGTCATCAAACTATCAAAAAGATTTTTACACATTGTCACTCAAGTCACTAAGACAAACAGGCTTTCGTGATCAAGTTTTGATTGTAAAAAATGTGTTTTCTAACAGAAAAGGCCTGACCATGACAGAGAAAAATCTGCTCATTCCACATTTTGGTTATATCTTACAACCAGTTTCGGAACATTTTTACTTTAGGGAGTCTGCTCGCTGAGTATTGAGTGCATGTGTGCAGAGCACTTCAGGAGACACTGTTCAAACTCACCGGGGGGTGTGTGGAAAGCTCGCTTCCTTAATTTAATTGCCAATTATATTAGTGCCTTGGCTCTTCTGAGCACAACACAGCTACCGAGTCAAAATAATCACAGGCTCAAACTTAATGTGTAAATACTCCCAGAGGGACAGGACACACTCGCATAGACACTGAGACTGAATGCAAACACAATGGCACACAGGCAAACATGTCAACACCAGAAGATCGTAATGTGTGTGTGTGTGTGTGTGTGTGTGTGTGTGTGTGTGTGTGTGGTGGGGGGGATCAGAAAGGAAGATCATAGCTCTCGCTGAATTAATCACTTGGAGAAAAAGGAAACGTAGGAATACAGGTGACAGCAGGTCATGCATACTTTATGGAAAAGTTAGAGCCACCAGTACAAAACTTTTCACCACCATGTCAGTATTTGGTATGATGCCAAAGAGAGGGGCAAAAACAGAGAGAGCATGACGAGAGAGAGGACCATAGGAGGGCAATAGAAGACGGAAAGAACAAAGGAAATGCAAATAAGCTATGGATCAAGTGCTTCTATGTACACTATATGAATAACCCAAAAGGGATGCAGAGTCTATGTGTGTGTACCTATGCATATAACGTTCAGCTCCCTCCATGCTAAGGAAAGGATAAAGAGAGTGAAATGCTGTATTTATAATTCATAGCCAAACTTGTGAGAAGCGAGGACAAGCGAATGACAAGGTGCGCTCAACTCTTGCCTGCCCTTCGGGAATTCAAAAATGGCCCCCTCCAAGTTTAGGGACTGCAGAAGTTTCTGTCTTTTTACAAAGCAAAAGGAAACGACAGGGAGTATGGCGTGAAAAGAAGAAGAAGAAGAAAAAAAAGTGCCCCTCAAGGTCAGGGAAGACACAGAGATGAAAACAGGGAGTGCGATTGTTAAATCTAAACTCTGTGAGAGTCTTGCCAACCTCCGGGTTGCTGTGCACCAACTCCTTCAAAAGGGGACAGTCAGAGAGGCAGGCAGGTATGGCTGGCAGGCAGACTTATTAAATACAAACCAAGTGAGTCAGACATTAAAAAAAAATGTTCAAACCCACTTTTCCCCAGGGAATGCCAAAAAAAAAGACAGAATGAAAGTAAGAAAGAAAATGCCGGGGTCTTTTGTGAGAGAGGGCAGGCACGCAAGAGTGGCACCTGAAGCAAACAGATTAGACGTAAGGCTGCATAAAAGGGGAGTTAAAAAAGGTGAAAATAAAAGGAACCTGATGTGGGGGAAGATATATTTTCGGATGGAAAATGACATCAGGCTTTTTGTCACTGTCGTTTCTTCCGCCGACATGGTTCTTTAAGCAGAGAAAAGAGAGAAGGCGAGGGGAGAGGTCACTAGCTTTCATGCCAATTTGGCTTTATTAGCAGGGGAAAGGAGAGAGGAAAAGGGGGATAGATAGAGAGAGAGAAAAGAAGAACGGGGAGAGGGAGGGAGGGGGAGAGAGAGAGAGAGAGAGGGAGAGAGAGGGAGAGAGGGAGTCCTCAGAATTAAAAGGAAGCTATTGATGTCTCTTGCTCCAAGGCCCTCTTCTTTACCCGACTTCTAATTTAGCATTTCACACACAGCACACAGAGAAAATAAATTAGAGGGGCAGGGAGAAGAGAGAGAGCTGGAAAGCGAGGGAAAGGATGTACTGTATACACAGAGAGGAAGGTAAAAAAAAATTAAGGTGAAGGAATAGAAAATTAAGAGATGTTGCAGATAAAGCATAAGGAATAATGTGTAAGAAATGCGAGAAGGGAAGATGAAGCACAGAGAAAAGAGGGGAATTATCTTTTATCAAGGCATCCTTATCGGTGAGAGGATTGGGGAGCAACCCAATTAAATCAGCTTTTTCACTAAAGAGAATTCATCAACCGGAGGGCTCTTTTAACTAGTGTCTCAGTGCAGGCTAATCCGCACTCACAAATGAGCACGCGCGCACACACACAGATGCATGTTCCTGCAAAGATGCAGCAGCACCAAGGCACCCACACTTAATTGTTACTAATGTTGTTTTACTATTAGTAAGCTGAGGGAAGCAGGGCGTCTGAGGCCTCGCTTTGGTTTTAGCTGACTACCATAGCAGTTTCTCACTCACGCACACGCATGATTTACGAGCGCTCGTTCCTCATGCTGCGGATTCATTTCCATAAATTTTATTCTGTCCACAAAGACCCTTCATCTTAACAACAGGGCATCTAAACACAAACGCCCACCTGCGCCCACATGCCCGTGCCCATGCATGTGTCGCCTGCACGCACTTAACACGTACGCACACACACAGATTTATGGCCACAGCAAATCCCCAGTCCGGGCAGACAGCAGTGACCTAGCAGACATAGCAAGGCAGAGAAGGGTAATTTCTTCCCCTGCAGGATGAGTGAACGCTGATAATGCCCGTCTCTCTCCTCATCTCCTTTTGTCTTTCTTTCCTCGCTTCCTTCCTCCCTCATTTCTTTCTCTTTTCCTCTCCTTGCCTTGACCCTTCTAATCTCCTCCACCTCTCTGCCTTGTCTCCCTTGTGTAAATGCTGGAAAAAGCCAATATCCACCCACCCATCTGCACCATTCATTCAGTCTTTGTACCGCTCAGCCTTTAACGTACATATGTAAGATCTTCGCATGTAACAGGTGAGATAAACCAGTAACAGGTGACTGCTTCCTCAAACAAAAAAGCAGTGTATACAGTATGTGAAAGCTGAAGATATGGGATCCCAGGAGGGACGGTGATGGGGGAAAAGAGAAAGGGGGAGAAAGAAGGAGCTTATAAGAGCAAAAATGTCAACTGATCCACTAGCCGTGGATTGAATAAATGTATTATTGTGAGAGAGGATTACATTTCAGTGCCGCTGTACCACCCCCACCAAAGAGAAAATGTATTGTGGCGGGTCCGCGTGATATCAGTTTGTACAAAAATGAAAACCCAACAGCTTACAATGATAAGATCAAGCTGAGTTATTATTATTATTCCTATTTCTCTTTTTTTTTCAGTGCTTATTCTTAAGCAAAATTGAGACTTTATTCCGCAATGAGAGATAAAGGTGCAACACACAAGCTGCCACAGCCACTTCTACGTCCTCTCTCGCCTTTTTTTTCTCCCCTTCCTCTTCATCATGTTCCAATCCCCGATATCCAGTCCCTTTTCCTCTCCTGCTTTTCATCTCAATTCCTGCCTTTGACCCAGGCTAGGTGAGACCTGTCGGCAGAAAACGCTCTCTGAACGCCAACTGTCAAGTTCACTCTACCCTCGCCTCTCGTCTTGCTCTCTCTCTCTCTCTCTCTCTCTCTCAGTCTTTCCTTTGCTCACATCACCTCTGAGAGGCAGCAGAAGGTTTCTGTACTTCACCTTCATGTCGGCTTGGCTTTTAATAAGCAGAAAGCTAGTCTGACTGCGCCGCTGGGAGAAGGCCTCTGCTCGTGTAATTTGGTGTGATGCTCCCACTTTTCCTCCTCCGGTGCATTTATGTGTTGTTAAAAAACAGCTTTAAACCACTTAAGCGAGTTACCTGATCATAGCTTCACCCAAGTTATCAAAGCAAATATTGGATATACTGTACTATACATTTTTGCTCACATACTGAGGTTTTGGTTACAGTGGTGTCCAATTATGTTCTGCTTTTGTGGTGCGTAGTTCGTAAGATATCTGTCTCAGGAGATTTCTTCCCTCCACCATAATACCATATATATCCATTTGTGATACTCACAGAACTAGAAACAGCGTCCATGTAACTCTGGATAATCCACAGAAGACACTGTCAACATAAGCGATTGGCGATACAGCCTGACAGTCGTCTCACAATATTGCAATGTATGTTTGCAATATTGATGACACTAGAGTCTGCAGAACTACCATATCAATACAGTATTAGGTACATAATGTTCATCTGTGTTTCAGCAGATGTGGTCAGTTTAATACAGCCAGAACCTCTCCCACCCTTCCCCCCTCTGTGTAATAGCTGGTGGATAAACGGGAGAGAAGAAGAAAGAAAGGTGGAGCTGTGGCTTCCTTAAAATAACTATCTGATCAGAGTCACTGATGAAACAGGCCTGCTGTACTGACCTTCTGTACCAACCTTAAGTCAGTTGAGTCGAGCTGATCAATACTAAAACTTTAAACCACAACTTCAGGTCAGGACATACTGTACTGGATAATACCTGGGTCCAGCTGTTGGACCCTAAACTAACTTCAGCCTGCTGTTTGACTGGCAGGACCTTTGCTCTCTCCTGCTTGTGCAGTCAATTTTGGCACCTACATTTCCACCTGACTGACCTTTCCAGCAAGAACTCCCTCACCGTGTTGCGATGCGCTGCCTGCCCTGACAAATTGCCTAAAAGTAGGATGTACAATGCGATAATCGATCGAGAATGTCACCTGAATCAGCTGAATCAGATCATCACATCTCACAGCCAATGTACTGCGTCTCAAGAGCACCTGCGCAGTTTGTATGTTAAACAATCCTACATGTAAAATACTTCAAAAGCAAAATACTTCAGCACCTGACAATTCTGCTTAGTTTCAGAGAAACACACAACAAGGAACACTATCACCTTTACACTGGGTTCTAATAAACTGCCTAATGAACTGTCTTGAACTTGAATGGAATTGTTTGCAAAAGCCACAGAGGTCTGCGTGTGTATATTCCTACAACACAGGCAAACACATGAACACACGCATCACTCACACAGTCCAATGAATGACCACATTAAGAGGGAGCTGAGCACATCAGGTTCACTTTATTTCAGGTCAAATGAGAGGTAGAGGGGAGTATATCTACTGAGGAAACATAACAGCTGGACTGTGTGTTTATGTGTGAATGTGTTTGTGTGTGAATGTGTTTATGTGTGAATGTGTTTGTGTGTGAATGTGTTTATGTGTGAATGTGTTTGTGTGTGAATGTGTTTGTGTGTGCGCAGTTCCCGTTTCTCTCATGTATGTTGCCTTAGTGAAAGCCTTCACAGACTGACCTATTTACTATTCATTTCACTTTCCTTTGACTTGCTGCCTTGCAAACTGTGACAATCATCACACGTCTATGAGATCAATCGTGGGATGGAGGCAGCGATTCTGATTTATCCCATTTTCTGGGTGTGTATGGTATAATCTGTATGAAGTAGTCACTGATCATGTATTAGTAATAAGACCTTGATGTTTCCAGGTGGAAGAGACTCAACACTCCTGCCATGAAGGCCAGCCAGATTTCCCATCAGCCTTCACTCCCACGCTCCAACCCCTAAGAGCGGATTGGATGCCCAGGGGATATTTCTAGGGCTTAAAATGGAAAAAGGGTGAATGTGCCACATCAAAACCTCTTGCTTCCCATGAGGTGTGACATTTCACATTGCCCCAACTTATACCCACCGAACACACACACACACACACACACACATAAACGCAAATGCATGCATGCACATGAAAGTATACAAATTCCATTTCCCACACTAATGCTTCCCCCCAGCTGTGACATTAATAGCTATGTTAACGCCCCATAAATACGCCTGCTCGCAAACACATAAATATATATACACACACACAAACCTACACATATTACTAATCTACTCCTCCAAGCCCCCCTGAAGTCAATTAAAATCTCTCACAGCTGTGGTCTACCCCTAGGATTAGTTGTGACATGGACACACTGCAGCACACACACGCATACACAAACATGGAGCCATATGCAGCTTTTGATGCATTTTCATCAGGGGTGGGTACACTGCTAGTTAAGCGGCAGACTGTGAGGTGCAGGTGTACCTGCAAAAGCCCACGAGCCAATCATTTAGGGCCATAAAGTTAGAGCTCGTGAGGAAGCCGAGGCTCAGAAAAGAAATAAAAACACACACAATATAGTCTTATCCAGACTGTACACCACACAAGAGTAAGTCAGACAGTGGAGGAGTTCCAAGATTTAATCAAAGAATTCAGCGGGACTAATTCATTGAATTAGTTCCACTACTATATCCGTGCCATAGTAAAAAACTTAAACACTTATTTTATTTGTCACATTTTTGTATCTGGTTCATTTAGCCTCACAATGACCAAGTGTACAGGACTTGTAAAAAGTCACAATGAGTCACAGTTGCAGAAGCTCTATTGGACAGAGTTTTAGTAACATGCCACACAGCCAAGTTAGAAATTTTGGAAGCAATGGAGTGGTCAGAAAGTCTGAGCCGAATCCCTGTAACTGCAAAGTTTTTGCTGTACTTTCATTAAGAGTTCAGTCCAGCTAGAAACACTTGAAGAATGAGCTCAGTATGAGCCACTACTTATTGCCTTCATGTTTAAAGTGAGAGTATGTAACTTGTAAATGAGGAAATAACACATTCTTCCTCTCACAAATGACAGACGGAATAATTATCAATAAAACGCACCCTTGCACTGTTTTATACACTCGGGTTTAACTATATCCTTACCTAGTCTGGTATGACCAGTAGCTAAAAGTGGCTAATGTTAGCTAATGTTAGTCAAACTTTAGTTGGAAATTGCTGTCTGACTCAATATTCAAATTTTATGACTCTTCCTCTACTTGTGCTATTGTTTTCATCACATTTTTAGAAACCCACAACACTTTGTTCATGGCATGTGCTATGAAATTTGAGTTAAGGGAACTTTGTCAAAGTTGTCAAGCTGGACCCAAATAACTCTTTGAGACTGAAATAAACTTTTCTTATCTTCCTCTTAAAAAGCAGATTAGATAGCCTCAGATTCCATGCTGAGTCAAATGCCTTGTCTATGGCATTCATTTCAGAGACAGACACAGAAAATGATAAATATCACTTTCAAAGATGAATATGATGAACTTTACTCATCCCTGAGAAGAAGGTGGGTAATGAAAAGCAGCAGATATGGTATACCACATAGACCAGGCAGATATTGCTGTTTGCTGCTGTTAAATGTGAGTAAACAAACTGCATATGAGTCAATTCAAATGAAGCCTGGGGCAGTGAAAGCTGAGCCATCTATATTGTGTCTGTGCAGGGTTTTCTATGGCAGAAAGCCGTCTTTCCACTCAGACTCCCCATTCATAGACAGTCTTCCAGCACATAGAGGCAATGAGGCTCCACAGCAAAAATACACTTAAAACGCCACAGCACATTTATTACGTGCATGTCAGTGTGTCTGTGTGTGTGTGTGTGTTTTCACATGTACACATATACACACAGACGCACACATTCAGCGTTAAGCAGCAATAAACCATTGAACCAGTTGAAAGGCAGTTTGGCGAGGCTTCCATGCTATAGCTGAAAAGAGTAGTAAAGGAAATGCCCTGCCAGCCATTTCCCCCATTCATCAATCCACTGAGCCCTGTCCTAACCCAGACTAATGGAGGACGGATGGGACAGAAAAGACAGACATGCTGTGATTCATACAGTTCCAATGAATTCCCAGTCGACAGTGAGCTCTCTAAATTGAATGATATTGAGGATCACGAATGTGCAGCCACAATGATGGCAGGGGATAAGAATATTCAACTTCGGGACTGCAGGTAGGAACAAGAGCTAAATCTGTGCCACAGCATAATGAGTGGCTTTGGTTTACTCATGACTGTGGGCCCCTCAAGTCAAAGAGGGCTGTGATTGGCTGCCTCTACTAAGGCCACTGTCAGAGCAAATTATGCTGATGATGATTATTCATCGAACAGATGGGGGAAATTATAAATATTCATCTGTGATTTTACATAGTGAGGACCCGGTGTGTGTTGTCATGCATTTCTGAGATACAAATGTTCCCATGGCTTGTAATTCCTGTGGACTCGAATAATGTAAGCAAATAGAATATAAATATTCAAATTTCTTATGCAAATAGAAAAATAAACCACTTGACTTTACACATGAGGGAGGTAAGGTTAGAAGGGGACACACAGAAGACGAAAGTACTGGAAAAAAGTCACAGAGAGCTGCGATTTCACATAAAATCCTCCACATACTTGGACTAAATACATTTTCAAACACGGTGCTCTGGGTGCAAATGGCCTAACCGGATCAAGGAGAATCTGAAAAACGGGGAGAATGTCATAAAAGAAAGGGGGCATGTTGAATAAATGAAAGGCCGGGAACTGATGAATAGGATGTGACAGGGCCGATTTGTAAACGCAGAGTAAGGGATAAATGGAAAAATTAGCTGAGCTATTCACAGGATCTGACTCAGAACAAAATACTGCAGTCATAGCATGCACACTAAAGTGCGTATATACACACTCACACACACACACAGCCTTTCTACTTCCCAACTTTACAAGTCCTCCTGCATTCCAACAACAGCCAAAGCATGATGCCGCAAACAAAAAAAGACAGGGACAGATAAAACAGTGAGCACTTTATCGCAGAAAAACAACCACTCAATAAATATATAATAAACTGGACTGCAGAGACTAAAGAACATCATTATGTTGCCTATTAACAACGCTAACAAAAGACACAACGGAAACACACACCGCCCGTTATGGTGATTTACCAGCTTAAAATAATGATTGTGAGTCAATTGCATTGATTTGAAAACAGTAATTCATGTGAGTAATCCACAACATTGATCACGAGTCAGTTGTACCAGCGTGAGCCATTGCTCTTAAAAGCTGTTTACTAGGTGACTGGGATAATGTAAAATTAATCAATATACTATTCTAGCACAGCAGATAATCAAAGCTGAAAATTAAAGTATCATATGAACACACAGTCCAAGTAAATAAGACCCTCAACCCACCTACAACCACTGAATCAATCAGCTGTGATTCAGTGAAACCTTGGCAAGTTAGAAAGCGTGTGCCTATGCCTCATCTTCAAAGTCTAGGAGTCCTGTAGAGGAATTAGTCTCTGTTCAGATAAAAGCCAGAGGAAGGCCAGATCAATACTTATATTCCTGCCTTCCTCTTTGAAAAACGCAGACTGTCAGTGTCTCCTACAGCTCATTGTTACCCGTGGGGTATACAGGCAAATGTGCAGAGAGAAACTAAGGCAATCAATAAACAGTTGGATTTTCATATTAATGCCTTTCAGGGTAATATGTGGAATTATATCGTAAAAATCGAGTGAGAGAGGAGGTGCTTGTGTGGGCTGGCGTATATCAGTGTGTGTGCAAGTAGACACGCATGCATGCCTATGTTCATTCCTAGCTTCCTAAAAATAAGAATATCATCTATCGCCTGTCAAAACATTAATGCAGCCATTAGAATATCAGCCCATATTCCCCACCAACTTCACTTTATCATATGGACTGAGCTGCTGTGTTAACGTCTGTATTTTTGTGTCCTTAACTGACAAACTGCAGACATAGATTATCCTCCGCTAAAACTCACTCTGCATTTGTTTCCTCCCATAGCTCACAGCAGTATCCCAAAATGAAGGCTTTACAAAGCAAGATTAGACCGAAATAGCATTTGTGGCAAGAACATCCAATGACATTCCGCTGGAGTATGCAGCTTTTACATGTTTGCAGTGAAACATATGGTTAGATCACACATCTCAATCACATTTTTTTTTTATCTCGCTGCCTTTAAGCCAGGTAAAAAATACTTCAGTTGCAATAAACAGTCAGATGATTGATCCACCAGATGCTGAAATCGCTGAGAGTGGGAGGGATGGATGGATATGGAGCGATGATGGTTTGAAAAGATGTGAGCAGAATAGGGAATAGTGTGTGTGTGTGTGTGTGTGTGTGTGTGTGTTTTATGTTAATTCCCTTTCAGGTGAATAGAAAGCCATACAGACTACCAAATCTCATTATGCTGGGCTGTCATAGACTCTTTCTGTCTCCTCTCTTCCAGATGGGTTGGTTTCATCCTCCCTTTTTCCTCTCTCCATCTCTGTTTTTGTATTTTTCTCTCCTCGCTCTCCCTTTCCCTCCCCTCCATATCCAATTTCTGGCTTTAAATAACTTGTTTCTGCATGGATGGACTGAAATCATATCCAGGGTGACACATCAAAGATTTGTCTTCCGGAATTAATTTCCATGACAGAACATAGAGGGCTTTAATGAGTTTTTATTGCATATTGATCACACATTGATACCACCGGCGAAGCATTTGGTATACATTATGCAGTGACTGGTCCTTTATGACAGCTGCTGTCTGTGTGGAGGTTTGCTATAGCTACCAGAGCATGCTATCTGGAGCCTGGATATTCATTTGGCCAAATTGAATTGCACAGAAAAAGATATGCTCTGGCATGTTAGCTTATAATGGGTACAGGCAGCTGAAACTCAGTATTCAGGATAAAGCTACAAGCCGAGGTTTCAAGTTTCAATGGTGCTCAGGGAATTACAATTAGCTTTAGCGGCCAGTCCCCCCCCCCCTCTTTTTTTTTATCCCAACTTGCTACATGGTATAGGCTCAAGTGCAGATTCATTATACATTGCTTTTATGACCTTGCTCTGTAATTACAGCTTTAAAAGTTATTGATAAGGAAAAAAAATAATTGAGTCACGAGAATGAGAGATGTACTGGAGGGCAAATGACTAAAGTGACCTAAAACAACTGTTATATGAATGAATATCTGTCTTCTCATGCTGCAGACATTCAAGTGTGGATTCATATCATGAGGTTTCGTAAGTACCATCAACATGCTCTGAAAGAAATGATGAGGCTGAGACTGATGGTAATGCCATTAGCTTTGCAGGTATTTGGTCATAAACCAAAGTGTTGGATAAACTGAGATTTCAGTCTAATGAAAAGTTAAGGAATCACGGTAGTTACAGTTCATCCTGAATGGGAACATGAATGTTTGGGCCAGATTTCATGGCAATGCATGGTTGTAAAGACATTTCACTCAAAACCACACGTCAGCTGCAGAGGAAAACTTGGGGATCACCAAAGTCTGTAGGATACATCATCTGGGAACCATGAATGTCTGTGCCAACCTTTGTGCCTATCCATTTTGTAGATTATGGGATTTTTATACAGGTTAAGTAAAAACTTTGAACTGGTGGTGGCTCTCAGTCATCACAATTCAACCACTGGGGACAGCTTGGGATGATATGTGTAACAAATTTCACTGCAATCCATCTAATAGTTGTCGAGGTATATCACAAAAAAGTCAAGACCAAAGTGATGGACTGACTTACCAACTAAGGCTAAAAATATAACATTTTTTACTGTAGTTTGTGGTTGTTGACCTTGTATTGATAAGCATACAGTGGCCGTAGTTTACCAACCTCATTAACAAACATGTCCACTTGAGACATTCAAGTTCATTTCATAGCCCCAAAAGACACGTGCAGACTGAACAAATGAAAGTATGACCACCGGCTCCACACTCAGGACTTACAACACTTTCTGCCCTCGGGCAGTGAGGACCCTCCAAGAGGAGAGGGATTAGTTAGAGGAGGGATTAATGGCACATCCCTCATTTCAGAGGCTAATAAAACATGTACCCTCTCATCTCCCTCATCCAAGCCGTTAACTGACATCGACTGACATTGGTTGAAAGCTCCTCAATCGGTTTGTGTCCACTTGCATACTAACTAGCACGGCACCACCTTTTTTCTCATTAGTATAAGGCTAAGTGTCCCAGCACTAAACAAATATGGTTACCATGGTGGTGTAGCAAGGATGGACAGGCAAGGACACATGAGGATTACAGCAATGCATTATAATTTGGTTAACACTATAGTAATCTGCTAATCTGAGTCTGTTCATTTGTGTACTGTGCAGTAAAACTGTTGAGCATTTCGCAAAGCCTATTTTCTGCACAAACTCCCTGTAAACTTTAAACACATGGGTGTTGACAGAAAGCAAACAAGGAGGTTCAGAAGCGATACAAAGGATGTGAACATAATATATTACAGAGGGCCTCCGCAGCTCAGAGCTCATTTCAGCTCTCTGCTGTTTGTGTAATGGCTTTCCCTTGCTAAGCAGGAGCTGTCGTACTGTACATTAAATATGTATGTTTAAAGAGGAACCAAGAGCAATTCATTAGTTGACAATTAGCAATAAACAGGGGTGGAAATGAGATGGAACGCACCCCAATGGAGTATAATTTGAGGGGGAACTGTGTCTGCTTAGAGGACCCTCTTGTCCTGAATAAGGAAAGAAAGGACTGCCTTTGATTCTTTTCTCATGGTACAAGACTCCAACATGAAGTTACAACTCTGTTTTAAATACTCTGTAGCAAATTTGGGTCACTTGTTAAGTTGAGGGTAGTTTTCATTAGGTCTTTCATTAGGTCTAAGACCTTAACTGTTGAAACCCTTTATGATGAAATATCAATTGGCCAACACAGAGTAGTAGAACAAATGTTCTACAATATAGAAGTCATAGATTATTACTACCAAGATTCTGTGCAGATAAAGCTGCTTTCATTGATTGTTTTGGCCACCTGGGAACCTCGTTATGTTGTTACTGCTAACCTGTTAGCAAGCACTTACCTACTTGCACATCTGGCAAACATAGAGCAAAATTAACATTTATTTGGAGTTCACTAGCTAGCTGCTAACTGTATCTGTAGTTCAATTCTGGGTGGGGAGTATCAGTGTATCAGAGCTTGATTACTAAAACCGCTAGGGCTGATGAAGTTAGTCATTTATGGATTCAATTATACAGTAAATATGAAGACTGTGAAACCCGAGCAGTTGGCTAAAGGAGGCATAAAAGCTATATAGATCTACAATGTTGGATGTAATATTCTGTGAATTACTCTAAGCACTACTAGCGACCCCTTTCCTATTACAGGCCTCAAGACTCCATATTATCAAAAATACTCATTAATGGAGGTGTAAGGCTTAGAGTTACTCTGCCAAGGCGCCATCCTTTAAACAGAATTTCTCAAAAACAGCATTGTCGTCTAGAGATCATAATGGCTACTTTGCCCATTGAGCCCACAGTACATTCATTTAAGTAATGGGAGTCTAAATGGTCCATACATCCTGGTGATAAGCCCACCCTCATCACTGAGCTATTACACACTCATCTTACATGCAGGCACAGAAGACTGTATATGTGTATCTGGGTTCAAGCACGTGTGTCATGAAGCTGAGAGCACAGAAATTACAGTGAGAATCACTGACATTTAACTCCTGTCTGATGAACAAAGGTAATTGGATCATATAAAAAAAAAATCCCCTGATAGTCTGGTTTAAATATTGTTTGAGTATGGAGGCTAATGGCTCTAAATGGGGAGATGGCGATATGTTCTGCATGGTAAATATCCATCTCTCCATAACCACATACTCATCCCTTTCACATGTGACTGGTCAATGCAATTCCATAGGGCAATGAAGATGGATAGAGCAGCTGCATCGCTACACTAACGGTATGACAATCTATCAGCAGAAGCTGCTGGAGAGTTTTCATGTGTAACTACAGAGTATTCTGAATATTCTGCATTATATTCTGTATAAGGACCCCTTATAGACACATGTAAAAAATAAAGAGCTTGAGGAGTATTGGGCAGTAACAATGTAAACAAACATGCTGAAACGGAAGCTTCTGTCCTTTTATTTAAGAAAAAATGCAGTTGTTTAGTGTAAAGCTGTCAAAATCACCAAACAGCTGAATCATTGGGTTTGCCATTGATGCTTCTTATCTTTATCCCAAAGCAGGTGTGGCAAAAAGAGGAGCCATTTATATTCAGGCCAACATGGTAATCAAGGGACAATTGTGCTAATCGAATGTGAGAGAGACATAAATAGAGGTGGCTTTAGCTTCCTATGAATACCATCAGGGAGCAGTGTGACAGAATCATGTCTTTTTTTTCTGCATTTCTGCCCCTTCCACTAAACCCATGGCTGTGATCTGCTATTTTGGCACTGTGATGATGTGGTATTATTAGTGCCATGATATTAAGTCGTCTCATTTTAGGGAGGCGGGAGCGAGTGACAGCTCTGAAACAAGCGTTTGACACTAAAACCGTCACTAATGCTAATTCCTCCGGTGCTCGTAAAAACATTAATCTTTAATAATGACACAAAAGGCCTACTGTCGGGGGGAGGGGTTACTTCCTGTCCCCTCAGAACCTTTGACAGCAGCACTCACTCATCAAACTCCCTACTTTCAATTTGGTCTGCATGGAGAAAAATATCTGTAAATTTTAGAGTGAACAGGATAAGAGAAGGGAGGGAACAGGCAATTTGACAAATATAGGACTGTATCGGTGTTGTTGTGCCTTTCTGTGTGTGTGTGTGTGTGTGTGTGTGTGTGCCTGTGTGTATTGTGAGTGTCCATCGAGGGTTTCCTCCTTCCTCTTATCATGAAAAGCATTGTATTCAGAAACAAGAAAACAAAAGCTGAAAGAAAACAAACAAAAAAATATCCCTAATAGAGGTCATGGGTGGCTTGTATCCATGCACTTATAATTAAACACAAAATCATAAAATGGATTTGCAGTGTGCACTTGTGTCTCTGCTTGTGCCTGTGTGTGAACATTTGGCTAAAGATATTTCTCACAGTGCAATTTACCGGTCCAGCGAGACATTTCCATTTCAACTGAAGGGTTTTGTTATTCAGTCTCTGGCATATGTGTGTGTGTGTACGTGTCCATGCGTGTGCGTGCGTGTGTGTGTGTGCATGTGCAAATGCACGGCAGTGAGCGAACAAGAGATTTAAAGAGAGAGCTTCAAACTGCAGTGAAATGAGTCAGAAGGGGGGATTAGCGAGGGGTTATAAGCCTGTTGTAGGAGTTAGGGCCTTTTTAGCTGAAGATCAGACAGAAGGCAGCTCTACAGCCAAATCAGACGCTGTGTTCTTCCCACACTCTGCTCTCTGCTTCTTCTTATCATTGTTGCAGTACAATGACTGCTGCACATGCCCTTGGTTATAGCACCAGACTCACAATGCACAAAGGAAAAATATAGAGCTTTAATTGTCAAGCAGCAACTTCCACACAAATTTAAAAAAAAGAAAAGAAAAAAGAAGAAAAAGAAAAAAAAATATGGGAGTCAGTGATTATTGCACACACATAAACAACACTGATGTGGTGACAATATCACAATGAAAGGTATAATTTCCCTAAACAAAACACAAATCACAGGAACAAAACCCAGTGGACTCTTTCTGTATGGTGTATCCACACATGAATGACACTTGGTCACAATCATTAACCCTGCAGAGACATGTGTCTAACACATAATTGACAGGATAAATGACACTGTTGTCAGTGTTTATTCATGTTTAAAGCCCTGCGTAGAATATCTATGAGGAAAACATAATGAATCTGTCTTGTTCTCCCATTAGCCCGCACAACTAAGATCCAGTTGGTTGCACTTCCTACACAAAAGTGAATATACGCAGACACATATGCATGCATTCACTCATGCATTCCCTCATGAAAACATGCATAAATGCATCTCACACCTCCCATTTCCATTAGTAAATGAAATGATGTGAGTGTGACAGATGAAAGCAGGGCACGTTATAGCCCTCTCTCTAGCCAAACACTCGGCATGTCTTCAGGTCTCGAGCCGAATGACTTAAGTACCCACTGTGGGATTGGCCTTTTCTCTCCAATTAGGCTTAGTTATTTTAGACATCTGCCAAAAAGAGCAGCAGCCTAGCTCATATTTCACATTGTATAAGAGCTGGCCTGGTTGCCAAGATAATTTGCTTGTGGAGTATCTGGGTTTATGGTGGTTATGAAGAATTAAAGTCAGCTAAAAGAGTCGAGGCCTTGTCATAAAGTGGACACTTAGATCAGCTGAGACACTCTGACGATTAATAATTTGGTCCTGGATTCTAATCTAAGGCAATTTTATTTCCTTGTGATCGTGAGATGAACCCAGTCAGGTGTAAGAGCCATATTTAGCAAACTGTCATCTGTCAGTTTAAAGATATTCACCTTTATCCTCTGAGATGGGTTCCAATTTGGGAAGGGTTATAATCATGGCTGTGCAAATGACAGGAACATGACGGTGCATTTTCTATTGAAATGCACATGTATATGATGGAACATCCTGCCACAAAGGAGACAGTGATGGTGATGACAGATCATTTCACTTAGACACCACACACACTGTCATCCTGATACAGATAAGCACACAGATAAACACACACACACATTTTTAAAAAGTGTATAAGAATGAAATTAGGCTGTTAGCAAGGGGAAGATATTACAGCCATAATTTAGGAATGAATAGTAAAAAAAAAAAAAAAAAAAGAAAGCAAAGAAATTGTGACTTTCATTTAGCAAAGGGACTACAGTTAAAAAAATACTGTGTAAAGGTATTGGAAAAAAAAGTAAAACGACATGATGGTATGGTGGAGAAAAAAAACTGTAAAAAAATCACCCAGAAATAATGAGAAATTGATTGGAAACTAAAAGTAACAAGAGAATTCAGTGAAAACGAGTGGATATCCTCCATACATGTTACAATAATAGAAGTACACACTAAGAGTCAGAAGGAGGAAACTCAAGGAAAACCAAGATTAAAAAAAAAAAGAAAGAGCTGAAAAGTCAAAGTTATGAGGTGAGTAAAAAGAGGAAACTGAGATGGATAACTGTAAAAAAAAAAAAAAAAGGGAACATTTGCTGACAAAAAACATCTTGAAAATCATTTTCTCCCTCTTTGCCTGTCTCTGCCACCACACTGCCTGCATCCTCTATTTACAGGGCAAGTGCTGGGTTAGTGCTTTTTAGATGAGCTCAGGAAGAGATTTTAGGACATGTTCTTTTTTTCTCAGTTCCTTTCATTAGGGCGGATTAATCCCACTATTAGCCAACAATGCCGAAGGTCCCCTCTTCTTTGAAAGACACACACATACACATGCGTATACCAAAACACAGAAACATTTCTGCTCTTGGGTACTTGAAAAGTAAATGCACACACACATACACACACACACACAGCTACAAAATGGTTAGGCTAATGGTAAACTGCTGTATGCCTTGATTAGCTTGAGTCTGTATTTACACTTAAGTCTTTTAATAAAAGGGATTACACTCTCATTGAACACTGTTTAAGTCTGATGGTTTACAGTTTTGTTTTTTCAATGTTGGAACTAATTCCTGCTGATAGGCTTAGGATAGCAGCTACTAATGTGAACAGCACATTCATCTAACTATAACTCCTACTCTACTCCATTTCCATAAGCAGGGCTCATAGACACCACATCGACACCAGCAACTACCAATTACACATCGTTCACACATGGTTGTCCTTTATTACCAAAGTGTTATTGCTATATGGGTCTTGACAGACATGGGTCTTTTAAGAGTTAGTGGCCATATGCATATAGGCTATGTATCTCATTTAACTGACATTTTCTGCTTTCAGGGGGCCCATTACCCTGATGAATTGGATCTCCAGCACCCGAGCATGCCAAGAGGAAACAAAAAAAAAAAAGTGTGTCATTTATTGACAACAGACAAAAAGGATCCATCACAACAGTTTTTGATCATAACCATAACTGACATTTATGATTCATTATGTACGGAGAAAGAGAGCAGCAATCTGTTCCTGCGAATGAAGGCTACAAATCCATTTAATGTGGGCTCGTTTTAAACTCAGTGAATGAGAGGATGTCAATCAAAGTTCTGATCAAGCAAAGGGGATGTGCTACTCAGCCTATCAGAGCTCTGCTTTGATTGAGTTCATGCTTCAGTCAAGTCATTAGTTCCCTTAGTGGACCTTTAGATGAATATAAGTTGGAGGGAAATGCGACAGGGAGGATGACTGCCAACAAAGATAAAAACCATAGAAAGGATGAGTAGGAAAAAAAAAAATCTCTTTCAACACCACGCCTCCAGAACTGGAGTGCATTTAAGGGCTTCTCATAAATACGTGATGATTGAATCCACAAAGCCAGTGCTGAGTCACGAGGCAAAATAAAAAATGTACACTTAGGGAATATGTGGGGAGGTGGGAGAAATTTCGTGACAGAGCTGGAGGAGGAGTGGTGGAGAGTATTGTGTATACAATGGATCATATTATAATAATGTTAAAAATAGACAACTGTTGAATGATTTTCTGACTGGTTTCCAAACTTTTTTGGTTTGATGCACCTACTCCCATATAAGTTCAAGTGCCCTTATATTGACGCCCACAGTTCCAATGTGTGTTCTTATAAACTAGATGTTATTCACTATTATCTATAAAAAGTGAACACTTAATTATATGTCAAAGTGAATATTGTTCAAGTATTGTTCGCATTTGAACTGCTGTGAATAAGCTTCTTTGCTCGAGGTTACATTCTTAGAGTGACAGGAGATAGATGTTTCAATTTGTCCATTACCTTTAACTATTAACTAACTATTTCTTGCTATATATTACACGTAGCTAAATATTATAATGACCCATTACTTTTAACTATTTCATCTATTACTTTTAGACAGTTCATGTCCATTCTAACTAAACAGCTAGCTAGACAGTTTCAATGGCTTATCCATTGTTTTTTAGCGAATTATTTAAACTGTTTATTTATGAAGAGCTACTTTTAGAAGACTGGTCATCGATACGTTAAGCTAAATATCAACCATTTATCCACAGTGCAAACTTGTGTGTGTGTGTGTGTGTGTATTTTAAATCAAATCTTAATTTCTATTTTTTGACTGAGTTTACTTGAGGTGTTTGTTGAGTTTTCCATGTTTTGTTGTAGTAACTGCAGAAGTACCCTACCCCTGGGGTACAAGTTAATAGTGTGTGTCTAAAAAAAAAAAAAAAAGTAGATAGATGCCTTATTGTTCTCAAATCTCCATATCTGTTTCCAGTGCCTACACGTGGAAGCAAAGAAGTCTAAAGAAATTGAGGGACAGAGAGAAAGACAAAAAGTATGTGTGTGTTCTCAGCCTCCACATGAGAGTTTCAGTATTCACACAGGATTTCAAAGGCAGCTAGCTTGTAACCATAGCAGCAGGTTGGCAAAATAAAAATACAAAACATGAAAAGAATAATATTCCAGGTAAGACAAAAAGGAAAAAAAAAAAAAAAAAGGAAAACAAACCATCATATAAGCTGGTTTCAGAAAGGGAACACAGCTTTTAAGTGAGTGTACAGTGTGGGATGAGACCTATGTGGAGACTGACATGGGTAAGAGTGATAGAAATGGACAGGAATACACAGAGGTACGTGTGTGAAGACAGAGAGTGCGAGTACTGTCTTTAGATGTTGATAAAAGAGCAAAAACAAAGACAGCACACATCCCACATACACTCACGCCATGTTGGCCTGCTGGCTGAGTCATGAATAAATGGCTGAGATGTGTGTGTGTGTGTGTGTGTGTGTGTGTGTGTGCAGTGTACTGTGATGGGACTCGCTGTACTAATGAAATAGTGTTGCTCCTTGCATTTTCCTAAAACTAACAGGACCTGAGCCAGCACACAAAGGCATCAAAACACAGCTGAAGAGAGCAGGCAGCAAGATGGTAGAGAAACAGAGAGAAAACAAAAAGAAATCTGAAAGGAGATGCAGTGGACTGACCCCCCCCGCCCCGTGGTCTCAAAAACTGAATCATTCTGTATCCCTCATACTTTGCACCCAGATAATAATAAACCTTCCTACACACAGAGAGAGGGAGATACAATCATCTAGGGGAGTAGTGCAAGATTCAATGAACAGAACAAAAAAGAAAAAAAAGATTAAGCTCTCACAGAGGATGCAAATAAATCTGCACTCCACAGCTTCAAGTATGGCAGAGAGGGGACAATGGGAAACAAAAGGGACAACAACACAGACAGGAAAGAACAGAGAAGTGAGAACAGGCACTTGTGAGAAATATGGGCATGTGACAGACAAAACTGGTGGAAGCAAACATTGGAAAATGGCCGACATGTTGCTGATTGCGGGTGCTACAAGACATCTCAATCTGTTCCCTTATTGGCCCATGAGGTGTTAATGGGGGACATGGAGGGAAAGCGAGATGGAGGAGTTACACTGAGTCCGGTAAGCTTAGGATGGCCGCAAAGCGTGCTACACTGATGGATCTGCTAACACCTTATTGTGGTGCAGCATGGCAAAGCTGATCCTTCCCCCCCACACCCACCCTGTTAATCTATCCATCTCACAGACAAGACGACCCGGATGTATCGCCTTCCAATCATCCTATCATGGCTAACCGCAGTCAGAAACGAAGGAAAAAAAAATGCGAGAGAGAGAGAGAGAGAGAGAGAGAAATGGGTATTGATTTGATCAGATATATACTGCTGTGAGCAGGTTTGGCCATGCTCAGCAACTTAACACCCTGAAATAGAACATGAGAAGGAGAGAGAGTTGGCGTGGGTGGAGTGTTTATAAGACAATAACAGCAATGAAGAGGGGCTGCTGCAAACAGTGGGAAGATGTAGCAGAAAAGACAGATGTTATGTGGACAGAAAAGCCTTTTGAAATGTGTGTGGGAATGTAACCAAAGATATTTATTCAAGCTATCTTACTTAAAGAGTAATATAGTAATATAGTATAGAAATATATAACTTTTTTTACATGACTATACTATCAATTATTTATCAGCTATAGCTACTAGATAGCTTGAAAACCATGTCTCCACAAATTAGAACATTAAAATCATACAACTATGCATTAGCAATAATAATCCAGTAATATAATATAAATCAGAGGTTTTACTGTAACACTGACACAGGACATTGTGCCGCATAATCAGCTAAAAATACTAAAGTATATTTTACTTATAATGGCTATATTAGGTATATATTTTTAAATATACTATTACTTAAGTAAGATTTTGAAAGGAGGACTTTTGCCTTAAAGGTCTTCATGCTAGAGAGGAGATCATGTGGCCCAAGCCCTACCGGTTTTGCTAGCTCCTGGTTGTTTCTTAATGTCTTCCCAGATCCATATTCTTCATATCTGTTTGGAACCTGTCTACCTGATATTGTCATTCTATCTCTCCACTTTGTCATTTTGCTGTTGTTATTTCTGTCTACTCTTTACCAACAACATCTGTTGCATGCCTGTCTGTCCTAGAAGAGACACCCCTCCTTTTCTTTCTCCTGTTTCTTACACTTTTCTTCCTTGTTAAATAGATTTCTTTGGGTGAGAGTTCTTCCCCAAAACCAAATGCCTTAGAATATGTATGTGGTGTCATATGCAGTACAGATTGTAAAGCTCTTCGAGGCAAATTTGTGATTTTGGGCTACGTAAATCAAATTGACTGTACTGTTGCTACATTCACTGAAAGGATAATTTGGGTTACTGCAACTTCAGTCTTACTTTTCATAGTTTTTGTATTGGCTATGATAACACTGCCCTCACCAAGTAATTGCTGAAATCTTTAGAACATGGCAATATTGCAACAACAAAGTCCAGTGGCAAGCAACGTGATGGATCAGATGATTAGCCAGGTTGTAAACAAACCAACACTTAAGCCATAAAATACTTCAACTGGAGGTAAAATGGAAAGAGAGTGCATCTGAATGACTCACTGGCTACCAGGTGGGTGTGTTTAAAATGTGTCTGGTTGTCTGACTGCTCATGTTTTTTGCCCTGTCTTACTTCTTTTCAGCCATGTTGCTGAGATATCAGCAGTTAACTTGGTGATTACAGTGTTATTATTACCAGCAGGAATGACAGCAAAACCTAAAAATGAGCTTCAAGCTGGAATAAACTGGAATCATCATTTAAGTAAAGGTTCTGATACTACGTCTGTATGTGTCTGTGGGGGTATGTGTGTTTATGTGTGTGTGTGTGTGTTAGAGCTGTCTCCCTCTGGCAATGTGACATCCATATGACTGGTCATAATTGCCTGTTCTACTCAACCTAGTGAGGGGTTAATAATGCCAGCCGCCTCTTATTCCTGCTGTCCCCTTCTGCTGTCCAGCTCTGACAGTGGCTCTCACTGCAGACAGCCCCTCAGCACGTACAGTACACCCACACCCACGCTCGCGCATCCACCCACCCACCCCACACACACACACACACACACATTTTGTTAAATATAATCCTGTAACTGTGTGAAGCAGTGTAGATACGGCATATAGACGAGAAAGAGGCAGACAGAGTCCTATCACTGCACTGCCAGACACTTACACGCTCACATAGGCAAATCCACAGTGAGAGCCACACACTAAAACATACACACACACAAACGCGCCTATAAACATTTACACAATGATTCATGTTGTCAGACCTGCACTCTCATTCACTCAATAATTATTTACAGCCATTTAACCTTGCCTTAAGGGAGAATGAAGACCACATATTGAGCACAGAGCCAGTCAGTCCTTAGCAGATTCTACAGTACGTGTCTTCAGCACCCTTACATTAGCTGGGCGTGTCTGTGCACTTTAGCTTTGGCTCCACAGTATGAGGATATCCAATAGGTTCAGTGCTTTACAGGTTAATCTAGGAGTAGATCCTTAACAGCATTTCATATTTAGTGTAGTCTCCGTATCATAAATACCCTGAAAAACCCTAATGGCAGCACTAAGCATCAGAATGACTTCTGAAATAGATTTAGTGGAGGCAAGAGTCCCATAAGCTACTTTCTCATCTCAGCTTAAGCTCTGTAGGATTTAAACCACATTTATGTCTGTGTTTTACACGCCATCAGCCACTGTAAGTTACTGATAACCTTTCTGGCCATCAGATCTGTCAAGAGGGTATATGGGGTATATTCTTATGATATTATCACTTTAGTGTGATATTTATTTACAAATCTTGTAAAACAGGTATAGATATCTAAGGACGCTCCATCTTCAAAATTCCCAGCTGATGAACAAATCACTTTCCTAATTATAGAAAGCCTGGCTGCATTGTGAATGTTGTGCATTTGTTTTACAAGACATACAAGTTGAAGTAAGCATCATTTAGTAAGTGAGATCAGATCCAACAGGGAACGTTCCCAACAACGGGCATTTTAACAAGATACTTTGATGTTCGACACACTGTTTTGAAAGTGAGTTCTGCTCCACTTCTGGAAGGATATGGGCATGCAGAAACCATCTCCATTTAAGAGACCCTAGCCACCCTCCCACCCCCCAAGTTCCCAAGCGATCACGAGAGATTGGCAGCATCTAATTGCATTCTGAGGCGGTCTACTCCTTTAAGGTACTGGGGTGCTATTCCATGAAGAGCACTGTTCTGAATCTCACGGGTCCCCGGCGCGCTAGATTTAGGATCAGCGGCTAAATTGGGTCCGGGAGAAAGGTGCTGATGGTGTGGTGAGAGGAGATTGGGCTGCTATGATACTGGAACCGCAAGGGGAATTAAAATGCTGTCAGGCCGTGAGCAATAAAACCTATCTAAGTATCACCAGGGATTTTCTTCTTCACTAGAGCACATATAGAGAAAGTCATACGGTATTAATAGCTGAGTTTAATGTTCATGTGTAGTGACCGCCTGCAAGTGTACTAAAAAACTCTGTATGTGTCTAAGAAGAGATTATGTTTGAGATCATGCCCGTAAGTCCGCTGTAAATGTATCAGAAGTAAGGTTAAAGCATCTTACTGTCAAGTTTAAAGTGAATAGCACATTTAATATGAGATCACTAAGCACCTAACAACCTGAATGGATTCACCCTGTTTACTCTGTATTTCTTGTGCATTTATATTTCTGTACAAATCAGAGGGTTACTGTATGCCTGTGCCAAGTACAGATCCAGGAAGACGAGAGACATAACAGCAGGGAGAAAAGTATAGCTCAGGAAATAGTCTAGGATAAGGATAATATGCTGAGCTGCGATTGTAATATGACGAGACTTCATGTGTCACAGTGTGTCGACGTGTGTGTGTTTAGTATGTGTGCAGCTGCTGCGGCTCTGTGTGTGACTGCGCAGGGAGCGCAAGGCTCACGAGAAAAGTGCTAATTCAACAGTGGAAGAAAAAGAAAGATGCAGGGAGCACGCATGCATTTATGTTCCTGCAGAGTCCAAGATCCCACTGAGGAGGTATTATCTGATGAGTGTGTGAAGACGCACTCTCTGTTGCCAAGAGGATGTGGCATAAAATAAGATGAATAGCAATGACAGCTGTGAGACTCATTTGACTATGTGTGGTACAGGCCGTATATGCCGCATACACACAAGGAGTGGTGAAAAGTGTATGCGCAAAAACTTAAGTGATCATGAAAATAAATTTAACATTTGGACAATGGACAGCTCCCGATGACTACACACAAATAATAAAGAAGAACTTCAGTGTACAACCTTGTAAAAGAGAGAAGCCCTTCAAATGAAAAATGAATGTACCACTGATTAAATTATACTTATTTGATAAGTCAGCCATTACCATGAGCCATGATTCAGGCCTTGCTTCTTAAATGGATAAAACAGCATTAAAATCTTCCACATACATGGAAACCTTTTAACTCTAATTGTGCCATCTGCTCTTTAAGAAGATGTTTTATAATCCTGCATCGGAGTTGCACTGGAAATAATGCATTAAAAAAGATCAGGGCTTGGACAATCGCCCTGCACTTTTCCTAATTCCATAAAGGCTAACTCTTTGGACGTATGAGGTTTCTGCAAGACCCCGAGGCAATCTCATTATAATTCAGAGGAGAAACACCAGCTGATTAACAACTCAAATTGCACTGTATGGCCATGTTAGTTTCCAGTAAGCACTAGCGAAGTTTGGCCAAGTGAGATGTCACAAAGCTTTAGCTTTACACTTGGCCGACAAACAATTCAATTAGATCTTTTACAGCTTCTATTTACTGCAAAGCAAACCAGCTCCATGTCAGCAGAGCACACTCCTGGGAGTGGTTACCAGATAACGTAAAACAAATCAGAGCTTCAGCTATAATTTTTGCTGTTTTTACTGTCTATAAACCACATGACCCATCAGAGGGGATGTTATTGTTTCTGTTCGACTGGCTTGTGAGAACACAACATGCTTTAATATGGTCACAGAAAACATTCCTGCAGCACAACAGTGTGTAAGATATGCCTCTGATTAATACATTACTGATTATAATGACAATTTTTTTGTCTCTACATACAGTTTTTGATTTGTATTGGAATATGACTGTGAACATGTAGCGGCATGATTTGTACCCATGAAAAAAGAAAAGACGAAAAAAATACTTAAACTTTTTTTTTAAAAGTTAGGTTCAGTCTGTAATGTAACCATAACTGTGAGAACATTTTGTGTTTTTCCAGACCAATTCAGATAGATATGAGCGAAATAGAATAACGTTGAAACAAACTAAAATATCAAGTTATTTGTCTACAAAAAGAGGGATTTTTGAGAACGTTTCTGCAGCACTTTCATCATCCCCTGCTTCACTTCCTGCGGGTATGAAGGTAACCACCACCAGTTTGTCTGTTGCTTGTATATACTCTGCTGAACCAGCCTTTTGTTTTCACACTTCTTTGCTAACACTCTTCACATGTGTCACTGACCTCACTGTAGCTGCAGGTGCAAACAGAATCACTGGCAGATGAAAACAGTTGCTTGTGAAGAATAGTTCTATATGTATTCTTTCTAAGCATCTCTGCATTTCTGGTTGTGAATGGTTAACAACAGATTGATTATGTCGTTATGCTAAGTTAGGGCACACTCCAGGTCTGTACTTAATGCAGACTAGTTACAAGAAGTAAGATTCTTTTTTTTTTGCAAGATATCACAATTTCACACTATCAAATTACTGTATTCATATTTCAGTATGATACAGTTCATGTTTTGTGTTAAAAAGTATCAGCATCTTTGTGAGGTACAGGTTCGTTTACTGGGGCAGCTATCCATGATACAGTTGCAGATATTAACGGTTAGGTGTGTTATGCTGGCCCTGTCTGTTGAATAAAAGGTCTCCTCCATGTGTTTGTGTGAGTGTGCTTCTGTACACACTGGTCTTCCTACCAGCAGGATACACACAGTATGTGGACACTACAGATAAAACATATTGATGGAGAGCACACACGTATTGCCTGTGTGCAGTGCGTGGGCAAGCTGGGGTATTTCTTCACAGGAGTCCAGTGGCCTCTCAGTCCAAAGTTTAATTACATCGCTGGCCTCTGCAACACTCTCATTTCATCTACCTAATTGCTGTGAAGGTAGCAGGAGGGCCACACGATGACACAGCCTCTGGTCATCATGTTTAGTGGGGAGATGGTAAATTAACACAACACATCTGTGAAGGGACCACAGTCTGGCTCCAGAAGACCTGCATCTCTCTCTGGTGCTCCATGAAAATCAGACTCACATTATTAACTTCAGTAACTCATTTTTAGACATTTAAAGCTACAAGGATAAAGATGATTTATTTTGCAGAGGTGGTTTATTGTATTCAACTGTATTGTTTTCTATGTCAACACATGCAATCTTATGCAATCTCCCCAGAGATGGTGGATGGTAAACACTGGATCCAGCATTGACCTTTTAAACAGTGGTGTCACTTACCATGCGAGGGTGCTGTAATTAAAATTAAATTTACTTCTATTTAAGTTTCAGACCTCCCCATGACCATTTCCACGAAAAATACCAAACATATTTTCTGGTGCATGCTTCAGAAAAACAGAAAATAACTATGCAACCTATGAGCCTGATATTGTTACTAAACGCACAAATAGCAAATCCAAATTTGACCGATAAGGACATCATAACACCAAAATAAATAAACTCAATACAATTCTGTACACATGATCCTGTGTTTGAGCAGAGCGGGATAAGAGCAGCCTCCACTTCCCACTCAAACATTCTGTACTCTGCTTCCCAGCTGCTGTTAGTTTTATATTTGCTGCTCCACGCTTGCTCTCCAATCATGCTGGGAGAAAACCTGCTCCAGCAAATGTGATGAGCGCCGGCCCTCAGTTGCATTATTCAACACAAACTGAAATTTAAAAGTGGCATACAAAAAAAGACGCGTCAACTCAGGATGAAAATGTCTCAACTTGAGCAGAATTTTTTTGCTGTTACCCCGAGCTGTAAAGTAGTATATGACTCCACTTGATGAATGTACAGAGACAGCAACAAAAGATGATGGTCTGAAGAGAAATAACTGCAGCTCCTTGTAAAGTCTGAAATCAGTCAGTCTGAACTGTCTCACACACACGCACGCACACACTCCACAAGCACGGCCGCTTTGTGTTGTTACAGAAAACATCTGTATCACCATTTAGGGACACATATACTTGATGTTAGTGGGCAAAAGACACAGACAGCAGAAGCACAAGAGCAATCAAATGTGCTTAGAAGAAGACATAAGAGAGAACTAACGCCAGGACTTTGAAAAAAAAAAAAACACTACTCCACACAAAATCACACTGCTCCACTCACTACCACTCTGCACCACTTACACACACTGCAAGGTTCAGGCCTCTATATGAGTTGAAAATTGAAGTTCTGGTGAAGTAAATGGAAGTTGGCATGTCCTATTACAGATATTTTCTGTGTTATTTTGTCCCCTTGCGCCACCTTGGAAACTGCTCTGCCATGCAGGCTGCGTTGGGCCGTAATAATTTAGGTTCAGGTTAAGGACATGGTTGGAGTCTGCCAGTCCCTAGCATGGGTGACATATTGGTACATAGCCTCAAGGGCAGTGCAGTCTGGGGGGGTATTTTGGGGACAAAACTCCATGATGTTTAATGTCTAACACTCAAATGTGCATTTTGCCCAGTAGATGCTCACCCCTTTCGAAAAGACCAAATTGCCAAATGTCTAATCCTGTTCCCCTTAGAATGTTGTTGCTTGCATTTGTGTTTTCTTTACTGACCTGCCATCTCCTTGTCTCTGTAAATGAGTCTGTTTTACTTCATATCAGCAGTCTTTTAACCACCATGGAGAGGCAGAGACATTTGCATGCAGCTTCATGATGCATTCTAAAAATATTACATCAGCAACTCATGAGCATTTCTCTTGCTTCATATTGTGCTTTATCTTTCTTTCTTTCCCACTTTTTCCTCCGTCTCCCGGTGTATCTATTACCTGGAATTGTTCAAAAGAAATCAGGATTCAGATACTGAAGGATGCGTGTTGTGTAAGCAGTGCAAACAGTCACATGGATTCACACAGAGACGCATGAGACACAACATCGATCTCCATTAATCTCCATTCCAAGATTTTAACATGTACAGAAAACATGACAATACACTGGGATGCACCACTGGGATTTGACTAATGGTCTCCATGGCAACTCTGTACTGTCAGTTGTCCACACCTGCCACGCTGTGAGTCTACCCAGCATGCCTCTGGGCTGGAATTCCACCTGTCCACTTAGTTTCCTCCAAAACCGCACAAGCTGCATCTCTGACAAGCCACTGGACCTGGGGAGGTTCTCCACACACACTCACGCCCGCACTAGCACATCTCAGGCATGGATAATCGCACATGCGCCGACGTACACACACATGCATCACACAGACTCACGCAGAACTAATGAAACATGAAAACTGGCAGCACAGAAAATCACAGCACGTTACCCCTGAATGTCTGGCAGATTATTTTGTCTCAACCTTTATTCAAACAGGCGAGCCGAGCACATTCCAAGAAGACATTTCATTTCATTTACAGCAACAGCCTGGGGAGTTGTAAAAGCCCATATTCAAGATAATTTCCTGCTCTTACTTTGTCATAGATGTTCCCTCACTTTTAGCAAAGAAAAGTGTAAAGATGTCACGAGTTATCAGGAGTCGGAGGCCTTTGGGTGCTTTACCCAGCAAAGTGTTGGACAAGATGAATATGAGCAGGAAAGTCAGGACTCTCCATTATCATTACTGCAAAGAGGTAGGAGATATTTAGGGAACAGGAAGTGTGGAGTATTCCTAAAACACATTACTTACACACTGTATTTTTGTGACACAAATGCACAATGTTGACCTAATAAATAGAATCATCATTGTAATGCCTCATTCACATTAGCCTCTTCTGAATCTTACTTCTGTTATATAAATTTGCCCTTTTCCTCTTTGTTTCCAAAATAAAACCCTGCAGCGTGTTCCACTTTAGTAATATTTCATTGTTTCCAAGTAAGAGCACTTGGATGCTGTATTTATCAAGTCCAAAGTTGCAACACTGGACAAGCACGCACATGCATACATCAGATCCCATCAGATCACACTGCAAAGGAGTCCCGGCTGCCTCCATCTGCTTCGGCAGTGCAGAGCATTCCACTTGTTGGCCTGCAAAACACGGCACGCCCTCCTCTATATGGAGCCGTAATAGAGGCCGACGGGTGTCACAGCAGGGCGCTCTGCTGATGACGAGGCCAATGTGCTGAGGCAGATGAGTCTGCGCCCTCTGAACGCCGAGTTAAGCAGTCGGAACTAGCTGCATGCCTGCGCGTGAGCCGCAAAAGGCAAGTAACTCTACATACGTGTATGAGTGTTTCTGTGGATGTGAGGAGTTTGAACTTGTTCCATTACAAAATAGAAATAAGCAAGAAGAGAGAAGGTGTTTTAGAAGCGTGTGCATGGTGGTGTTATGGCAAAAATAAGAGCAGGGAGACAAACAAGAGCCACAGAGAGAGACACAGAAATTGGATAGGAATGAAAAAGTAAGACTTGTCGCTGAGAGGCAGCCCAAGTAAAAGCAATCCTGAAAACATGTTAGCTTAGGCTATCCTCATGGGCCCTCCTGTACTGCACCATAAAGTCGCAGCTTTAGATGCTCTGAATCAATACAATCTGCCAGCTCTTGCTCTTTTTCCATCCCCAAGGGCCACACATTATGAAAAACATTACATAAAAGGCAAATATTACTGCTGGGACGCAGCCTCTCTCTCTCTCACACACACACAGATCGACACACACCAAGTAACAGCCCCAAATTGCATAGTCATTGCCCAGCAAAGACTCCTTGTTCATCTTTGCACAAAGAGAGTTATTAACATAAAAACTCATTGAATTAACTGTTCTCTGTGGTTGTATTGTGGCAGTTTCTTATCCCTCGTGCGATCAGTATTAATCAGAGATGTGAATTATTCCTGCGATTCAAGGCAATTAATTTGTTTTGTTTTCTCTCCCCCACCCCTCCCTCATCCTTCTGAAACCCCAACCTATCTATTCCCAAGGAGGCCCATCCTTTCACTTTTCTTGCCAAAAGGCTTAATTAATTGTAGAGAGCGAGTCTATAGGGCTGGGGCTTTTGTTTCCTGTTGATTTTCCTTTAGCCTTAGCCTCGCCGAGGCCCAGTCATGCTAATAGAGCGCCCCAAACCAAAATGGCACTCACTGCAAATATTGACACAGTCACCCGGGGCCGCGCCAAATGAATGCCGCCCCAGTGACAGAGGCATCTGTGACTCCAAATGGAGCATGGCAAAGCATATGAAGTAGGAGGGCACAATATATGATGCTGAGGAGAACAGAGCAGGAAAGTAGAAAATCTTTCACCCTTTGTCCTATTTGTCTAGATTTTTAAAAATCTCCACTAAGCAACCTCAGCCTGCTTGTGTATTCATCTCTCTGACCTATACATGAACCCAAACATGCTCATATTTTAGGCCAGTTTCTTTAATGATTTTCTTCCTTGGCCCTCTCTCCCGGGCCAAACGCTGGCCTGAGCTGGTGATGGCTGATGTGCAGAGAGCTGACAGCAGAGTTTCTAGATGTGACGATGAAAAGTCTTAAGACTTGTTGTCAGTGCGCGTTACTTAGACAGGCTCAGCCAACCACACTAACAGAGTGGCCATGCCCAGCTTAAAATAATATATCCACCTGGGCCTCGTAGGCCACTAGTCATGAACAACAAGGCCAAGATTGGAAATCACAGAAAATTCTAAGACCGCCATTGATAAAAACGCAATAGGGTACATAGATGGGTAGAGAACAGAGGGAAAAGAGATGGAGGAGGAAAAGAGAGCAGGAAGCTGGTTAGGGAAAGGCCAGCAAAGGGGCAGAAGTGTGTGTTTGTGTGTAAGGAGGGAGGTGGGGAGGGTGTCAGAGGAACAATGGTCCAGCCAGGGTGCAGTGATCCAAGCAAGACCAAGCTGTCGCCCTGGCCCCTGGTCCATATGCACTATTTAAACAGCATGCATGCTCACACACACACACATAAACACACACAGCGTAACATGCCACCATTGCTTTGCGCATTGTATTTTTTTCTCCTTCCGTGCTGCGCACATCTCGATGTACGCTCTCGCACGTTTGCCCATCAGAGTCGCTTGAGTGAAAGTGAGATGCAAAATAGGGAGAATGAGAGAGAGGTGAGAGAGAGGTTTGTGTGTACAGTATGTGTGTGTGTGTGTGTGTGTGACAGAGAGAGACAGGGAGAAAGATTTAGCATTGCCAGCATTAGTGCATGACACGTGGGCGGATATTGAAGATGTTATTAGTATCACATCTACAGGCCTTATAAAACTGCCACAGAGCCCAGTGGTTTTCATACATCTTCAGCTGATGTGTGTCACACTTTCATTTGAGTTGCATTTCCAGCAGCTGCTCAGATGATCGTTCAATGGCAGCACAGTCATTACTCGCAGTCTCATTTCTCTGTCCCATTTAACCTTCCTGTTGTGCTTTGGTCAAAATGGACCAATTTAATAACTTCATTCTGCGATTTCTTTTTTCTTTTCTTTTTTTTTTTTTGCATCCAATTCCCATAAGATATCAAAGGTTTTCACAACCAGCTACAGCTGATGTCTCCCTATATAGAACCCAATAATTACAACAAATCACACCTGAACAGATCAAACTTGTAACCATATATGACATCAGCTCTTTGGGCAATAGATAAGGCCTCTCCATCTTGCTGACATGTCACTCTGTGGTAAGCCCCACAATGAGCAAGTGACTAACTGTAACTGTGAATGAAGCACTTGATCTCATTTTGGATCTTGGCCCTGATGAGGATGAGAATATCCAGCCTGGAAGAAGGCTAGAGGGGCTAGAGAGATCTCCGAAGATCCCTGTGGACACCATGGCCTCGGCCAGTCTGGCAAAAGACGCACAAACCCAGAGCAGAGGGTTTTGTTTCTGGAACAACTCCGCCCAAAAGAAAAGAAAATACAAACAAAAAGATGCCAGCTCTGCAGCCTAAGAGAACTGCGAATCAGCACTGTGTACCACAAATGCATTATGTTCTTTTGCAAAGTACATTATTATTAATAAAGTCCTATTGGTTGGTTTTGCCCAGGAACAAATTAAAATGAGAATAACAAAAACTAAGAGTCTTTGTCAGTATCTTTAAAGTTTAATATATGCACCACCAGTGACAAACCAGAAACTCTGACCTTAGTCACTATCATTTAAGGGCCAGATCAACCAAAAACCAAACATATTTTCATTTAATTCTACAGCAGAGACATCTAGCTAAAGTGTTTTGGTTTTCATTTGACCAGATTATTATCTGCCTGAGATTCTGCTGCCACCCCAAATACAGCACAACTGAGTGGAAATTTTATAGGTGGTGCTCACACAAGAGGAAAAAAAAATACATTTAAAAACTGCATAGCTACATCTGTTTCTATAAAAACTGGGTGGATTCTGGATTACCCACAGAGCACGCTGTCAAAAGTGATGATACCATATCTTCTAATTAAACCTGTTCAAGGTGGTCTGTGCATAAGCCAGATGAATCCAGATACTGATGTTTTTACTGCAATTGCGCCATGATTGCTGTCCAGGGTGCTGAATCTGAGGTTGTACTGGTTGGTCCCTTGGCATTCACGCCTGCAGATAGGAAACCCAGTGATGGGGACTGATGGACAATATTTATTTGCTTTAACTGATCAGTCTCATCATTTGCTTCACTTGCCACGGACATCATGCTGTAAATGCCTTGTTATTAGTGGTTGCTGGGTCTTGGAGTCGTCAACACCATGCACCCTCCACCCCAGTCAGTTCGGTGCTTTCGTATGTATGGCCAGTGTCCAGATCAGTTGGTTTTTGTCCATTCTAGCAAATAGATTTTCCGGTTTTATACTGATTTAAGCAAAAAAAAAAAAAAAAAAAAAAAAAAAGAGAGGAAAAAACAAGAGCCCCTAAAACAAAGTTCTTGAAATCTGGTCTAATTGAACTAAACCTATGAGGCTACACAATGCTAGGAGTAAATGAGAAAATATTTTTTTTGTTTTGTGAAAGTTAAGTGTAGGTAAACTTCTTATGAACTGCAATCTATGTCTCAGTATTCTTTATACGGTATGCTTTAACAGTCATGACAGGCCTTTTCAGGAACACAAATGTCAGAAACGTGTCAAACACTACATGGAAGTTAAGATTAGGAGATTTCTATGGATAATTGTTGGATGTCAAGTTGTAGCACTCGCTGTTAAGTCAACCAAAGTGAGCTTTAATCTTGTGCTTTTCCTCGTTATATTCAAGACACCACATCAAGCCAGTGCAGCGCTGATAACCAGTGTTCTGTAAGCTCATTAGTCTCTGCCTGACATGTTCTCAGGATGAGCACAACACAGATCCACTGCATGGATATAAGCAGGCTTGGAAGTTTTTGGCTGCAAATGTTACAGCTGTAAGGAACATTGCCACAGCTTCAGCGAACTGCTGCCCCTGACCACCTTTTTGTCCTCTACCCAGCGGGGGTTAAAAAGGAAACCTTTTCTCACGTCCAACTCATGAGCCATCATCCCTGAGTCTCTCATCTCAGCTAAAAGGGGACACGGCCCTGCCGGCTCCATTAGTTCCGACAGCAGCCCAGAGAAATAAAACAAACGAGGTTATTCACTGCGTTAAAAATAAAAAATAGAAAGGAGAGGCGAGGTTATGGTTATTCACTGCTCAGGGTGGAGGCAGGGATGCAGCGCAGAGAGCTCTCGAAATGAAAGGCAGTTGTTCTGCATGTTGTCATAGGGTTCTTATGATTTTGTCTCTTAAAGATCTATTACATGACTGTCGAGCATCTCTGTCAGAATATGAGTAATACTACAGGCTCAGTCTGACCTGTTAATCCAAATCCTAAATGGTGCCAAGAACCAAAGAGACAGTCACTGCTCATGAATCAGTGTCCCTGTTACACTGCCTACACCACTTTCACCCACAGGCTGCTGTAGTGGAGTCTGGCTTTACTCAGTGGTGGAATAAGTAGAGTATTGTGGGAAATTGTTCAACATGCCACAGATTGGGAGAAGGGGGTTTAAAATAATCGAGGTGCCATGTGTGTTACATTCCATTATTGAGGGGGATTTGATAGTAGTGATAGAGTTTGTTATCGTGTGCGTGCGGAGAGGTCGCGCACGCTGCATGCTCAACAGATGGGTATAGACACACACACACAGAGAGAGAGAGAGAGAGACACAGACACAGGATGCTCGGAGGCTCCTTTTGCACTCCTGTTGTCGCGTCCCGGTTGTCATTCCCGCTCAGCGTCACCGGAGCCACCTGCTCGCTACCGGGGGGGGTGAGACAAGGCTACTGGGTACTGGGGAGCCGTTTTCTCAGACTTGATAAAACACCTTACACTCCTCATTTTAGTGAAAATAACAGGGAATAGACTGGGAGGAGGTACGGTAACAAGAAGCGGCACTGCGGCAGACGCACTCCACAGCGAGGGGCGCCCGCAAATAAATCGGACCTTCAGTGCGTGATCAGGTATAGCTTTCAAAGGGCTTTCTGTTGCGTGGGGAGATGCCAGTACGGATGTAAGTCAACCCCCACCACCACCACCACCCCCACCGCCTCCTTTCCCTTTCAATCCCCAGTGCACGCTCTCTCACTGGCGTCTTTGGTACATCCTGGCTCTTTAGCATTCACCGGCAGAAGGCACCCACTCTCCCCTGGCGCACAGTGCGCACAGGAGGGTGGTGGTGGTGGTGGTGCTGCTGCTGGAAGGAGCACCAGCATGAGCCCTTCTAACCTAATGCTACATACGTGAACCAGGCCACGGAGGAGACATCCTTCCTGCCAAGAAACATTTCCAGCCATTAGGAGCACCGGTAAAGAAGCTTCCGTGGCGGGTGGAAGAGCTCTGATTTATTTATGTTATTCTAAACTCAAAATGGCATCGTGGAAACCCCCCCCCCCCCACACACACACACATTTAAGACGCGAGCACCAAGATTGTGGGCGCGCGTGTGCGTGTGTGAATGCGTTGAGAAAAGAGAAACAGCATGGAAGATGGAAATAAAAGTGTCTGTGCAGGCTGTCTGCGCACGATGTACTCTCTCTCTCTCTCTCTCTCTCTCTCTCGCTCTCCCTCTCTCTCCGCGTGTGTGTGTGTGTGTGTGTGTCTTTTGGCCACTGCGCAAAGTTACAGGTCTGCCAGGGGCTTCAGAGGCAGAGTCACACAGCTCTGTGTGTCTCCCACTGAGGGGGATTCGGCATGGAGGAGGCTACAGCTGTCCACCTGTGCTCAACTAATGTGTCGAAATTCATCTGCTGTGATTTTTTTTTTTTTTTTTTTCTGTGACCGGTACTTCCGTTCAGGTTCACAGATCAGCACACACCACGCGCACACACACACACGCACCCGCGGACAACTGCCGATATCTAATTCAGTCTTCCTGAAACAGCCCGGACTGGCGAAAATGACTCCCTGGTATCTGAGAATGTATGCGCCAGTAAAAGAAACGGACTACACTTACACACACTCTGATCTTTACACAAGGATGTGAAGAATGAAATAAATAAATACATAAGCCGACAGACTGCAAAGCAATCTGGAGTACATGGCGCAAAGAAACAGTCCAGGGATTTTCTTTTACACGTTGTTCTCACATGTTGAGGGTTAATGGATGTAACACGTTACCTGATCGCTGTCAGCAGTAGTTATTTGATGCGACGGCTATTCCCCGATCGGTTCCGTGGAAACAAATTAAGTTTCCCATCCATGGCACGTCTCAGATGGAGAGGGAGACTATCATTCATTCACCCTCGCTGCTGCTGCGCGGAATCTTCTCCCCCAACAAAATGTTCTCCGCGAGGCATCCCACTTCTGCGCCCTCCGAAACGGACCAAAAAATAACAAGTGTGCAAAATAAATAAATAAATAAATAGATAAATAAAAGCAAGGAGGGATCGCTAAGGACATGAAATCATAAAAGTGGCTATGGATCAAACGAAAGAACAGAAGAAGAAGAACGCAAAAAAAGAGAGAAAGGCGATAAAAAGATGGAAAAAGAAGAAGGGACGTCGTTATTGTAGATGTCCAGTTTTGTTCAAAAAATAAATCCACGTCATATAATCTCCATGGTTTTTGCGCATATAGGCACGCTGTATATTCCAAAAGCAGCGAGAGGACGCGCTCACAGGCAGCAGCAGCAGCAGCAGCGCCGCAGCAGCAGCAGCAGCAGGGGCAGAGTGGGATAACGGGTTTTTTTTCTACTGATGCCCGGTACTCCAAGTCCAAGGAAGCTCCTCATTTGAAGCAGAGGTTGAGGCAACAGAGAGCGAAGCGAGGAGGAGGAAGAAGAAGAAGAAGAGGAAGGGGGGGAAAGGAAAACATAAAAAAACAAATTCTTACTCCGCTTACTGCCAGAGGGTGAAATGTGTCTGTGGTTCTCGCCTGCTCTGGCATTTGGGATAGGTATCCACAGGCAGCGGCTCGCAGTCGGGCATCTGGCTCCCCTGCAGTCGCCTCACAAGCGGAGGACAGAGATGCGCGCCCTCGCTACCGCTCCCCCCCCACCCCCTCCCACCACCACCATCTCCGCCGGGGATCCGTCAGGCGCGTTCACATCGGGACCCCCCCCTCCCCCCCCCATTCTACCTCCACAGCCATCGTGACGTCAGCACGCGCAGTTTCCAAATACAGCCTGCGCACGTGCACAGATGTATTCAAATATCGTGCGGGCTTTAAAGGAGAATTTTGCACATTTGTAACACTGGGCCAGATTTTCCCTTTTATTTGGCATCAGCTCACACTGGATAGACTACTTCACTGATATCACTGCAGTGCTCTGAGTCTCAGCTGTCAGTCCAATGGAGCACACACCTTACAGTAAACAGTTATAGTACCCAATCAGAAACATTTCAACAAATTAGCACAGCATTTTACACATCTCTAAATAGATGTGACTGATAAATGTCACCCCACATCTCAGTGCTAACACATGTCCTTGTTAGCTCTTCTGGCTCTCTGCAAACAATATCCAATCCTGCAACCCAGCATGAAGTTATCATACTGTAATGCTTTGGTACCAGATTTCATACTTACATCACAGGCATCCCTTACACAGGAGATGATGTGATTAGATTTCGGAGCACCTTGCTGCATATATTTGCATATGGATGAGTAAAAGTGGTGGGACATTAGTCAGCTCAAGAGCTTCTTTTGAAGGCTTGGAGGTGGTACCTAGCGCAGCTCTTCTACTGTAGTGCAGGCAGATTACCAGCCATGCCATATATTCATCCATCATCCTTTTTTCTAACAGTTCTGTAACTAGTCATCCATTTTCCAGCACAATAAAACGTATTAAATTAGTCTTTTTCTTTGATAGCTACCATCAATGACCCAGTCACTAGTGTAGCTAAGTCAGAGAGGATGAAAGTTTTTGTACAGTGATTTTTTTTTTTCTTCTTCGTTTTCTCTTGAATGAACAGTCAACATCAAGCAGCTACATTTGCAGTCAAACAGCCTACAGAGAAAGACAGAGGAACACAGTGTGAAAATGAAGTCTGCATCTCTGAATGCAAAAGTGGTCAGTATTACTTTCACAACCTAGATTTGAAAATTGCTCACCATTGGGCTCATTGAGCACAGCGGCATGGAGAAAATAGAAGCTATCATGGCAGTGTGTCGGCCAGATTACAGCATGTCAAAGCCTGTATTTTTACTATGAAACTGGTAAGTGCTGCAAGTCCACTAATTTGCCACAAAACTTCATGCCAATCAGTGGTGTTGCTAGATTTCCTTTGCATCCACACATATTTACTGACATGTAAATAGATCCTGTCTTGATTTTTTGAGACTGCTTAATGTGAAGAAATATGCTACTTAATTTCTACAAGGCTTAGGGAGTTGCATCAGTTCACTGAGTTGAGAGGCATGCATTAAAGACAGCCCAATTTTTAATTAGAAAATGATCATTTTGTGCACGTGATTAATGGCAATGCTAACACTGTTCTATGAAAATGAAATGCCTCTTTCAAAGAAAACTAGGATCTTCCTGGGCTGTCAAATGTTCTGCCAATAATCATTTTTCCTCCACTCCACAGCTCTCATGAGCGACTCTCTATGAACACTTTGCTATTCGCCCGAGAGGATTCTGCTGAGAATCAAATTTGTGACCTCCCAAATTGGCCCAAATGAAAGCACAAAGCAGATCAAAAGGAAGACTGTCTGCCACTGTGATAATCATGCTCATTTATTAGCATTAGAACATGCCATTCGCAACTAATCTTGCAGTTACATATATTGATGAAGAATTCCTCGCCCACCTTCTTTAATTCACTTACTGGCTGATACAGATCTCTCTTTACAGTTTATCATTCCCCGTGAATAATTGGAAAAAGGGATTGTGATAAGGTTAAGTAGAAGGCACACAACAGATAACGCAAAGAATTTCTTCTTCTCTCCATATCAAAATGTGGTATGCAGACATCACTCAGACGTGACATCCTTCATACATCAACCACGCTGGCAGGACAACACCTTGGAATAACAGAATCACTAGAAAGGGAAATTTTTCATCGACTGCAACAGCCTATTTTGCAGCATTCTTGGCAGAGACAGAATAATCATTGTCAGGACTATAAATGTTTCCTTGAGCTGTACAATGGGGATGCTTGGCAGGTGCTTCAAGCATGTGCACTATAGTCTGCAGTGTAGTAAACCAAATAGATACTGGATGTAGTCACAAGAGGTCTTTAATGTGATAAATTTATTCATGTGGAAAACTTTTTAAACACTGATCTCTTTTATATTGAATTTACGACTTTTGTATTGGACCTATTGTACCCCAGTCTTGGGATTATACTTCCATTGGGCTGTTGTTACTATTGCTGGCCTGTAAGGCCTGCTGGCCCATTGGCCTTACGGTAATATAGAAATGAATAACGGCCTTTGTTATCCTGCCTGATTATACTGGCTGATGTTGCCTTTGATACTCAAAATAAACAGTGAAAGGGAAGCTAAAATAGTGACATAATGCAAGTGAGATGATGGAGAGGCATGCAGAGTGTGCTACGTTTGTTGCAATTTCAGCACCGCGGAGACCTCACTGAAGCTCAGAGATCATGCCTTTAGTGGCATGCACACACACATACACAGGGTAGTACTCGCATATACAAAACCCTTGGTAGATTTCAGTACCACTGACAGCTCCATCAGTAGCTCAGAAAGACATGAAAGGTGATTTGGAGCCTAGTTACACACATTTTGGCAACAACAGACTCTCCATTTCTCTCTCTCTGTCTCTCTCTCACCCTCTCTCTCTCTCACACACACACACACAAACACAGTGTAGCTGAGTTAGCCACTCACAGGACAGAACCAAGATTGAGAGCTTCTTAGTAAATGATATTTATGATTCCATTTTGTTAAAGCACAAGGGAGTTCTCTAAACAGTCTAAACACTGTATTTTTCCCCTTGAAAACTAAAGGAGGAAGAAATGAAACTTTTTCAAATCTCTATTAAATATCAATATTCTATTTTCACTGAATTTGAGAGATTAAAACCCTGTTGCACAAACATTGCACCTCTTGTCTCAGCTTTAATATAGAAATGTCTTCTATGTGTAGAAAATGTTTTATGATTTTATGAGAATAAATCAAACCTTGAATAATGTCAAACGTTCGTCAGCGTTAATGTGTAAACCAAATTGAGTTTTTCAGAGTCTCATTATCATGGTGTTAAGGAAACAACCTTTTGACAGAACATGCTGATTAAACTAAATGACTTGACTAAACAACTGTCACTTCTGTTTCATCTCACAGCACATGTCTTCTCTGTCTTGTCATATTTATATTCTTATACCTTCCGTTCCACGGGAACAGCGGTAATAATGCCATAGCACCGGAGCTGACCTGCACCTCCGGTGGCCATGCTTCAGGAAGCAGCTAGGTCACGCTTTGTATTGTCCATGCAACTGCATGGCGTATATATGTACCATGTATGTGCACATCAGTACAAGTCAATGGGGCCCCTTGACCTGATTAGCAGACATCTGCTGTGGCCAGAGGGAGTGCTTCTGTTCAGATACTATAGGAAGAACTAGTACAAGAAATCTTCAAAGCAGGATTGCAACAACAAGGAGCTAATCAGAGGACAGAGTGTGAGAATCATTGATTTGGTGCACATATATGTCCCCCAGTTTGTGTGCTTATGTCATTTAAGAGACTGCATGTTAGCAATGAAAATAAGTATTTTCCTTATTGACAGGTTTGTGCATATGTATATATCTCAGTTTTTGTGTACAATCTTAATTCTCACATTAAAAGAAAATGCCAAAAGGAATGCAGATACTTATAACTCCACTGCTGGGCCCCTAATCAAAACAACTGTAATTTTCTGTCCTTGCTCTCTGTAATTTTAAAACACCTGCTTTGTCAGAAAATTGTATTGCCCCTGCTTGATTAATTTTGTGGAGGCTAAATGGCTCCTAAACAATGGTGTGTTTGATTTGCTTCCTGTGAATCGGAGAAGGTAAAGACAGGCCAAAGCTTTGGGGCTGAGCTCCCACTGTCTCTACTGTTTTTCACTTTCCTTTGTTCATGTAGCTGGTATCAGGGAAAAATGTGAGCCCAATTCAATCACAGTCACCTTGACAACTTGCTAAACATACACAGACAGAAGTATTTTCAAACTCGTATTTCACTTGAGTCGTACATTCTCCCTGCAGGACCTCCAGGCAGTCTGTGAGATATCAACTGTTTCAGTGTCCATACTTATTACTTGCCTTTAGGATTTATTCTCTCCTTTTCTGATCCCCATTTGCAGTAATAGCTTTGAAATTTGCCAGCGCACCAACTTCGATCAAAAATAACACAGACACCATAATGTCTCCGCTCTACCTCAGTCACAGGGAGAAGCAGAGAAACACTTCAGTAATCCTCTCTTCTCTATATTAATGCATCCTCTCTGCTTATATTTCAAATCAAGACAGAGTGTTGTGCTTCAGGGATGTTGTGTTGAGGTAAATCCAAACACAAAAACATCTGAATAAAACACTACATTCCCAAATCACTACACAACTTCCTTTTCAGTTCTGCTAATTTCCTATTGCTGTAAATACGCATATGTCCATGCTTGTATCAAGCATAATTGACTGTACACTCGCACATGTGTGTGTTCATGTGCAGCCATGTATATGAATGCCAACATAAATTTGGGTGTGTATGTGCCTGTTTGTGTGTGTCTAATGCTCAGCTTACTGAATCCTCAGTGGGGTGGGAGCTTGGAAACAAGCAGTGGTCCATGAAGCTAGCTGGAGTTCCTCCCTGATCAAATGTGACAATTATGATAGTGCTCCTTGGTACAAAACTCCCTTCTGGCTCCCACCCCCACCCATTCCTTCCTCCTCTCTCTTAATCCTCTTTCCATCCTCTAGTTCATTGCCCTTTTCTCTCACATGCACCGTACTCTGTATTTCCAAACTGCAGTTTTTAGCTCGCTCAAAACAAATTTTGCTCCCTGCTTTGCTTCCCCATTTCACCCTTTCATTCTCAGACTCACTTCACCACTTACCTCAATCTTCAATTCAATTCAATGTATTTTATTCATCTCACAGGCAAGTGAGGTTCCAAAAACAAATACACACTAACAATTCATTCACACACATAAAAATACAAAAAAGGAAATATGTAGCTGAAATGTTCAAATACATAGAGTTAGAGGCCAAGCTGTAGCTGGGCGATAATATTCAACACCTATGCTTTTGTAAAAAAAAAAAAGCACTAGTACAATTATTAATCTATATATACAGTTATTTGACATTCATTTCTTGAACTGTGACTGATCACTAGCCTGATTGCCTCCATAATAAATATGAGGAGGTTTGGTTTTAACATTAAGGGACTCCTAAACACATTTCTGATTATATTAACTTAAAGTATTCAGTAACATATATATATCTACATATCTTAGACATCTTTTTGAGGAATTGGTCAGTATTAGGCTTAGGCTTCAGCATTAGTCAATTTAGAGCTGAAGTGAACGAAACAGAGTAACCGGCTCTTTTATTTTTGAAAATAAAGCAAGCACATAAGAGTCTACAGCTGTGCTAGCGACTGAGGCTATACATAGCGCTGTCACTAGCATGCTAACATTTGCACAGCGACATGCTAGCAGCAGGTTTTGATCAGGAACAAGAGTGTATAGAATAAAAAAAGACAGTATCTCTAGCTCTGCTACATCAATACAGTTTTTCTTGATTGACAGTGTTTTCAAGGGAGCTCTAAAGAGATTGAAATTCATCCAGTAAGGGACATGACTGTGGCCCAAATTTCATGGCAATCCTTTTGATATTTCAGTCTGAACCATAGCAGTGGGCCAACCCATAGATCAGCATCCCCACCCTTAGGATTAATTTAAATATTTTCAATAAAAGGTAGAAAATATTGTTGGTGTTCTGCAATGTAGCTCAAAGGAGTTTAGATTATCAAAGCAATAGAGACACTGCTGAGCCTTTTCCACAATGACATCTGCATTTACACTCAATCTGACTGACTGAGAAGAGACATCAGAACAATTCCATCAGCAAATTTTACAATGAGGAATATTTACTACAACAGTCATCTGTATATAAGGACATGAAAGGACACAACTCTGCAGTGAGCCAGTAGAAGTACAAAGGGAATTCAGATGCTTCTAAGGTACAATGTATCTTTGTCTTTATTTTTGTCTCCTCATCTTTTTCAGAACATGCAGGGTTGGCTGCACTCATGATGGTGAGTCAACAAAGTCAGGCTCATCGTAAAGCACCCAGGTTCCATTCCCTTTATGCCATAAATCACTCACATATGGGGCTAACATGTAGTGGATGGTGCATTCCCACATACCCACACACAGCCATTCTTACCTTCAGCTCCTGTGTTAAATTTCAACATAATCTGAGGGAGAAAATCCTTTCCTTCATCTGACAGAGACAGATCACAGGACCACCTACAGTATAACTTATCCGTGGTCATTTTGGCATCCATCCCTTCCCTCTCTCTCTCCCCCCTCTTCGTAGACATCTATCACCTCTCCGTGGCCTTCTCCTCATATATCTCCCCTGGTCCCTCCATCTCATCTCTCTGTCTGCTCTATTCATCCCATCTCTCCAGCCCCCTACCCATACATTTAAGAGCAGCTGAAGCCCACAGCAGACCACACTTTGTTGCACCATCCATCATGGTTGACTGTAGGCCAAACAGGTCCACGAAAAAAAAGAAGCTATGATTTAAGTCTACCTTGCTCTTGGCTGGGCAGGCTGTTCTGTGGTGCCACAGCTGGTTCTTAGATCTAGAAACCTGTGAGAGGTCATTTTGTAAGTCTCGACTTGAGCTAACTTCTGATCCGTTCTTCAGCCTTAATCATAACTGTTTGCATTATTTTTGATTTTATCTATTGATTGTGAAGAATAATCAATACAGGCAAGTCCCTTCTCTGAAAATGTTAATTATAAACATGAACTGAGAGTATATCTGTTTATTTAATTTGACCTCTAACCAAACAAAAGGTTTGCATGCTTTGCATTCTATGTATAAAGCAGGGCCAAAATTAATAAGCACATCACAGTGACTGGTAGTAGACATAGTAACTGAGTACACTGTGCTGGATTAAAAGGTGTCTTAAGAGTGTTTAATCATGAATTATCACTAAAGCGTGACATGGAGAAATCGATTCTGATTGGCTTGAAGGCACAATCAATGGTTTGAATATGCAAAATGTCATGGTGAAGCCTCATGTGGGAAATTAAAAGCACATCAAGTACTTGAATAAACAGCCACTTTGGAGAACAACCCTTGAAAAGCAATTTAACACACAATTTTAGCTTGGACACATGGTTTAAGGCGATGTGGGTCTGACCAGTGACACAAAAAAGCCAAAAATTTGTCTGGAAAATGAATCATTTGTGGGAAAAACCAACAAAGAAAAAGTAATGTGGGGATGGGGATGGGATAGAAAGTGTAGTCTTTACTTCTTGTTCATAATGTCTGTGGAGGGAATCTTTGTTGGAGTTTAAGCCCCCTCTTTTGTATGTCCCTTGCATCGAAGATTATACACACAAGCAAAAGTGTTGTTTGGCGGAAAATGTACATTGATTTTCTATACAACGTTTGCAAAACAGACTACTCGCTGGTTGGCAGGTGGTGGTACGCCCACAGTACCGAGCAAGAAGTGGCAGAGGCATTGACACATGATTTTTTTCCACCGTATTTCTCCTGCTGTCTTAACCAGCGTGCCTAGATATTACATCTAGTAATTACATAGAAGCCACAGAACCATAGTTACATCTGTAACCATTTTAACATTGTTTCACTCATTTAGCCTGAAGTATCTTTCCTATCTGCTGCGATTGAAAGCAGTGACATGAAAGTTCACTTAATTAACACTGATTCTAAAGAGCTATTGATGAATTATCCTTCTCATAGGAGACAGACTCTTAACAAAATGGATCTAGAACTCATCAAAGCTCATCAAACTGTTTTTGTGTCATGGTACTGGTGTATACCTGTGACTGCTCTCTTTGCCAGACATGATCCTAATTGAGTGTTTACGGCACATGAAATACGAGTCTTTGTTGTACTCCATCACCATGAGGTGGGCAGAGTGAGGCAATGAATAAAACCTGCCGTGACAGTAGTGATGACGGTTGATCTTGCCCTCTAGGAGATGAGTTAGCAATTTCATGCCAGCAGAAAACACCCATCACCATTAGAGAGCGACACTCACTGAAGAATTGCTGCTATTTCCATCATTTTGACAATACCAGAAGGGAATCAAGAGGAGAGTGAGATTGCTTGGTCTACAGGGGAAGAGAGTTTTGGAGGGGGGGCGGATTCATGGAAGCAAATGACTGGAAACCAGAAAGCATCACCTACATGTTACCAGTTACTAATTTGTCTCTTTCATCTTGTTGTCTTCAGTCTCTCCTCTTGATCTCTCCTCTTCTCTCTGTTTTGCTCTTCCTTCCCTCTCTGCTACTCTGCGCTTAGCCTCAAGACAGGCCTTCTATGGGCTCTTAACTAAATGGGATCTTTGCTGAGGCCATTGTTGAGAGCTGGGCCATGGCATAGACAGCACGCTCCAATAAGCACAGCAAACACTAAAAGGTAAAGGCCATGGCCCTTAGTCCCAAGACTGTTTTCGATTGTGTACGTGAGTGAGAATGAAAGTATGAGGGGAGAGATAGAAAAGTGGAAGCCATTATCAATGATGTTACGTATGTTATGCATTTTACTTGTTATTCCATGTATTTTGTTGCACAAACATGAATGCATGGCCTTCCAAACTCTCTGTTGTTGGAGTCACTATGTTAGATGGAATTCCATAAATAGTATAATATGGGAGTGATGAGCACATACTCTGCCAATTGTACATGTCTGCATAAAGAAACACAACTTTGGCTCAATTTTAGCCTCTAACAGTCCATCCATAATTCATACATGTGGTATCTTTTAATAGCCGGGCTCAAAAAGAATCACAGCATGTGCTCGCTGACACAGAAAAAGACATACTGCACACACTGAATGCAATTCATACTCAGTGTTCAGTGGGTCATGAAATATTTAAAAAAAATATGTTGCATGTTTTTGTTGGGCAGACAGATGAATTCGATGAGGACAACATACTGTTGCAGCGAAAGTAGGAATATCCTGACCTCATAAGCACAAGGAAAAAGAAGAAGAAAAGCTGTCCAAACAGCACTGTCACATGCTGGTTGACTGCAGTAAAAATTAAATATTTACAATGTACTCTTTTTTTTTTTTTCCTTTGGAAAGCTGTTTTAGGCCTGAAAGGTTTTGAAGGCCACTTGCCACTAGTGTGTCTTTTGGCTATTTCTCTTGCTTTGTGTGAATATAAGGAGTTGAATACACTGAGATAACAGCTGCAGAAGAAGACTGCAACAAGAGGATATAATTAAAAGGGTGCCAGTCAAATCTCAAACTGTGGCAAACAATGTAAAAATGTGATGGAAACTGTATATTTCATCTACGTCATGATTTATTCACTAAATATGTTTCCATTGCACTGTCACATTTTGTTTTTATCAACACACCAACTTTTCCACCTCAGTCAAGCATAAAGATTTTTGTGATATTTAAACGTTCTTTCTCATTTTTTTATTTCACTCTGTTTTTATACGTCAATTGAAAATGCTCATAAAAACAGGTGGATGGAAATGCACATATTGACTGCAAGGGGAAAGTTAATACTGACATTTACTTATCATCTGAGATGACAGTGGACAGATATGGGTCATTTCATGTCACTGAGTTTATGGAATAACAACAGATAGCTTTTCTTTTCTTTAAAATGACATGTTCATTCATATATTTTAGTGTTTAAGGTATTTTTAACCAGAGTTGGAGCACTAAAATACTGCAAGGGGGAATCAGCAAAGGCAAGCATTTATTTAAAAAATAGTAACAACAGTGTTAAGCTGACAAAGTTGACTCCAAGGAGAGCTGTAAGTATTGTGTGTGAGAAAAACCCTTGAAGCCTGGGTGTCATGATAAAAAATGTTTGAAGAGTAAATGCTCCCAAAGCAGCATCCTTGGGGAGTGTCCTTTGGAAATTCGATCATGTTTTTGAGCTCAGCTTTAGCTTTTTCACACATTTTATTTTTTTATACCCAAGGTTGTTAAAAATAAAAAAGGACATGAGAAGAGCAAACATTTTATCAAGTAGATAAGTTTCACAACCAGGAACATGTTTCACAATAATTTACTGCCATACACTATTTCCCAGTTAGACACCAATGTTCATTCTGTCATTATTACTGATGCACAGATAAACATAATGCATCCCAAAAATAAAAGTCCCAAAATGGCACACATGGGTGCTTATTGTATGTTACCATCTCATGCAGCACTACCTCATTTATGATATGCAGATGGGATTCTTTTATTTTACATTTTTAACACAATCATATTAGATCATGTCATGACTTCCAAAGACCCATTTAGGCAGCTTTGGTGAAGTTTGTGAACTAACTTCTAAAGCTGCCATATCTTGAACCTGACAAACTTGTTTCCATATTTAAATTTCATTCATTTTTTATGTGCTCCCCTTTCTCATATGAGCAACAAATTCTGGGATGTTATTTTTCAATGAGCCAGGCTCCACCTGTTTCCCTCAGTCACACACAGTTTGTTTACTTGTTGATGTGATAAAAGCATCTGTTTTGTGACATTAAGTGGAATTTTATGACTTTACATCATGTATTTATTTGCCTTGTGGAAGGCCGCTGATGCCGCAGTGGCAACTTTTTTTATTTGCTGGAAAAAAGGGTGGCACATGTATTTTTAATACTTACAAATGTCAGAAAACAGAAAAGGCAAACATGAATCTTTGATTTTCTTTTTTTTTCACTGAAGCATGTGTTGCTGTCTGTGGTATCGACTGCAGTATTTCTGTTGATATGTACACAACGGCAAAATAAAAGAAACAGCTGAGTAAACTAAAGATATAAAATAAAAAGAAATGGGAAAGCATTGGGGTTTTCCTGGCATGGTCTCCTATAGGTCCACTCAGTCTCTTAAAGCTTAACTTTAATGGCAGAAAATACACACTGTTCTGAACATTATCACTGTGAAGGATATAGTCTTATCCTCAAAGTACAGCTGAAGCAACTTGAAGAGTCTGTGCCAGACCACAGTGCCTGTTGTAGCAGATGTGGTTGTGGTTCCAGTGCTCTAGTCTTAATTGTGTTATCTTAATGTTTTTTTATTATTATTATTATTTTTGTAGTCCTATTACTTATCCTTTTCAGAATTTCAGTACAAACCAAATACAGTAAAAGCTAAATATGACATTCTTTCCAGCTTTTCTGTTTCCTTAAGATCAGTGTTACTATTTTTTTCAACAGTGCTGCTGATCTGAAGCTCATTTGCCCTTTTCATCTCTGTACAACAGAAATTTTCAGTCAAGTAAAGTCAGTTTTATTTATATAGTGCCAAATCATCACATAAGTTATCCCAGGGCACTTTTCATATAGAGCAGGTCTAGGGTCATTTTTTTGGTAATAGTGTAATAGTGAGGCCTGTTATAAAGAGTAGGTTAAGAGGTACGGTTAACCTGAGATGTGTTTGTTTTGCTAATACTCTTCCAAGCTTTACTGTTCTTCATACAATAAGTGCTAGTTGTTATGACATGCTTATATCTCATACCTCCTCTGTCCACCATCATGCCTGTAGCATTTTGTTGTGCCAATTAAGGTATGTTCCTTCAATGCTGTGGCCAAAGAACCTTAGCTGACACAACGAAAGCTGAGAGTCTGCAGCTTTTGAGGCTGTACTAATGTGTGTTTACATCATGTGGGATGGTAGAGGTGAGAAAGATTCTAGTGTCAATGCTTAGGTTGTCAAAATGGTTGTACAATTACAGAGTTGATCATGTCCAGGGTTAAAACACTCTTCACTGACAATATAACACCATATATCAGTCTTTGGCTGAATGTGAACCATCCATATTTGTTTGGCACTTACTCAGTATATCAGAGCTTTCAGAAAAATCTTTGCTCCCCCAGTTGTACTTGTGACAATATTTTTATTTAATTAATATCACGTTCAGTTGAGGCTGATGGGAATGTCATTTGTTTTTAATCCAATCATAAAAGTACTAGACAAATTGAAATTTTGACAATGATGATGGTGTTAGATGATAAGCTAAAGGATCAACAAAGTGATCGCGGTTCATCCTGTGTGGCTCATGGAATATACCAAATTCCATGCCAAGCTATCCATTCAACAGTTGTTGTGACATTTCACCCAAAGCCTAAAATGTGAACTCACTGGTGGCGCCATAGGAAAAGTCAGGGACTCAAATGCCCCAGGGAACCGTGAATATCTATGTTATATTATAGTCCATTAAGAGAACGCTGAGATACTGAAAACTTTGACCTAGTAGTCCTAAATGAAAAAAAAAATGAAAAAATGGAAAAATGAAAGGATAACCAACAACAACAGAATTCGATGACTGGGGACCAAGAACTGTTGAAATACTTCAGTCACCATCCATAGAGCTGCACAGCTAGTATGGCTGCAAACCAAGACCGCAAAGCAAACTTGCCTCAACAAAACCAAGTCCTCTGCTCTTCTGTTTTCGACTTGCGGTCAATATGGAAAAATAGCTGGAGGCAGCAATATTGACTGTTATGTAAGTAGAGAAGCTGAAAAATATCCCGTAACTTCATGATGATAAGTATACCAGTGTACCAGTGTACACCATGTAAGAAACATAGTGTACACTGGTCATTTTTAAAAGGAAAAGACACTAACTTCTTCTATCACAAAAAAGGAAGTATCTCTGAGGAATTGTGGAGTATGTAAAACATAGTATTACATAATATAAACAGTGCAAAAACTAACCCTAGTCTACATGAGTGAATACCTCTGATAATTACCTAACTGCAGTCAGCATGGATTTGACATTTTAAAGTAGTAGTGGTTCTCTACTCACGCAGAAGAGCAAAAGACGAGCAAAAAAGTAGGAAGAGAAAGCCATGGGGTTGAAAGGGTCATTACAGAATGAGTGTCCCTGGGTGGGAAAAACACAACATGAATAAATAAAAAGGCATGTTAATGAAAATCGACCACAGCAACGCCTCCTGTTAGTGCAGTAAAAGTTATGGTGTACTTATTAGTGTCCACACTGCCTTATGATGACTTGAATCTATATCAAAATACAATATATATTCTATTAGACTTAACTATAGTACCTTGCTATACTACCTGAAAGAACTGACGATACATGTGTTGGTAAATGTGATGTAATGAGAATGTGCACTTCTTATTCATGTGTCAGACTATCCTTCAGTCTGTTACAGTGACCTAAATGTGATGTAGTGAAGTGGAAGTAAAAAATGACAGACAGAATCTAATAGGAGAGATTTCTTTTTTTTAGGTTGTTAGCCAGCTGCACTGTGCATATACAGTTTTGTTCTGGTCTAGACACTTCTCAGTAATATGCCAATCATAGGTGCAATTATGCTGCTTCTTGTATTTTCAGTTTCACATCATTTTATTTCCACATGTTTAGGTTGTTATTGTGCAAACTCAGCTGGAATATGAATGCTATAAAAAAAATCATTTACAAAAACTCTTAACCACGTTAATAATGGTTTACAGGTGCCTGTGATCAATTAATGACAATGTGGGTGCTATAAATACTGTATGGTTGCCTTGGTGTTATTGGAGGACTGACATCCTTTTCACAGACAGGTCTAAAGACTTGTGGATGAGACAGACACATTGACATGAAAACAGTCGATTAACGGCTTATCTAAATCAATTTATGGCTGACTGTAGGAGCAGAAATTTGACTTGTCTAAGGACACAATTTCCCAACAGTTTAGATTTCTTCAGATGTGTGCACAAAGATTATCAGTCTTGAACCTACACAGATTTTTATGCATCTGGCCCCTGACGTTAGGCAGTGATTTCCTCCTCTTTGTCTCCCTGTCTGGTTGGCAGCTTGCTCAGTTGGATATGCTATCTGGCTAATGTATGATTGATTGTTGGAATAAGAGACACTCCACTGCCCCCGACTTTCCTCCCTCTCAACATGGTTAATGGGCCAGCCAAAGGCAGGTGCAGCTCTGTGTCTGCAGGCATGTGTGTGTGTGTGTGTAAGTATGCATTTGTGAGTGTCACAGACAGAAATCGGTGCAAGCATTTTAAGCCTTTTGCATGATATTGATAGATATTTATGCTATTGGTGCCTATGGGTGTATTCATGTGAGCACATGTGAGCGGGTGCTCCCTGGTCAGAATGTATCAGTGTGTCTTAGTGTAAGTGGGAGTCACAGAGTCTGGCCTCGGCTAAGCTAAATGAAGCAGAATGAAACACGTGTTTGACGTGGAACGCAATTGAATCAAACGGCCCACTTACCGCATTATACCCCCACCACCACCCCATACCCACCAGCCCCTACTCATAACCCCCTCCCCCCAACTCCCACACCCCTCATCCACCTCTCTCCACTCCAACCTGTCCTTGAAACGATGGACATGCCGTCCATCAGAGGTCTTTCCCTCAATGAGTCTGCCTTCGCAAATTACTTAAGTATCCGCCTTCCTCCATCCATCCACACTCCACACCCTCCTTCCCCTCCATCTGCACCCCTATTACATGTTTTCTATAATCCTTCCTTCCATCCTTACAATAAACACTGAGGTCAGTGCAATGCTAAGTGCTTCCTGGCAATCATCATCGGTTTAGTGGTGGAATGTGTGTGTGTGTGTGTGTGTGTGTGTATGTGTGTGTGTGTGGACTTGGTAGAGGGACAGACAGGGTTCTGTTCAAATGGCCTACTAATCATTTTATCCCTGTTTTACAAAGGAGCATAATAAGTGATTTACAAAGGATTATCTGTGTAATATATACATGACTTGTTTTTTTTTTGTTTTTTTTTTCCCCCAGAATCTTGGCCCTCTTCTTCCCTTACCCTCCATGTCTCTCCTCTCTCTCAATTCTGGCCCTTATGTAATTTTATTAACAAAAGCAGGCCGCTTCACCCTTCTCCATGGAAGGAGAGAGGGTTGGGAGGACAGAGGGAAAGTGAGGGAGAAAGGGAAGCGATGAGCAGAATTTCAACAAGCTGTCCTTGGTGACTGACCGGAGAAGCATCATGGTAACACTGCTGTCTTGTTGCAGTTTACCCCAGGAATCCAGTGTATATGAGGGTATATGTTTAATGTGTGGGAGCAAGAACATGGGAATGTGACAAAGGTTGATGTGCTGAGAAAATCTTGCATCTAATTGAAGTCTGAATTAGTAAATTCATGTGCTTAAATGATACACAGCTTTTCCCAGGACATGTGCTAATCATATGTTTCTACACCATCAGAATTTGGGTGTAATTGAAAACATCAACTTTGCTGCAGATAATTTAACATTACCTTCTTCATTATGCCACCGTAATCTGATTCCACACACTTCAGGCCCCCTCTCATCTAATCAAAGTCATCCCATGCATCCAATCAGACCCTGACAGACATGCATCTTAACATGTCTATTGATAAAGTCAAAGATTTCACGACATGTCACTTAGTTTTCTTTGTGGCGATGCATAAATTATAGCAAAGATTTATCATCAGCACCATTTACAAAACAATAATGTGATGCCTTTTATGTCACAAACCTAAATCAATGAGGCAGGGCGAATGTTTGACATTGACGTTGACCATCCTGTTCACCCAGTCTCGCCTCCACCAATGGGCCCACTGGCAACACCCCTCCGGGAGCAAATGGGAGTACCAGCTAGTAGATTTATGAGCCCCCATTACCCTTTTATTACTGTAAGTAACAATGAATAACTGTTTGTAATCAGGACATTGGGTTGGTGAGAACAGTATTAGGTTCACCTCATATATCATTGGACAAATACTAGTGGTGGGGACAATGAGCGATGAGGATGATGTTGGGGAGAAACCTCTCTTATTTGTAATTATTTAACCCCCCCCGAGTGAATATGATCGCGTACAATGGCATGGCTTGGCACAGAAACATGTGTGTAGGTGCAGATATACCCCCACTGCCAACATACACACATACAGTATGTATGCTCAAACTGCTCCAGTAGACAGTTGTTTGTGGAATTGCTTATTAACAAAGTGCAATTAATCACAGCCATGTCCTGGTCACCTGGGCAACTGAAAACCGGTGGGGAGCAGTGGGGAGTGGGCTCCAGTAGTCTCTCTAAATGGCTCTAATATAACACGCTGCGTTGTAAACGCTGCCTCTCGGTTGTTTGTCAAAAACGCCTGGTGCACGCAAAATACCAGACATTAGATGAGAAACGGACTGTTTCATCATGCTGACGGGACTGTGAGCACAAATAAATAACCTCGCTCTGTTGTTCATTTCCCTTTTGTCTCTCCATTTCTGGCCACATCGCTTTGCATTTGACAAAAACTGTAGATGTGTTTCTCTAATATATTTATAACATATATTCTGCTGTGGCACCCCTTTCAATTTTTCTTCATGACACCACTCTTGGCCAAACCGTCACATTTCAGAGGAATAACAATGAGATTTACTGCATACAATAAAAACTGCAATTCCCATACCAGATGCTCCCTAAGGAGTGTTAGCAGGTTGGATGATGAAGGCTGGTGAAACTACACTTCCCAGGGGGCAGAGCCTCATTGCCAGCACTCCTTCTGGGGGTAATAAACTTCCATTGATCCACTGACAGCCCTGATTAAAATCAATCCTGAGTCTATAGTGGCCCAGTGTGGCAGACTGCAGGGACCATCAAATGAGGAGAAGGGGTGTGTCGGAGGGGACAATCAATTTCTATGCAGAATTGATTGTTTCTTATGAACTTATATGTACCACAGCAATTCAGACATACTGTTTATTTGTTTATTACTGTTTATTTCGCACGTATCTGCAATTTCTGGATTACATTTTATGATCACTGTTTGGTTCAGTGACCACACAGAACCAGACAATGTGGTCTGAGCTTACAAACTCACAACTCATGCACGTAAGCACATGTATCATGAAGAAGGTTGGACATCAAAGAACTGAAAGTGAAGTGAACTTAACACAGCTAAATGTCACTGAACATCAGGACTTCATTCAACAGGTGACCATGTTTATTCTGTATTATGCACAGCAGTGGAGAGGGCAGTTATAACAGTAAGTATATGGAGATGGCCTTGTTAGATGAGTGTTACTAAAAGGGAGGCGACCATTGGGTCTTTCTTCAACTTCCTTAACATTGTCTTCACAATCAACAATCTCTGCCAGCATCAGAAACTTACAAGAGAAAACACAAGCAGCCAATTACAAATCTCACTGTCCCCACATCTTATCTCCAAAGATGTTGTAGCACAGAGGCATAGATTCATTTCTGGGGAGGCGTGTGCCAACTTTGTTGGCTATGTGTGTGACTATACCACTACACCTTAATGCACAAATATAAATCAAGCTTGAATAACGGGACAGGTCTGGTTAAAATAGGGCAACTTAAACTACTTAAGATTAGGGAAAGATAAGTATCATGGATAAAAGAAAAAAATTTAACATTAACACTGAAAAATAGATGAGATAGGACATAATCTATACACCAGTGAAGAAGAACGCGCTTAGTTTCTGCTTCCTAACCTTTAGTTGCACTAAAACATGGCCAACAACACAGTCTAGTAAGAAGCCAGACTGCACAATTTGGAATGTATTGTTTTAACTGAAACACAAATCTGATCCAATCCTCAAATCACAAAAACTTGGCAAAGTTTACTTCAGAAAGGCAACATGTATGTATGTATACAAAGCCACCGAAATGGCTTCATGTCTACAAAATATTGATGTATTTTGTCAGTGTCTATGACTCACTGAAAACGGCTAAATAAATAAATAAATAAACAGGCATAGAAAAATGTGCATAAGTACTGCATACATACTCAACAAAGAAAGCAAAATACAGCAAAATGCAGGCTGACCTAACAGGATTTTCTTCTCATTTTCCATCCTCAAATTGGTTTTTCTTTTGCCCTCCCTATATATGCACTTGCCTCCCTCCTTTGACTTTCCCTGGTGATGATGCATTGTGGCCTCTAAACATGTGGCCAGATGTGAATTGCATACTAAAGGAGAGAAAGAAAACAATAAACACACAGGCACATACATCCCATACACCCCAAGGTGAAATCGGTGTGTAAACATACACACGTCACAATGAGCAACACAGCCTCATAAAATGTTATTGAATGGAACAAGCTGTGAAACACATAACAGTGTGATGACATAAATTATGTGAATGTCACATTTCTCTAACACAAACTGGGTACTGTGACACAGTGAATGGATCACACATTGTGATCTGTTCATCATGGGTAATGATTAGCTTGAACATGAAGACCACTAAATCTTTTGGGTGGGGAAAAGCCACAATTGACAATGAGATTACTGCTAAGGTACACTAATGCCCATGGCAATTTTCATGGAAACACGTAGCATCTCCTTTCAACAGTAGGGAAATAAAGCAGATACTGAAACTGGTGAATTGACCATAAAACAGTCAAATATATAGTATTTCTCATTATTTTGTCAGTGGTATTTTATTCAAATTGTACATAATATATAGGAGTCTATAACCTGGAGGAGGTACAGTGCTATCATGCCTCTTACTGTAATACATCACGGTAGGGCTAGTGCAGTGTCTGTTATTGATTGGACCACACACAAGTAAGCCTGGTAAGCCCTCTCAGAGTGAAGGTCCAGCACTGACGACACTGCACTGTCACGTGTCTGATATGTCAGCGTCACTGCAGCGTCGTGGCTGGAACTCACATGGCTGACATTTACAGTGAGCACTATGTTCATAATGTTGAGGTTCAGGTCTCCATTATGGATATGTTCTTTTCTTCACGTGGAATGTTAAATTTTCAATTTGAACATATTTTGGTAGAAAAAAAACACATTCTCTGTCAGTGTTGTTTTATTATTATTACTACATCATCCTATCAATAGTACCCACAGTGTAAGCAGCAGGTCTAACCCTAATCACAGGCATATTCAACAAGAATAACAGCAGTGTTAAAGCCACGCTTTTGTCATTCACCATGTATTGCCCTGTTTTGAGAAAAAGCTGACACAAAACTAGGCTAACATGTAACAATTACAAATGTATCCATATAAGAGATGGCATACAGTAAGTTTAAAAATACTGTACATTATAATAAAAGTATAATAAAAAGCCTCCGGTGGAGCTACTGAATGTACCCTGTGGTGAGACTGTTTTCTTAAGTACTGCTGGGAGGTGCTCTAAAAATATTCATGTTTGAACATCTGTAATTCTATGTCAACTGGGCAAACTCCATCTGACCAGGTTCCCTTATTACCTAATTAATTCAAAGCAATCTAGTAAGTAGTAGTAGGTAATACACTGTTGTCACATTTAAAGCAACATTATGCAACTATTTTGCATTGATAGCTTCAGAATCATTTTGATGGTACACCAACTCTGTCATCTTCGCTCCACACCCTGAACTCTTGTTCTTGCACTGTGTAACTTTAGTGACTGGGTATGATCTCCCGCTAACTGAGTGATATTCAGCAGCATGTACTGCCAGAATCAGGCCCAGCAAGTTCAAGAATAATGCTGAATTGTAGATCAGTTAAAAAGACTTAAAAATCATTAAAAACTAGAGTTCATCTCTGATATCCAGTGAGGAAACTTTGAAACGATCAAGAATTGTAAATTGAGTTTGGTGGGTTTGTTACAACGACAGCACCTCCGGCTACAGAAGATTAGGATCATAATGAATAGACACCATTTGGCTGTATTTCAGCTCCATGGGACTACGCAGTCGGAGCACTGGTCAAGTGATTGATAGGCTTTGTTTTCTGTACATGAAAAGCACTTTATCGCCCTGACTTAGAGCACAACAGGATTAATTACCACTCATGACTGCAGAGGCCGCTGTTGTTCAGCAAAGTTACATTTTGTTGCTTTAAACTCTCCCAAAAACGATATTTGTCATATCAGGCTTTCATGAATTGCAGTGAAACTGAGTAAGAAAAACTGTAGTGTGACAAGGGGATAAAAAAGTGGCACAGGGCAATGGCAGGAGAATCCATGGTTTCTAATACTTGCCTAGATGGGGTTGAGTGTATCCAGCACTGATCCAATACTGCTGATTGTCAGCGAAACGTTCAGCATGAAGAGAGTATATAAAGCAAAGCGTTCCCAATAACTCTTGCTGAACAGCCGTGCACAAGGCCTCAGGACATCACACTGATTAAAAAGAAAAGCGAATCTCTCTATTATTCCACTGACCCTTATCTTTTCAAGCCAAACCCTGCCGGTTCCCTCATGCAAATTATCCAACCACAGGACATAACCCACATTGCTGCCAGCCCCTTGGCCAGTGACTCATCAAGACTGGATCCAATATGGCCTCTGAAATGAGGCGGTTGGGCTCAGAAACCTGATGATAATTAGCACAACACTAGCTGCTAAATGATGTGACTGGCTGCTGAAAGCCACAAGGGATTGGTCGATTCAAATTTAGAAGAGTTGTAGGTGTTTGTCCCTAGAGGTTAAGGGGGAAACAAAGGTGCAGGTTTTTTGAAGATGAGGAGAAAATCAGCTGTGAGTCATGAATAGAAATAACCTTCATTTCCAGTCTCCACAGATGTCGCAGTGTTTCTCAAAGAGGGAAACCAGTTTGATGTGCTCCTGATTGGTTTTTGAGATCCCAGCACTCGTCTTCCCTTTGAAAACTGACATGCCGTCTGATTCTGCATGTCCATGATCAATAGGCAAGCACATTATTCGCTTTTGACAAGGTAGTGGAACACACACTTTCCAACCTGATTGATTTTGCACCTGACAAAATGAGCATGTGATAAAAACTCACTTGGGATTCTGCTAGAGCACCTCATTTTGTAAGATCAATATCACTACACAGTTTACAACACCAAACTCTAGCATTATCTTCCAGAGAAAATAAAAAGTGTTGTCATTAAAAAGAATCTGCCTCTAACTCACTAGAAAAGCAGGGTAGAGCACTTTGAGACTTTCCTGAGGAATGGGGGATCATGTACTCTTACTGGCACATGTCAGATTATGTCTAAAGATAGGAAAACCCTATATACATGAAATTCAATGTTAACACCAAACAAGTGACAAATTGTAGAGTTAGGCCTATTTTCAACCAGATCCACTAATGTGGACTAAATTATTATCATTATTATTATTATTTTTGCCAACATCTCTGAGGATATGGCCATTTTGTCTGACTAAAACTCTATTCGAATTGTGTAGTCACAGGCCTTTTATGTTTTGGACAATGCAGAAAACATGATTAAAACATGTAGTGTGAGTTAATATGATGTATGAGAATTTAAATTTGCACAGTGCTCATTTGGGGTTGGTGTTAGTGCTGCATGGAACCTCAGTGGATCCCAACCACTTGGTAATACACATACCTTTATAGCTTCTCTTGGAGCAGAGGAGAGAAACACATCAGAATATATGTTTCATCTATATTTTATGTATGTATATTAAATGTAGAGCGGCGATCAAAGAAAACTCTATACTCGATACTACATATAAAGCGAAGCAAAAATATACTTTTAGATGTGAGATGCAAAAACACTAGAAAATTTTAGCAGCATAAGCAAGAATCTTAATCTGCTTTTAACTCCATTCTAAGAAAGTAAACTACCACATTCATGCTGCAATCTATAAAATCCACTAAAAGCAGTTTCCCACATTTTAAAGGTAAACTGTTCAGATCCACTTCAGCTCAAGGCTGCAACATACAATACACCTGAATGCACATAATGATATGATGTTGACTGTGAAGCGCATACATGACCTTTGAAATTGCATTGCATTGTCACTGAATATGAGCTACTGTTATTCTTGTTACATGCATGCTACATGTACTTGTATCTAATTGAACTGCTTGCATTTGTACAGCAGTTTCACCTAGACAAGCTCTTGTACAGTTATTGTGCATGATGAGGAACAGGATTAAGATATACTAACCTGAGGCTATGTGTGTGCCTGGGTGTGTGTGAACATACACAATATGCAATATGCAACTGCAACCAGACTAAAGCAAGAAAGAAAATGTGTTTTCGACACCAACACCATGTGACACATACACACACACACACACATACTGACACACACACACACAGTCTTAAATACCTGTGGCTGGAAAGCTGCTGAATCTATGCAGCTATTTTCAATAGACTGCAGGGTCTGCAGTCAGCATTGTCAGTCAGAAATCCCCAGTCACAGTGCCTCTATTTAGTGCTCTAAGGACAACTGATAAGCACACAGACACATTGGGATGGTTTGTGCACTGATATACCACTCTCCCTACCACTTTGTGTGTGTGTGTTTTGATGGAAGTGAGTAAATGAGAGTAAGGGAGAGGGAGACAAGAAACAAACAAATCCCTTTCAGCACCATCTGCACTTGGTAACAAAACTATTTTAATCCTATAATACTTAACAGATGACTAGACTTTAATTTAAGACTCACGATAAGTAAACACATGCACCTCTAACTAAGCTTAAACCGCTCATATGTTTACTGTAGAAGTTTCAAAGTAGGGGATGCTTCAGTGTATATCTGATGTATACAGAACAAGTCATCAAATTACCTAGAGGTGACAGAAAAAGGAGCCAATTTCTAAACTAGCACAAGAAAATCTCCTTTTTTTTTCTTTTTTTCTTTTTTGCATTACTCGTTCCATGTGTCACAATGCAAGGTGTCGCCCAGGGCAACAAGCCTGTGAGCCAAGCAGGACTGATGTTTAATGAGGATGACTCTCACTGGCTCCTTATCACAGTCATGTCACCCAACACTGACACTTTTAATACCGCATGTCACTCAAGGCGTCTCCCACAATGCCAGGAGGAGTATCAACAGCCACTTACCTGCACTAGTACACATATTTACACACACACACGCACACACATACACTCACACAGCTACATCTAAAAAGACATGCAAGTGTTATGCTCTAGATTGCACAGGCACATACATACACACCCTGTGGCAAGACAAGCAGTGTGTAGTTCATCACTGGCGGTTGCATGACTGCTGCAGAGCAGACAGAAGATAAGAAGCCCAGATCCTTTCAGAGTTTTAATGGAACGACATGGCATCAAAGGGGATCAGAGGCCAGACAGACTGATAGAGAGGAGGTATTTAGTTTGAGCCACTCCCCAGGACACTTTGTATTGTTGACATTTTGCTTGGGAAACACAAAGAGAGACGGGGCGCCTAAATCCATCTTATCTCGGCTTTGTGTTCAACAGGTTGGAAGGCTGGTCCAAGTGGTCTTGGCGAATGATAATGGCACAACGAATGGCACAACGCTTGTTTGTATGTGTATGCCTGAGTGTATCGGAGAACTGAAAATAGTGAGAGAGCTGCAGGAGAGAGGTAATTGTGCGTCATCTTGTGACACGTCAGATTAAAAAGCATTATCAGGTTGAGAGGCAGTCATGGCCCCTGTCCTTGCTGCTGACTCACTGTTGTTTCTCCTTTATTCATGTTCCACTGATTGCTTTTTTTCTCTCATTTTTTGCATTGTAAAAATAAAAAAAATACTAGTCACTCTTATGTCTCAACAAAAATGAACCAAAGCAGCAGACACACAAAATGTAAATGGCAGTCAGGCAAGCATGACGTTTTTGTAAAGCATTTCAAGAAAATGGAAGGTGACATTATCCATAAAACAAAACCTTTGTGACTTAAAATGGGATTGTTCCAAAGAAGTTTGAGGTTCTTGGCAAACCAAATCCCCCCGTTAATCCAAACCAAGGGCAAAAACACAGTTGCCTGACATTTCCCTGAGTGAGGAGAGGAGAGAAATTGATGGAAAATATATGTGAGGGCAGGAAAATAACTTTAATTAGCTACAAGGCAGGTAGCTGCAAATTTACCAGCAAGGGGTGCAATATTTCCTCTGGTATATAACATGCAGATTTCCCTGTCTTCTTTTTTTGACTCTTTCATTTGTAGCCAATTTAGTACTGCCAAACAACAATATGAAGTATCTATTTTAAGCAAAAATAAGGATATTTTCTCTTTTATGTGTTTGTAATTTGGGTCAGATATTATGAGATGATTCAAGTTAAACCACTATGAGGGCTTTCAAGGCTTCGCAGTGGTTTGACTGGTGCTGCTGTTGGGTGCCAGGTGATTACAGAATTTGATTACTCTTTTATGTATGCTAATTAGAGGGAATATTAAATGAATTCTATTCTGCTCAGAGTTTTGTTTTTTCTCTTTGGTTATTGCCCCATTTTTTGATATGTTAAGCAGTCCTTACTAAGATAAAGCAACATAGAAATAGTTCAAATTGTCATTGATCCAGTACTCTTTTTGTCTATTTCATTGAGGCCAGATATGTCCTTTCACTACTTATTGTGTTGTATGTCCATAGAATTAATGTGGCATAATAAATTGTAAGGATTGTACTGTGGAAGCAGCTGCACAAGGCATATGTAATGAGCAAAAATAGTGAGATGTTTAAATCATTTTGAGTTACTATGTTGTTGCTACATGGCACAGTTAGCTCAGTGGCGAAGTTGGTTCAGTCATGCATGATAGGTTTCTAAGCATTAAATAGAGGTATGTAAAATCAGGTGGAAATAGGCCCAGAACTGCTACTGCAGAAAGCGGTTAATTATTTGAATGATCATCATGCCATTATTGTGATGAATTGTTTTTTTTCTTTCTCTCTTTCTCTTTTTTCACTCAGTTGATCCGATAACAAGAAGGAAGTGTTCTTTTCTTTCAGCTCAGGCTGGACTGTCATCTCTGTGTAAAATTACATTCTCTCTTTTTTCATAAAACATGAAATTTTGTCATCAAATCCTATCAAAAATTACATTGTCCTCCTTCTCTTTCCCTTGCCCGCCGTGCAACCCCCACCACGCCTCTCCCTCCTCTCCCGCTCTGTTTGCTAAACGTCTTGGCTAATGAAGCTGCTTCTCCGTTTTCTAAACACACCCGTGATTAGCATCCACACATACCTGCGGGCAGCCAGCTCATGTGTTGTTGGCTCTGTCTTCCACTGATTAAATAAAATCTGTCGACAATTTGAATAACTGTTTAACAGCCAAAGATTTATAATTCATTGTTCATTTGCTTCCGAAGTAGAGGGGAGGTCGGGGGAAGACTGGGACGGAGTGTTTTCCCTGATGTAATGCAACAGTAAAGGATGCTTTTATTCATGATACAAAAATATATAATAAAGTACATTCACAGTATTTTACATGAAGGCTTTCTTTACTACACAAACACTTGTGTTAATTTGGAAAAAAAAAAAAGTTTGTTTTTATATTTCTAGACACAGAAACATTCCTCAGTGGGCCAATCGGAACTGTGCGGCGCTCTGTGACTGACTTAACAGTTGCTAAGTATAGCTAACCGCTCTCTTTACTCTTGTTTGCTCCCAAACATATCGGGCTCCAATTAGGCAACATTATTCAAACATTTTCTGAAGGCCTTGGTGTACTGTAGATCTCACTGCAGTCCCCTGTCACTTTGCTTATTATGCACACTCCTCCTCGAAATGAAACAGCCACAAACGCAAACCTCCCTCTCTAGACACAGCGAGTGAGGAGGAAGTGTACACATGGATCAGACTTGAGTCAACATCATTACTGCGCGCTGCTCCTCTCTGGAGTGGAGTGGAGCTGATTTTTTTAAGTACATGCTGGTGGCTTTGATCCCAAGATTTATAGCATGGACCCCCCACCCCACCCACCCAACCCTCCAGTCCTCACCGCCTGTCACATTCAGTAATGAGACATCATGGTCAAAAGGAGAGCAAACATTCACACAAAAACACACGTGTACAAGATACAGACATACATATTTATGAGACTACTCTCGAACACATGCAAACCTCAAACTGCAGGCACTACAGTGGGAGTTCATGCTCTCTGGCTTCATCCTGCTGTTTTTCTGTCACAGCTTTGGGAAGTCATCAACTCTGTCCTAGCCTGTTTTCTAATCTCTAATCTCTCTTCTACAGCATATTATTAATTTATTGACTTTTTATCTAAATCTATTATTCCCAATCCCCATCTCACTGTCATGCCCTTTTTTCTCCTCTGGTCCTCCTCTCACCATGACTGTGACCCTCTGCCTGCCTCTCTCCTCTCTACATCCCTGCCCTTTCAGTCATGCTGTATTCTCTTGGCATTTTCTGAAGAGAGAGACAGAGTGAGAGCGGTGGGAGAGAGCTTGAGCCAATTGTAGCTCTCTTTGACAATTCATTCTTTCTTCTGTCCCCGGGGAGATTATGTATTTCAGTAAGGTTTATACAACACTATAAAGCCCAGTTGTTTATTTTTAGGTTCATGCATCAGAGACAATATATTGTTTTATTCAAAGGACACAGTATCACACAAGCAGTTGCAATCCAGACAAATCCAACAAACAGCTGAAGTTGTAGCGGCTGTGATTCAGTGATTTGTTGTGGCGAAATACTGATGCTCTAGAAATTTCTTAAAACTCGAACAAAGGATGAGACTTTTTTTTCACTTAACTTAGCTTGAAATCATAGATGTAACTTAATATAAACTATATATTATGGCTGCAAACTGCGATTAATTTAATTGAAGATGAATCCATCTACGATTTTTCATTTGTTTTGCAGTACTTCGAGCTAAATGCTAACATCAACATGCGAGCTAGCTTCCAGTGACAGTCCTGACATGTTTATGTTAAGCAGGTACCCATTTTAACATGTTAGTTTAAGGTTTAAGGTTTAAGTTGTCAATGGGGGATGCATGTGAGGCTCTGTACAGATGTCTGCATACTCACACAGACTTGCTGGCATAGGGCACATGTTGTGCCAAACTACTGAGTAGATGATAATTCATGCATGACATATTTGACCTATTGGTGGCACTAGCTGAAAAGTCAATCATTATAATACCTGATTCATTGTTTCGGCTCCATTAATACCTGTAAAAAATTTCATTACAATGGAGGCTGCAACTTCACTGGTTTGATTCTGGCCAGAGACCGACACTGCCATCCCTAGAGCCACATCATTAAAGAGACAAGAAAAACTACAGCGATTCAGTTTGTAATGATATTAAACAGAGAAACTCTGTAAGTCTGTAAACCGGACAAAGGCTGATCAAAGGGGATTTTAAGAGTGAGAAATGTAAAAAAAAACAAAAAACAGTAAGTGCTACTGAGATGCAGCTCTGTCAGGGTCTTTTCATTGATGTTCCAATACTGTGAACAATGTTAGCGGCCCATTATAGCAATTCAATTCCTGCAGATATTAAGCCAATTTTATGGGAAAACAGCGATATGCACCAGAATCCTGCTGTGATCAACTTATCCTGTTATCCACTTCATCCAGCTAATGTGCTAGACTGAGGGAAACCAGCATTCTGGTGGCAATAAGAGGAAACTTAATTACTTCTCATTCCCTTGATTGGAAACACTCAGGACTCGGGACATAACCCAGGAAACTACTTGTTCTGTCTAGCAGGAATTTATACTCTACTTACATGTAACTAGCAAGCCATAAATATGTAGCATGCAGTCTGTTGTACAGCAGAATATCAGAGCTATATTCTTAAACTAAATTAAAAATAATTATAACTCCTTATTCCATATATCTTATGGTGTATGATGAAGGCTCAACTTCAAAGTACATTCTACAAAATGCTTCAATTCCCATACTAAGCAGGTTAAATTACTGTCAAAGATATGGTGTGTGCAGTCTATAAGGTGCCAGGCTGCTCTGTGTTTAAGACCTCTCCGCCTCTGCCTCTTCCCCCCTGCCCTTTTTCAGCACCTCTATAATATCTCCCCCCCCACCCCCCACCCCACTCTGCCTCTCTAAGATTTCACTCTACCATAATCCAATCAGTCTCATTTGACATTTAAATTGAGTCTCAGTGGGGGCCTATTGGACGAAAGAGTAGGAAAATGAGAGGAGGGAGCAACAGTGATCCTGCCACTTTCTTCTTGAAGCTTCCTCTTGTTTTTGTAATGATATATTGGCAGAGAGAACAGCGTGTATGCATAGGTGCCTATGTGTTGGTTTGTGCTCATTGGCATGTGTGTATATGTGTGAGTGTGTAGGTATGTGTCCGTGTGTGTGTAATGTGTGTGAGAGGCATGCCTCCAGCATAGTGCAGTGACAGGCGGCCTAATGAAAAGCTGGGTTCTGATTGACTGGCTGACAAAGCGGCCCACTGCATAATTATGTCTTGAATAATAGATGCCCATACTTACACTTCCATGACTGCACTCGCCTAGCCAAGTCAGTCTCTCCATCAGGCCAGCAAAGCTCATGAAGCCTAGCTTAGTCATGGCCAGGCTTGCTCCACATTCACAGATTGTGCACATTTCCATATCATCATTGTTCCCAAACCAGTTGGACATGCACGACTGATAATAGTATGCACATGTTGCAGTATTAGCCTTATTATCTCAGGGCACGAGAATTATGTACTGTGGTTGTGATAGCCGATACATATGTCAATCAGCCTTGCCCCAAGCAAAAAACACAATCTCTAGCAGTACAGCTTTAATGGCAGGAGCTTGCAATGTCAGCCCCAGCTTGACAACTACCTCTAATTTCATTAGCCCTTGCCACAAGCTGCCCTAACTGCAGCTCCAGTTGCAGCAGTGTTACAGAACGCTCACACAGGTCCTTGCCTAACCCTCGACTGAGGTCTATATTTAGTCACATGCCAAAGCTAAAGCTATGTATATCCACGGGTATGATGTACAGACACCCCTCCGTTCTTTTTCCCACTTACTAGTTTAATCTTATGATTACTGCAGCAGCTCGCTATTGGTTTCTTAACAAATTACACATTAGTAATGCTTGACCCAAGCAATTCTTTTACTATGGTGCACCCTGAAATACTCATACATTGTGTTGGACACTACATTGGTGTTTGAGTAGTGGAGACTTGTTTCTGGATCAACTAGAATCAAAGCCTGATGTTAATTTTGTACTTTGTTTTGGTTGCCAACCAACTTTTTTGGGAAATATCTGGCTCTGTGGCTGCTAAATGCTAAACCCATGTTGACCAGCTTGTCGCTAACTTTGTCTCCCATTGCTGGGCAGCTAGTGTTCAGTGGTTTTATCCAAGTTTTTTTTTTTTTTTTTTTTTTTTTCCCACCCTGAAAACAGCTCCCTCTTGAGCCTGGAAATAAGGTTGATGAGAATAGTGAGACAGCTGTGGGCAGTAAAGCCAAAACAATGAGCTGAAAGATGCTAAAAGTCTCTGTAGAACTGAGGGGAAATGCTGAGCCAGGTGATGATCATCCCTACAATCCTACCCCTATTTACATTAAACACCATTAATTGATCCATCTGTTAATAATAATAACATATTGATTAGAGCAGGTTTAAGTTCTGTTGCTTGACGTGTTGACTCCAGGGACATGTGGCATTGTGCTTGTGTGCTATTTATTTTAAGCACTTTGTATTTGAAGTAAAGAAAGTAAAGTCGAGCAATTAATTTCCTAGAACATCTTCTTCTCAGTGCTTGCTGAATAAAGTCCTGGGTCCCAGAGGGCAAAATCTTTAGTACATGCATTTCTATGAAAAATTATTTTGTATAGTTGTTTACAAAACTTTCTCTTGTGCAGTATTCTGATGCCAGAAAAAAACTGTACTTGATCTTATTGGACCACATACAAAGTGCAACCTTCAAACACTAGATGTAAAAGAAGAAAAGAGTGAAAAGAGAACTGTGGGTAACCAAGCCTTGTGTGCATGTGCTCCCTTTTTATGTAATTGTACAACTGCCGTGAGAAGAAATTACACAGATGTCTTAAAACCAATATATTTTTCTCTATTGGTGTTATTTCAAACTTAAACTTGCACAGTTACCAGGAGCAACTGAGGCTCTCCATAAAGCAAGGTGAGAATGGAGAGTTATTACTTGTTCAAGATGCTTCTATTGGGTTTATCTCCAGTCTCTTTTGGAGTCTTTTTATGCTCTCTACTTTTTTGTGCCTGTTCACCTTCACTTGTATCCATGGTGATGGACATGGCACTGACATCACAGGTATGTGATAAAGACAACCTTAGTAACAACAACTGTGATTTTGACTTGCATGGCATTGATGTTTTCATCCATTCAATTATTTCTTCCCGTTCTCTGCATCCGTCTCATTCAGACTGAATTTTCAGATTTTTTTTTTTGTTTGTTTTGATTCCCGTTATCCATTAACAAAACATGTAAATACTAGATTATGTTTATAATGGTATATGAGTTAACCGTGACCTGTCAAATGAAATTTCATTCATCAAAATGCATTGAAAGTAGGTAAAAAAAAAAAAAAAAGAATTTTCATTTTAAATCACAGCAAGTACATCTTATCACTTTGCACAGGATAATGCTCTCTCGTGGGTGCTGGGGTGGTAGTGAGACCAAAGGAAAATTCATGCATACCAGTGTCTGAAGAGCACGAGTTGGCAACAAAGACGAACATAGCAGTACTCAAGTTGTCTGTAAGTAGACTGAAGTAAGTAAGTTAACAAGGTATCCACAACAACAGACACTCAAGGATAATAGAAAATAAACATTGCCAATTATATATAGCTCCTTGTTCATTAGTATACATTACTTTGCAAACCAAGCTAATGCACTGATCAGAATATAGTCTTTTTAAGTGTCGTGTTTGTCCATGTCCTATTAGTGTCTATCATTCTATCTCCCACCCAGTCCAATCCCATCATACCCCTTGTGATTAGTGCGTAACCATCTCAGTGCTACACCCCCACCACCACCACCACATATGTCAGTGTGTTCAGTATGTGACTCAGGATGATGCAACAGGCTTTAATGTCTAAACTTCTGCTGAATTAATGCACTGAGTCAGACAGCTTAAATTGGGCCAAATCTAGGATGGGATCTCAGCTGAATCTATGCAGGCTTCTCTGTATTATTCTGTATTATTATTATTCTCTGACAGTCATATATTGTATTAATTTTCCCGCCAAATAATATAATTCGTTCCAAGTCTGTTGCTACTGCTCCCCCGTCGATGCAGTGGTCATCGCAGTGAGGGCTCGTGGCAAATGACCTACTACCTCTTGTTCGGATAAGCCAAACAACCTCTCTCTCCCCTGCTCCAGAGTTTACTGACTTTGCTCTATTCTCGTCCTGCATGTCCTAACTTCATTTTCCATAAGCGAGTCGTTTTGAGCTTTCCCATCCAAAAGAAGGTGGCTTTTTAAGAACTGGAAGTAGAGCTAACTCCAAATCTATGAGGTAAGACTACTTTGCTAGCTCAGTCTTGACTGAAACAAGAATCACTAAGTATGAAATAAAGCAACTATATTATCGAATGATTGACCTGAGTTTGGATCCAAGAGCTATCAGAAAATTGCGACTATGGAATGTTAAGTCAACAGATTTCTATTGTATTCTTCTTATTATATATTATTTTCAGTTATACATGTAGTGGTTTTAAGATAAATGAAAAAAAAAAATTAAAAATGCAAAAAGGATGATGTACCTGCACTCCCAATGTAAACCTGAAAAAAAAAGGTGGCAGTTTCCTTAAAGCCTGTTGGCAGGTACACCCTGAAATATCCTGCAGCTGCTTTGGAAAGTTGTCAAATGATCTCACATCATTAGGAACAAGCAAAATTCCTACAATAAACACGACTGATGATGACTTGACAATTTCGCATTGCCATTGACTGCCTGACCTTTACCAGTGATCACCAGCACATGCAACAATACCAACAAGACTCGACTCTCCCTGCACGAGTCTCTGGCACTGCATCAACCTCCTGCCCCTGCCGTCTGCTTGCGCTTCACTGACCTGTAACAACCAATAAAGTCACAGCACAGACAAGCAAGCCAGCTAATCACAGAACAAAACGTCTTCATTCAGACAGAAACTCTCATCCGAGTGAAAAAGTGATCACGATGCATAACGCTGCTGCTTTGTCATTTGCTGTGGAATGAAGCTTTTCAGGCTGCTCATGGAGCTGAAATGCTGAAATGTCTCACAGCACCCTTTGTTCACTCCAAGCGCAGCCCTCCATCGCTGAAGAGTTGAAAATTATGAGTAGGTGGGTGAGAGACAAGTGACTGTTTTGATCTGTTTCACAGTAGAGGCTGGGGATTGAGTTTTGAAGGCCAGGAATATGAGCACATAGCAAGGTAATTGGTGAGTCATTGGCATGCATCATTAACCTTTTCAACCTGATACTGATATATAGTATCATTGTCATTTTGTGCTACAGGTCAGTAAAAACTGTGCTCAATGGTGGGTGTTTTTCTTTAGGTTTTTCAAATTCTACCACTGTCCCTGCCCTGGTGTCACCCATGTGATTGCCAAGATGTGACACAAAGGGGATTGTTTATTCTGGTGTGGTTGGCTACTCATGGGTGACTAAATGCCAGATGCAAGTGTAATTAGGACTGTAGACAGACCTTATTACTCACCGCTATATGATTATTTGTTCCTGTATGCTTCCATGAGTGCAGCTTTGTGGGGAGACTTGTGCGCTCATATGTACATAATCCGTCCATACAGGCATAGTTACAGTACATGATGAGCAAAAGGAGCGCCTTTCAGTTTTCTTTTTGTTTGCTCTCTGTCTTTTTTGTTTACGCCGCATGTTTGGACAAGTATACATCAGTCTGACAAAGTGTCTCCATGTGTGAGGATGAAAGACCCAGCAAGACAAATAGAAAGAAAGAGAAAAAGACAGATAGAGGAAAAAACACAAAGTTACTCATGTCTGCCTGTGCTTGTATTTGTTTGTCTCTATTCTGTCTGTATGTAGCCCACACAGCAGGCGGAGCACATTAGTGACAGTTTTTGGTGATGGAGAAGACAGGAAAACCGAGATAATATGCTAAATTTGCATAATAGTTTCCTACAACTTGGCCCAAAGGTTCCTGTAAATCTTTACTGTGTGACACAAGGTTATTAGTCCTGAGCCCTTTTTCAGGTCTGCTTGATGAACAGTATTGGGTCAGACACTTGTGACGAATGTACCCTAGTTTGAACAGGCCACTGCACTTTCTTTTGCTTTTTATTTTACTTACTTACTATGACTGTTCCACTCTGGTTGCCTAAATAAAGTCAGTCTCATTACGTGCGTTTGAATTGAAGTTGGCCTGCAAAGTGCACCCACATCGCTATAATTCACAACCTACAGGCTCCATTTCCCAGGGCACACTCAAAACTAAACTCACTGGCAACAAATCAGCAGAAGATAAATCAACTGGTTTGCTGTCACCATGGTAACAATTCAACATAATTAACTTTCCTTTGTGAATGCTCCCAGGTTTCTGAAACAAGTAATGAAATATGTGAATTAATACCTTTTTTTTGGTCTTAAAAATATGTAAATATATAGATGCACCTGCCAGATTGGGGAGTGTGTTTGATGTTTATTTTCACTGGGAAGGCTTTATGAATAAGTCATAAACAAATTACACATGTAGCAGCTTTGAGATACAAGAAAAAAAATGCCAGTAGGGTCAGGTCCTGGACATATTCCAAGCACTGTATTTGAACACAAGACAAACTAGTCAGGTGTTGAAACATGTAATTGTCTTCAGTGATTCACGCTCTTGTGTATGTGTTTGTGTTTCTCACCACCTAATCATGTAATTAAAGCTTTTCTAACATTCTAACCAGTGAATTACCTCCACACCTAAGATTTGTTGTTCCAGACGCACACATACTGCAAATGCTCACACAACACAAATTTGTGATCACACCATAATGGGGATTAGCCAGGAGCAATTTATGAAAACATGTTTTGACTGTGCTAATTGAATATCCACACGCTACTTTGGAAATTAAGTATACTGCACTGTATCGACAAATGTACTGTTTTTTGAGAAACGATGTTAGTTGTGGCCCCTGTCATGACAGAGAGAGTTTTCTCCCTTGGGGACAAAAAGCAATGATGCAAGAAAGTCCACAGAGATTTCTCTACAATATGTTTTTTTTCCATGTATGCATGTGTGTGTGCTTAAATCCATACTGGACATCACTTCCCTTAAGGAGTGCCAGTATTATGTCATTATGAGTGGGGAAGTGCCCATAAGAGGGCATGACACACGTGTGCACACATTCATGCATATAGAGTGTTTAAGTGTCTGAAAGCAGGAAAGTATGTGTGTGTGTGTGTGTGTGTGTGTGTGTGTGTGTGTGTGTGTGTACACGCATGAGAGCAAGATGGATAAGGTCGTGGGGGTTTGCGGCAGAGCTGTGCACAGCATCAAGCACACAGTGGCACAATACTTGAACCTTATGAGAGGTGAAAAGGTGAATGGGGGAGCAGAGAGTTATTATTGGCTCACTCAGGCGAGTGGATGTGAGGGTTAGCTGGGGCGTATGGAGAAGTCAGAAAGAAAAGTGCAAAAAAGATCTTTCAAAGATGCACCTCATCACTATTTACCTTACCTTTTTCTACCTGTAACAAAAACAAACTCAGGATGTGAATATTCAGGGTTTACAGAAGAGAGAGAGAGACTTCTACTGGGAGGCAGAGTTGTTGTAATGTGTAAAAGTATAAGACAGCAGAGTGACCACATTGTAGTTTGTAGTTTGCTCTGCAGACAACAAAGAACCAGCAGAACATTTTTCCTCTCTTCCTTTCTTCTCACTAAAAGGCTTTGACTTGCTTTTTTTTCTCTGTCTTAGTCATCTCCTGCTCTCACACAACACGCTGTGATTCTTTTGGCAGGTGCGGCTATGTGTATATTTTCTCCATGTGTGGGCTGTGATCAGGTGCACTGCGGCCAAGATGGTGAGTGTGCGTGTTTGTCTGTGTGTGTTTATGTGTTCATATTCCTGCAGTGCACGCTGGCAGCAGCTTTAACAGGTGGGTGTTAGTGTTTGTGTGTGTGGCAGACGAGGAGAGATCAAGCTGCCATTCCCTCTTTCATTTTGCAGCGTTAGAGCTCAGAACTACATCATTTTCATCCACTCACTCTCCTCATTCATCCGTCTCTCTCTCACTATTTTAAAGAAAATAATAGTATGGCAAATCACAGCACTGATGTAAAATCACTGAATTCAAAGGAAAACATTTACATGGAATTATGAACAGCATTACCCACTGGAGGACCATATACTGACTACTATGGCCAATTTATTAGTTAGCCGTGGCTCTATAGGGATGGAACATTGTGGTCTGCTATGTCCATACCAGCCAGCTGTTGAGCTATAAATGGACACTACCATTTATCATACGGGTATATACACTTTTGCTATTTAAATTGTCACCATCTGGATCTGGTTAAAGAGGTCAGTGTATCTTCTACTGAGCACAAAATCCTGTATGCGCATTAATAATAATGTAGTATTTGCATAGTTACCTTAATGCTATTCTTGTACACTGAAGCAAAAGCTACTTCTATACCTAAACATAAAGCATCTGGGCTGATAGATATTTGGGCGGACATAAATGTTTTTCAGAGAGAAGAAGATGATCCAATAGATAGTTTGATATTCTGGTTAACAAATGTCAGATCATGTAAATTGTATGCAGTACCTGTCTACAGGAGATAAAATGGTGACCTCTGCATTAATTTGAATTCCTTTGTTCTGCCTTTGGATACTGTGATTGAGCATTATAGTCACAGCTAAAGAAATAAAAAGAGACATGCTAAGAAAAAAATCATAATATTTTGAGAACAAAATGTCATATTGTCATATTATAAGAAAAACAATCATACAGAGCAGTTGCATAATAAGTGATTATAATAAGAGATTATCAATATCCAACGCGAAAATGTGGTAAATTGTGTTTGATTTTTTTTTTAAATTAAAAAGTAACCTACTTTTCTCAAGCAATAGGAAACTCATCTAATAAACAGAGCAAAGTGCTGCATTCCTGTTGACGTGAAGAGAAATCTGTGGGTAGTATTTGTCCATTCAAATTAAAGGCCCAGAGCAGAACACACTCAGCACAGCGTAGAGTAACAAAGCCCATTCAAGGGGCTTTAACTAGGTCAGGTTGCTCAGTGCTCGGCAATCTATTAATATCAGGAAAAAATGCATCGTGCTAGCCTGAGACCTACGCTCCTCACACTCTGCCTTGTCTCCCTCATGACTTTGCTGTGCACATGAAATATATAAATAATATCCATTTCTGTGCTTTCTTAATTCCCACAGGATGTCCCCTAATCAGAGGTAGAGAGCAGTTACACGGTCCGCCTTGTATCCTGGAGGGCTTCAAAAATGGGAGAGCAGAGACGGAAGTGTCAAACGTTTTCTCCTCCTCCCCCCAACATAACCAATCCAGGAAGTCGGTTTCGTTTCTCCTTCCTCTGCTTCCCTGAGAATTTCTGCATCTCGACGTGGGACTTTTGATGTCGGTGAGAGCATCAGATGTGACATGACCCAATGATTAGAACATATGTCATCATCGGAGGAGTGCTCGGATAGGGAGAGGGATGGTGCTGGATGTTTGAATCAACAGTGAAGCTTTCATCCGAGACTGACGCTTCCTTTTATGATGCTGAAGCCTTTGAAATGCACATCTAGGCAGTTCTTTATTCAGCAAAGATGGGGGCATAGAACAGAACCACTGAGAAATATTGTACCTGGATGTGGGAAACATTCATCATAAAGTGCTACTGGAATTTATTTGAGTTTTTGAACTGCTGTGGTCATGAGAATCAAGTGAAGTGAAATGGGCCAAATGTAATTACTTGCTTGAACAACATCAAAACAGTCCCAGAGATCTACAGTATTCTGCAAGACCTGACTACATTTACACCAACACATATATTTTCATCACCAGTATGCACAAATACAAGTAAGAGGTATATTATTCTTAAGAATACTTCAGCTGAAATAAAATAAGGACATTAAATTACTTCATATACTCTAGTGGCCAGGACAAGCTGCTATTTAAAGGTGCTATATTAAGTGTTTACTATGTCTACATAGCCAATGTTGGCATTACGAGCTGTTTCCTTACCAAGAGCCAGCACCGTGTTTATAAGGCAAGAGGTTAGAATATATTGGCAGAGCTACTTCTTCAACCTCTCATGTTGGACTGAGGGCAGACTGGATGCTTCAGTGACTAACTATCACAAAGTGAAATTATGAGAAAGGATGGGCTGGGAGTAGCTGGTTAGCATGCTAACTTTAGTCAAAGAAAAGAAGTAATAGAAATAGAGAAATAGGAATACAATACTTCACTGTATGAAACTCAAGAACAAGACAAGAACTTTACATCAGTTCTTAATTCTAAGAAGAGATGTTCATACACCAATATTTTTTTTCATCTTGTGTAAATGTTTTGTTGGTCTAGAGCTGTTCAGTTTTCTAATACAGCCAGTCCTTTAAATGACTGAAAAAGGTTGGTTTGGGTTAAAACGACAGCTTCACTAGGGATAGAGAACCTTACAATAAAGGTCAGGGGACAATTGTGGTCATGGTAACAAGAAACCAATACTGACTTAATAGTTGCAGTCTACTATAGTCAATTTACGAGACTGTCATGACTCAAGATGGTTGGTTGACTCTGGCTACCTTGTAGTGAATCTAGAGGTCGAATTTATGAGACCAATAGACTGAGAAATGACTCTGCATACTGATCTGGGCTCTGTTTGTGTTTGTTGAAGCTTTATTTATCTTTGGATACGAGTTTGAAGCCATGATAGTCAAATGTAAAAAGTATCAGAGCACAGAGACCACGTGGACTGCTCTGTGGCATGGTATGGGGACAACCACATGCTCTTGAATGTGCCCTAAACTAAGGAGATGGTTATGGACTTTAGGAGGACTAGAACCATGTTAACCACCATTTGCATCCTTGGAGAGGAAGTGGAGGTAGAGGAGGGATACAAATACCCTGGACTTCACCAAACAACAGACTGGACTGGAAATGCAACACAGAGGCTGTCTACAGGAAGGCTAGAGACTCTGTTTCTTGAGGAAGTTTAGGTCCTTTAATGTGTGCAGCAAAATGTCAAAAAATCTTTTACCAATCTGCTGTGGCAAATGCAATGTTCTTTGCTGCAGTCTGCCAGCAGACACCAACAAACTGAACAAACTATCTATCCATCCATCTAATCTATTTATCATCCATCCAGCCATTCAGCCAACATGCTATTTCTTTTTTTTTTTAAATAAAAGTGATGAAGGTGGAAATCTGGTGAAACAGCTGGCCATTTTCTGCAGTGATAAATACGGTACAGATCTATGCATTAGGAAACAAAAATAAGTTGAATTTTGTTATGGGCTCCAAAGAACTTTGTAGAGTAAGTGACTGTGTTGTTGTTTTATCTTTTCATTAAAACCAAAATGTGTATCATAAAAAACCTGATATATATTACAGTGCTCCATACAAAGCTCCAGAGCGCTTGGAAGTTGGTGTAATAGTTGTTTACATTTCAAAGAATGTTTAATGATGGCACATTCGAGGGCATTTACGAGTGCGCTGTAATTAATTTGTGGTATGGGAACTTCAGCATTTGGACACTAATGATAAAAAGAGGACACAAACTCAGAAGATTTGTTTAACAGCTTAAACAAACCAAATTAAACATCAAGCAGTTCCAAATTAACATTTTGTACACAACACAGTGACACAGTGTTGCCGTTCCTTGTCTTGCCAGCATTATTGACCTGACTATAAATATCTGAATATATATTTAAAAAGAATAGTAAAATAGTAAAAGTAAATTACCAGTCAATGTAGTTTATACAATAAACATGACAACAATAAACTCTGGCCTTCTTCTCTGTATTTTATCATCACATAAAGATTTAACAAGTGGATTCTGTTGTTTGGTAACTTCCAAAGCTTTCGCCTTGAAAAATATATCAAGACATAAACTATAGCCACATGGGAGTTAAGGGTCAAACAATTCAAGGGAAACATTGTAGTTTAATCATGTGTCTTGAACAATAATATAGGAGAAGTGACAGCAACATGTTGCAGATCAATAAATACACAGTAAAGTACAATGACTGCAGTGAGTGGAAACATCCCTTGATCTCAGATGACTGCAGTTGTAAACTACATTCATTTCCCACCAAACTGGAGCACAGTGTGGAGCCACTGCAAAAAAAAAAAAAAAAAAAAAAAAAAAAAAAAAGAAAAGGAAAAAAGCTGCAGACCACGCACCTTGCCTGTGATTCAGTTGCGATCTATCATGGTCTGACAGTTATTGAATAATCAATTGTCCTTGCCAAATGTCAGCACAGTGTGTCAAGTCCAATCAAACCAGCAAATCTGAGCAATATCTGTCACTGCACTCATGTTCACCTCATGTCTGTGTGTAGGACAACCTTGCACATTTGTGAAAGCTTTACTGTGTCAAACATGTGAGTGGACTGGAGCATTTGGAAACAAAAACTCAACAACAAGCCAAAAAAAAAAAAACATCTAAATACATTTGATCATCTTCCCAACTTTCAGGGAGTAAAATGGTTGTGAAATTAAAACTACTCTTTGGCTCGCAACCCCTTTGAATCCCCCTCCAACTGCTGCCAAACTTTTTCACTGCTTCAATTCTCAGCAATTAGTGACTGGAAACTTTTACTTTGAAAAGACAATGTTACTATGGTAACTCCCAAACCATTTGCTGAAAGATCAGTATAGCTGATGCCAATTTGAACTGACTAATGATTACTGTACTTCCCATGCACATTTGTAGCCTGGACTGTGACACTGTTCATATGCAAATCAGCATATTATGTAAACTGGTGACATCTGCTACCTTCTTGAGAGGGAAGTTTACTTCACTTTAATCAAAGAAATAAAAAAATAGAAATGTGGCATGAGAGAGGATGCAATTTTAAGCTAAAATAGGCATGTTACAAGGCTATAGGCAGTTTGACTCCAGGTACAGAGGTAGCCACTTTGTATGTCCCTCCTAAACAATGCTAATTACAGCTTTAAAAAAACTAAAACTAAAACAAAATACACTTTTCTGAGCGACAAAAACTCAAGGTTTCACAAATGTATATAAATTGGAGTTATTGTGCTGGCTTACTTTAGACTGTAGAAATATACATATTAAACTCACAAGTAGGTGTACCAGTTACCTTTATTTCTATCACTCAAATGCAAATTGAAACCATAAAGTAAACATAATCCCTCCATCAAAATGAGACCTGTTGCTCTAAATCTCATCAGATAGACTAATTCTGAAATAAACCTGCAGTGTGTTGCCACCATCTTTTATTGTGAAGGATGGAATTAGGAGTACTGCATCAACCAGAAATATTAATCTGCAATTGCTTGGTACAAATCGAGTCTCTCTTTCCTGACAAACACACACACACACACACACACACACACAGTATCATGAGGGAGGCATACCCCAAAAAAGTGGGTTCTCCTTAGTTTTTGGGTCCTTTTTGGTAGCTGAACTGCTCATTATTTTTTTCAGTTGGTTTGGGGCTGGGTGTATAAAAGCAGGTCCTGTTGAATGGCTGGGGCATCACCAGTAAATATAACAAAGAACAAGGAAAACTCTTTTTGATCGCAGTTTCTTAAAAATTAAAAATGTAAAAAAGAAAAAAAAAAAGAAAGTTACAATGAACTTCAATTATTACATTGAAAACAGTCATTTTAAATGACACCTGCCCTGAAAGAAATACAATACATAAATCCTCCACCTCTGTATAGCCTGGGATGCAAAATCAACTCTAAATTGTTGATGAAACGTTTCAAAACAAAGAGATTTACTTTTGAGAAACAAAATGAATCTAAATTGGAGCAATATAAACAAAAATCTTTGAGTGTGAGTTAAATTTCCCACAAGTGGGGTAAATAAAGTCTATCTTATTTTATGTTCCACAATTCAGAGGTTAATAAATACACTGTCCTCCTACTATCAAAAACAAAGAGCACAAGAGCAGCTACTGGCAACTACTACAGAGCCAGTCAATCCAAACCTGAATCTGAAATTTTCTGGTTCTCAAAGCATGCTCTTAAAAAAAAAAAAAAAAAAAAAAAAAAAAAGGTTGAGTAGAAAGCCATTAAAAATTAAAGAAGAGAGAGGGAAAAGGTCAAACTAAACACTGGGATTTTCAAACTGCAGGAAGACATAAAGCCACAGAGACTGTCACCAGCACAAGTTCATGTTTTTGCCACATAATTGGCACTTACATATGTTTATACCCTGAGGTCCTACGCACTTTGTTAAAGCATAAAGTTGTCGTAATTATATGGCTCCATTATCATCAACAAACTCCATGGAAAGGCCGAAACCCACAATGAATTTATCCTACTAACAAGTATTTTCTGTTTCACTACTGGTGTATGTCTATGTGGTGATTTATTTCTTCTTTAAAATAAATAAGTGAGCAGTTTATTCCTTCTAGCTCATCAAACTTGCAAGAAAAGAAACATATCCCTGGCCATATTCATTATAATATACAAATATTGTATGTCACCAAATTATGTATACCTTGTTGATTTAGTGCACAATTTGCAAGCTATTGTTACACATTTGCAGCAGAATATTGCAATGATACAGCTGGTGGATAGATTCTCATGAAGGAAATTAGACTTTGTGTCTTTGTGCACTTTCCAATTTTATACAATTTTATGCTACTTTTTTGTCAGATAGTCTTAGACAAATGATCACATTCCCTTTAGGCAAAGAAAGCATATGGTTCATAACGCTATCATCAGATTGTAAATGTGTTGTTTGCTGGAAAAAGCACAGGAAGATGCACCTCTGTGAATCCCTCTGCCACAACCTTTCAATCCACCTTTCACTTCGCCTCACGTATCGCTTATAACAACAAAAATATGTCTGTTTGTAAGATTATGTTCCTGAATGTACAGCACACATGTTGAGAAGTACCACTAGTTTACCTTGTCTGGCATACTGCCTCCTACACATACTGAAATACACATACACACACACACAAACACTTGTATACCTATTGTGATTGCTGTCCTGGCCTCCTCCTAATTGGCAATTAAACAGTGCCCACAAAGCAATCAGGCAACGGCCAGGACAGATGTGATGCAGAGAGAAGAAGGTTTGTTTATAATTTTCCCCAGCGATAACTCTCAGCTCAATTGTAGAGGAGATGAATCATAATGAGGTGGATTGCATACATGAGCTTAGTTGACTGCTGCAGACAATTCAGCTGTTAGGTGGCATTCTATAGATGTTGGTGATTACACAAAACAATATCTGAATGGTCACAAAAGATTATAAAGTTTAAGTTACCCTTGGGTAGAGCTAAATCTCTGGGAATAATGGGATAGTAAATACAGAAGTCTGAAATGCTTATCTTATTAAGCAATGCTTATGGCTGTGGTGATAGAGCCATATAGAATTGTGTGTGTGTGAGTGCGTGTGAGTGTGTTATCTTTTGGTAAGACTGACTAGTTTATTTCAGTTCCTGCTCTGCTTAGTATTTTTAGAGCTTACGTTTTTCTTTGAAGTTATTTTTAATTGTGTTGCCTGGATGGGTGTTAATTAGGAAACAGTCATTAATCGTAGGCTATGCATTAGCAATACTGGAGCTTAGTCACAAAGCTGTTACTGAAGAATGGAAACTTCACATCACTGCACTCCACTTAAATGCTTTCTTTCAGAGGGAGAAGCAGAGGAAGGGTGGGGGATTCATGTTGCTGTCGGTTGTGTTTGCTCCAAGTTTCTGCCCTCATAAAAATGAAAAAGAACATCAAAATATCAAAACACAGAGGAAACTGAGGCTTTGGAAAATGAATATAGACCTTTAAGATAGCTTAACGCCCAACTAAAATTAAAATGCTAATTTTACTTTACTCTGTAAACTCCTCTGAGGAAAAAATTAGTTCTCAAATTTCCAAATGGAGAAATTTATACTCTATATTTGTCTGTATATTTGTTGGTCTCATTAAAGGATGTTTACTGAAACATGGGTCAAGGTTTTTAACAGTTCTGGCCTTCATTTCTATTAGATGTGATAGCACTCACCAAAGTACTTGCTGAGAACACACCAAAAAGAAACACAAATGGTGGACAACGAGGCAGGTTGTAAACAAGCCTTGCTAGATTACCTAAACTGTTTCGTTTGGAGGCAAAACTGAGCAGGGAGCATATGCAAAAAGCTGGAAATATTCCACACCAAAACTCAACTGCGCTACAATATTATTATCACCGATAACAACCTACCAATAGCCAGCAAAAATTAGATGTGAGATGTAATAAACTAGAATCATCCTTTTAGGTACCTCCGGATATATGCTATTAGCAGCTGGACTTCCAAACAAGTTCTCCAAATTAAATGACTGAATATGTTTGCAACTGCCCTTTAGAATGGCACATCAGTGCCTTCCAAATCATCCCAAAACAGAGTTGAAAAATAAATCTGTTTGACGATGTAACAACATTGAGGTAAAGGTGTAAGTACAAAAACAGTTTGTGAATCATTGTGTGTTTGGGTTAAAATAACTACTTCATTAAGATTAAGATTAGGACACGTGTTCCTGTTCAACAGTCTACTAGGTTAAAGCCCCTTGTTTAGTTGATCCATCAACCTGAGCCTCTTTAACAACATCCCCCAACTTTTTCGTAAGCTCCTGTCATAATTTCTGCCACTAGAGGGTTCTGTCACTTGATCACAAACGTAAGACAGTTGCTGGAATGACTGATGCTGTTGTTTTTCGTGAGAGGACAAAAACTTGGATATTGTGCAATTCTGCAAAACCCTGACTTATGTTCAGTGACAACACTTTTTCTTATCCAGTTTAAAAATTCCCACTTTCTGCTATATCTCCTCATTGCAACTACACTATGGTTAAGTTTAGGGAAAGATTGGTAAAGTTAGTTCTCATAGTTGATTAAATGAATGTCTATTGCAGGTCTATTGCTGAATGTGAACTTGCCATATAAAGGGCGTGCTATTCCCTGGCACTGAATTCAGGCACTGGATGTAAACTGTGAGGTGTGAAATCATCTAATATGTACTCAGTTAATAGGGTTACTGAGCTGACTCGTAGGTGTGTCATTGTGTGTCAATCCACATAAATGGAGAATGTCTTTGCATGCAGCCTTTTACAATATTTTAGAATCACTTTTACATTATTTGTGTCTGACAAAAGGATGAGCTTCCAACCTTGTAGTCACATTGCATTGTTCTCTTTACAACATTTTTCTAATGTGCTGCTCACACAAGTGTACTTCAAGCGAAACAAGGCCATATGATTCAAAGAGTGAGTTTAGCAACCCATGACAATGTATTGCTTTGAGAGATATTACTGGCACAGTTGTAAGACTCGTCTGCCTCTGAAGAATACTAGGAGAGTCATCATCATTCATCACCTATATTTTTTCATCAGTCATTTTTCATTACTTCACAATCAGATATACTTTCTCTCTGTTTGGCATCTCTGTTTTGTTATTCCAAGTTTGCTTTTTCAGTTATTTTTTTGTTCACCAAAGGCTGAGAGAGTATCTGTGATGTGTCTTTGAGATGTTTTATTGAGTTCAGGAACTAATGCACTAGAAAGTAAAGGTTCTCCTTTTCAAAAAGTGCGTAATGTAGAAGTCTCGCCCACACGATGGCACAAAAAAATCATAGAAAACATTCAGAAATGACTTTTGATTCATTTTCGCTCAAAACGTTGTTAAAAATGCCAAGGTCTGACAGCTCTTGTAGTGACATTTATGACATTTTCCAGTACCTGTGGCAGAAAATTTGACTAAAGACTAATACTTTTATTATTACATTAAAAATGTCACATAAACTCAATGAGGACACAGTGCACTGCAATCTATAGCATCTCTGCTCTCTTGCTGGTTTTGGGGTGGTATTGAATGTCCTTTAAAGTCTCTGCTGCCTTAATTTAGACAAGAGAATATTGATATTAAAAATACCAAGCAGTATCAAGAATGCAGACCAAGGTTGAGGCTAACTTGCTGCCACAATCAAGCCGATCCCTTAGAGAGGCCACAAATCTCATTTCCTATTTCCCACCTCTGTGGCAAGACACCAATTCCGACATCAAATAGTGCCCTCTTGGGCACAGCAACACTGGTGGAAGGATAATAGTGGCAAAACAACATCACACAGGAGGAGAAAGGAAACAGTTGTGTTATTAGACAATGACCATTTCCTACTGGCAGTCTTTATAATGAGAATATATGAAATATAGAAGTAAAAGAAATCAGCTGTAGAGCGCAAATGTAGAAATCAGAGTAGTTGGACAAATTGAGTTATTGCAATGGCAGATTCTGTTTAATCAAGCCATGGCTGAAAAGACTAACACAGGACCATTATGCCCCCTTTTACGAGCAGAAATGTGGAGGATGTTCTGTAGGTCGAGCATGAGGAGGTGAAACATGCTGATGAACATGCAAAAATGGGCAATCAGCTGTATGTAGCAGGAGAGCGACAATCACAGCTGATGAAAAATTACGGCTTCGTGTTGATTGGGGAGATCACACAGAATCCTAGGAAGGGGGGTCTGAGCATGTTAGTGCCCTCTCATCTCTGATGAACTGGTGATACTGGTCACATTGATAAGTAGTGTATAACAGTTAGTTTAAGTGAAATACTGTATTAGTACTTTTTTGTTTGTCTTTGTTAAAAGCAATGATTTTTGCTGGGAATATAACGAGGTGCCACATATAGGCGTTGAAGTGGTGATATATCTTTGATCAAAATAACCAGCAGGATGTGCAGTAAAGAATTTCAAAGTAAAAGAATAAATTAATAATACAATGTCTTTTACATGCATTTCAAATTATTTAGAATTATTTCCCAGTTGTCTATGGTAATGGTGGGTAGAGAACTGTAACATAGTGGATAAAGTGGGTGAAACTGCCAACACCAGTAGTTACTATAATACTGTTATTACCAGCTCCCCTTTAACAAGTGATGGCATTTTTTGGCATGATATTCATTTATATTTGTGTCTGGTTACAGGGTCAGTGTGTTAATTGTAAACTTCTGTTCTGGTTCATGATTATTCAAGATTTGACATTTTCACTTGTATGATTACTTCTATAATATCTGTGTTTGCATTTGTCACAATGCTATATAGAATTTTCTTACTACTGATTTCATCTAGTTGCATTAGATGTCTTAGAGCTCATACAGTGGTTGCTTAATATTTTACATGTCCGGGCTTATTGTTGTAGCTGACAAAGACTAATGTATTTGCAGTTGGTTAGGTCATATTGTCACTGATAGCCAATTGATAATAATAGACTTAACTGAACTGCTTAGCTCAACTGCTTTGCCTCTTACTGTAATTCACATTCTCATTGTTTTTACACATTTCAACAGGCAGGTCTTCTTTACTTTCCATCAGCCTGACCATCATCCTCTCTGACATCATTTTTCTGACCAGTCACGTTCATATTTGAATCATTTATACACATTTCTATACATTACATTACATTAATACACGCATGAGAGATGACAGAGGAGTGGGGAGCAGAGGGGGGGGGACCCTTGTTTTGTAATTGCGCTGCTGTCCATCAAAATGTCTGTGCATGTTCCTGCTGATGCTCAAAGTGTACATTAATAAGAGATATGACAGCTAGAATTCATACAACGTTTGCCTCAAATCTCACGTGAAAACAGAGGTATTTCTCCCTTGAGGTGTCTTATTTATGGTGCAATAGACGCAGAGTTGCTTTAAAGGGATTAGGTTCCCAACACACTAAAGCAACCCCCCCCCACTCCCCACCCCCCTCCATTTCCTTATTATTCATCTCTGGTATCTCTGGTAATCACATTAGAGAAGAGAATCATTAATAATTTTCCCTTTTTCTGCACTGCCTTTTCCTAGATTTACTTTTATCTAAAGGGCAATTTAATCGGAGGAGAGAAGCTACTTTTATCCCCCAGTGCCCCTCCTCTCTTTGTCCCTCTCTCTTTTTCTCTCCCCACTTTGTTATTACACGATGATGCTTTGTTCTGTAAGTACTTTGTACACAGAGAGAAAAGTTCTGGGAAGTGAGTTTCTGAGTCCGCCGCCTGACAGACTCCTCCTGATGTGACATTAAATTAATAAAACAAATGTGCTTTGCTGAGATAGAGCACTTTAAAGGAGGTAAGAGGACAGAAGTGAAATCCTCTTCCTCCACCTCAACTGCTTCGCCTGTGTCCTTTTTTCTTTCTCTTTGGAGTATGTGCGGTTTAACATGTGTGTGTGTGTGTGCGCGTGTGTGAGAGTGTGTGTCTAAGTGCCTCACCTTCACAGAGTTTAAATCCTCCAAATCCCTCTCTGTTGGACAGTGGCTTGTCTGGCTGTTCTATGGTATGGAGATGATTCCACCCAGCAGCAGCTGCCTGCTGTAGTTTGTGGAAGATTTCCAACACACACACACACACACACACACACACACACATACAACACACACACACCACAGTTTGCAGGGTGTGTGCCAGGAGTACAAAACAGACATTATTCCTTAGATTATTTTGCTGGAATATAAAATATATTGTGGATTTAAGGGACTTTCTGCTTCTTTTCCACATTAACTGCATACCTGCACATTTGCAGACATGCCAGTGTGGGCACACCACACACACACGCACACGCACACTGACCTTTATGCTCTCTCATTAAAAAGCTCCATCATCCCACACACATCTACCACCCAGTGATCAGGGAGCTTAGACCTTCAACCTCATCCATCCCCAGGGGGGAAGCACCACAGCAATCAGCCCCCTGCCTGTCTCACATCCATCATACCTGACTAGCACTGGGTGGCAGTTATACAACACACACAATCACACAGTATGACACAAAATGCCTTGATATGACTCACACCCCTATACCAAAACTCCCTCTTCACAAATTACACCACAACCCTTTGTATTACAAGTACTTTGTTAGATTTTACTGTGATTTTTGGCCTTTTTTTTTCAGTCCAGATGCAGACACAACCACTCGCAGAGACCACCCTGACACAAAATGGCTGACAGACACTGCCGATTGAAGTTGAAAACTGATGGAGGCCACATGCAGACAGAGCGTGACGACAACGCTGGCTAGTGCAGTTTCCAGTAATTTAATGTTCTTTTAAAAAAAAAAAATCTTTCAAATCTTTTGAATAAGATGTGCTTTACTGATGCATATGAGAGCTGCAGTAATGGAAGAATAAATGTAAGCAATTAGTGTAAATGTTATAAGACATTATGTAAAGGTCATACTGAATTGTCAAAGGAACAAGTGTCCATGGGCATATTAAATATTTCATCCCCAGCTTGGTAAATAAACATGTGGAGTTGCTTTGTCTTCATTCTCATTCCCCGTCTACCTCGCAGCCATTACTCATGCACATTTGCATATGGAGTAGTTAGGAGGCACTGCTGGTGTTTTGTGTGTGTGTGTGCGTGCTTACTCTGTATGTGTGTGGATCTGCTTTCATTTATGTTCAACAAAGACTGACTGAAGAGCTCCCTGTTTCTCCACTTGGTATTGATCTGTTAATTGTGCTGCTTAGGTGTAAACATGAATCAATGCTGTGGTGTTGCAACAAACGAGGCACGCAGGCTCTAAATTAATTACCCAAAAATAACAAGTACGGGCCCCTGGTGGAACAAACAAAAGGGAGAAGTGGACCAAAGTTATGATGTTAGATTCAGCTGGGATGTTAGCTAGGTGTTCCTAATGGAATAGTCTTTCATGTGGGGATCTGAAATTATCTGCTAAAATAGGCTGGTAAAGTGCAAGTTAGTTGGGAAGAGAAGGCATTTCATTTCTAGTGTGCATCATAGGGGGACTGAATTCATATTGGAGAAGACATTGTATGCATGATTTTAAAATTCAGTATGCTGGAAGAATAAGAATTGGGTGACAGACATGCACACACATACCTAACATATTAGTTTCAAAAGCTGGACCCAGTATATCTCAATTTATACATAAACATCCAGTAATAAAGGAATCAATCTCTTGCCTGCAGAATGATACATCTATGAGTCTGCTAAAGAGGTCACAGCAAGAATATCTGGTTGTACGCAGGAGATTGAGAAAAGTATCATGCTTTGCCACCTCACACTTTCATGTTTATAAAACAGCTTCATCACTTGGTGACATTATTATTGCTAGCTGTGATCCTTTTCAGAGCAGAGCGACTCTGTATTAAAGTGTTTCATTTAGAAACAGACATTTGAAGTAACACAAAAGCCCACAATTGCAGATCTTCACTTTTACACTTACATCACATAACGTCACGATTCTGAGGGAAACGTCTATTAGCACATAACAGCGTCTAATCCTTTTTCATTTTTTGACACAAACTCACTTCCATGAGGCATCAAACCTTCCTGCCGTTTTTAAAAAGATGAAAAGCTGCTTTGGTTTATTTTTACTCAACTTTTTTTTTTTTTTTCATTTAATACACTCATTGCATGTCTTTCTTTTCACATTGTCCTGTGTTTTTAGTCTTTTCCATGGATAGCTTTTAAGTCTTCATCTCTTTGTTCTCTGCTGCTGGCATTTTAATCCTTCGTTGCAATTAGTGCAATGAATAGTGAACATCCATGTGCTCCTGATACCTCTTGTCACCAGTTTTTTTTTTGTAAAAGATCACAAAAAGTACTAAAAGTTGTAAGCCTATGAATCACAGTGGACTAATTAGGCCTTTTTTTTTCTTTTTTTTTAAACATGGATCAGCTGTAAAAAAAAAAAAAACGTCTTTACTGCCAAAGTGAAGACAAATCGCTACAAAGTGATCCCAGGTAAGTACAAATAATGAAACACATATCATTGTTTGCTCATGCTGAGCCCACACAAGATCCAGTTGACTCATGACAAAACAAGAATGCCTTCCTTGTTTAAGAGATGACAGTCTGGCATGACAATAGGTTTTCAACTGCTGACAAACTGCAGCCTCCAAGACTGTGCAATGTTGACCCTCTCCCTCATCCCTCAAGGATGGTGCTGCAAAATAAAAGTAACCTTGACTGCAGTAATTACAGGCTACACATCACCACCCACCAATTACAGTGCAACATTTTGATTAGTTTGTCACTGCAAACAGGAGCCAAGGCATTCTCTGCGAGCCTTAACAAGAGGGAGACTTTGAGAGCAGACACAAAAATAACCTAGAGAATTATTAACCCCACATCGGGGAAAAGCAAAGCAACAGCAACAATAATATTACTGTAACTTCTAATTTACTACTACTACTGATAACCACAGTACCTTTGTAATATTTATGCAGCAATTATGAATTATTCAAAAAGCCTGTTAATTGTAGATGAGTAAATATACAACATATATATGAACAAAGAAACATATTTTCTCACTTCTTCTAGTGGGATGTAGCAATTCTGAAAAGTTCACTTGTTTGTAAATTTTGATGGTTCACGGTATTCTAATAAACAAACAGCAATAGGTTGATTCTGTCTATCAGATACAAATCTGTGGCACATTTTTTGTTTCAGGGGGTGACGGTGGCTCATCTATGGCCATGACAACATACGGGGTGCCCCAGGGTTCAATTTTAAGCTCAGTCATATTTTCAGTGTATATGCTTCCCCTCTGTCACATCGCACGCAGACTGCTTTTCATTGTTGAGTGGATATACTCAAATATACAGTATATTCCCATAAAGCCCAGTGACACCTCGGATTGATCCTGTCTAAGAGACATAAAAGACTGGATGTCCAAACATTTTCTTCAGCTGAACTCTAAGAAGACTGAGGTCCATGTCATTGGCCTAGAAAACCGGCATATGAACACAGCCATATTTTGGTGCCATTGCAGAGAACATCAAGTCTCTGTGTGGAATATCAAATCAGCAAACTTGTCCAACCCCGTTTTATCATTTAAATAAATCTTATTTATTTAGATGAGAAAAAATCTCCAAGATATCAAGTTTAAATTTTTGAAGTTGTTTTATATGCCTATGGCTCTAATTGTTGGATTACTGTTTTTTAACAGTGGTAAACCATGGATCATTGAACAGGCTCCCACTAGTACAGACTTTTAAAAACAGAAAAAGGGAACACATTACTCCACTTTTAGCACTGCTACACTGGCTCCTGATTTGTTTTAGGATTGATTTTAAGATGTTATTGATTAATTTTATGGCTCTTCACAGCCAGGCTCCAGATCATATTTCAGAGTTGCTCTTCCCCTACCAATCTGTGCACAGCCTGAGGTCCTCAGACAAAAACCTGCTGGCTATACCTGTGTCTAAATGTAAGACTAGAGGGGGGTCATGCCTTTGCTGTTAGAGTACCTATAAGCTCTGGACTGACCTGAGGAACCTGAGGAGCTCAAACTTACTAAATCACTATCTTCTTTTGAATCACTTCTTAAAACATATTCTTATTGGTTAGCCTTTGAATAACCAGTTTTCATGTGACATCTTTTCTTAGGTTTTATATACACTGTATCTGCTATGTTCTGTTTCCTATGTTCTTTTTTTTATTTTATTCATGTATCTCTCCTTTTATTGTTAGTAGTAAGTAGTTTGTACTTTAGTTTTGAAAGATGCTATATAAATAATTCTTATTATTATTATTATCATTATTGTTGTTGTAATTCTTATTATTATTATCATTATTGTTGTTGTTGTAGTTACATAGAATTTGGTCCCCTGGTGGAACCAAATTTCTTCATCATCATCATGTAACATTGGAGCATTAATTCTTGTCATGTTTTCCCTAAGTAATGTAAATTGAGGGTTAATATGATAAGCAATAATAACTACACAGACAAATGTATCTACATTCACTGAATCCTGCCCAAAAAGTAGAGTTTCCATTAATCTCTTTCCAAAGTTTCTGTAAATTATCAGGCAAACAGCCAAACCCCATCTCAACAGATGTCTGCAATAAAATTGGACCAATATGACAAGGGCTGGAAAACTCTAGTGCTTTCAGAAGCTCCCATCAGAGGTTTGCATATACACATATATGCACATAGACACAGTGTGTCTAGATCTCTGTCAGGGATAGTGCACATAGGGTTGAGGGGAAGCACCATGATTGGGTTGGGACGGAGAAATGGAGGGTAAGGTTCTCTTAAGTAAGGAGAATTGGTTTTACCATTTTACCCCCCTTTACACACAGGCATCATGCATACACATACTCTACTCACATAACGTCACTTGGGAGCCACAAGGGACTGAGGCTCAACCTTTGGAGAAAAAGCTTAAGTGCTGGTTGTTGGGCCAAGAGAGCAGATGAAAACAACATCCTTCTAAATCAGTTGCTTTTCTTTCTGTCAGCCCTCCTATCAATCCATCTTTCCCCCCATGAATTCCTACTCCTCTCCTGCTCTGAATCCTTCACTTTGTCAGCTTTTCAAGCCATTTATTTTGTGTTTCTCCTTTTTCCTGGCATATTGTCCTCTTTCCCAGATGGTGGTTGATCTGGGAGACGTCTCACTCTGCTCCCCACATATGGAACCCCGTTGCTGGGCAGAGAGGCTCTTGATCCCCCCCCCCAAACTCCCTCATCCTTCCACTCACCCATTCCAATTTTTGGCTGGCTGGGGCAAAGCCAAAGCCCAAATCAGGTCCCTGTGGAGGACACATCCCACTCACCGCGTGTTCAGGTAGCCCGTCGCCAGGAGGCTGGGCAGGAATCATACGCAAATACATTGACTCACAAATTCAAATTCCCATCCATATCTTCATGGTAGGTATTGGGCTACACATGGTATCAGATCTATCCCATGTGGCCTGCTGCTACAGTGTGAAACGCCAATTAATGATGCTCATTTTCCCCCATTGGTTCCCAAAGCCATCTGAATATGGTTATATCATTCCATTAGAATATATATTACTTTAATAGATTCAATTTCATGATTACACAGATAAATATTAGATAATCTCTTGGGTGTTCATGAAATAGTTGTCAGCTACGATACATGATACATATTAACATTTTCCACACTATGCCTATGTAGATGATGGGATGTGGGTACAAGATTGAATGCATGGGTTGTTGCTATGGGGTGTAATGGGAAAGAGGTTGGAATCATTTTCTCTCAGCCTATTGAAATGCAGCTATACACAGGGCTGACTTAAATGGATAACTAACATGCTTGGTGCATAGGGATGGGAGGGATAGCAAGAAATGACTGCAGGCAAAAAAGAAGGAGAAAGTGGCTGCGGGAGTCAGGGAGCAAAGCTGAGACATTAGACAAGCAAGGCAGCTGGGGAGACACATCGAGCCGTGTTCATAAAGTTTTACTGGGATGTAAAATTTGCTGATTGTTTATTATCCGAGCGCGAGGGAGTCAGAATTGGCCAACAAAGCCACTGTGAAGAGCGGTTATTAATTGCTGTGTGCTTTGTTACCACCATGGGTGTAATGATCAAGTGTGGATAGTTTTAATCAAGCTTGGCATGATCTGATGAGCTCCGAAAAGTTGATGTTACACGCTGACGGATTTCTGTAAGAACTCAAGAGAGATGACAATTAAAAAGAGAAGAAGTGGCAACTAAACAGAATAAAATCAAAAAGCAGCAAAAAGAGTCGGACTGGAAAGATTATGGAGGCCGGAAGTTGCAGGGAAATGAAAGTGGGGTATACTGATTGAGAAAAGGCACACATGGATGAGGATATGGCTCACACTCTATGTCTCACACACGCACACCGACTGAGTGAGCAGCAGGGCTGTGGAGTGTAAGCAGGTGTCCTATGGGAGAGAGTGTACCATTAGCAGATCATTTCCCTCTCCGCTCCAGCAGGCCCTCCTCTATCATACCTCTGCTGTCAGCACTGCCTCAGAGGATTACTGAAAAAGAGAGAAAGGGGAGAGAGTTGGAGAGGGAGGGAGAGAGAGACTGAGCAAACGGGTGGGGAAGGAGAGTAGAGTGTGAAATTGAAACTTGCATAGCCCCTATGTGCCCTCAAAACTGTGATTATTACTCGGTAGGCTTTTTTTTTTTCCTTCCAATCCATATCCCCCCTGAGAAAATATAACCAGAACATAATGTACATTTGTGGAACAGAGTGTCCATATTTACTGTTTGGTCTGTGGACCATGTTACCAGAGGCTACAATAAAGTAAAAATGGTAAACATAAGATATAGCTGGTGACAAGAGTTGCACTGAACTTCAAACGCTTGTCCCCAGCCACGCAGCAGACACTGCTGAAAAATGTTTTGCTGTGGTTTGTTGTGTTGGCGGAGTGGGTCAGTCTGTGGCACCTCCCCTGATCCTTGACCCTCTGTCTCTCTTGAGAGCTGCGCTAGCTGGGGGCAAAGTGGCGGCCTGGCTGGCAACAAACCCACTGTCATCAGAGATAAGGACACCTCTCCACAGCCCAAGCCCAGGGAGAGAGGGAGGAGAGGCCACGGAGTAGGAAGGTCAAACAGGAGTAGGTGGATGGACAAAGAGTGAGAGGGGTGAGAGCCGGATAATAAAGTGGGAGGAAGGAGAGATAAGGGGAGATGTATGGAAGTTCAAATCCTATACAGCCCTCAAGACATTGCAGACATGTACATGCGGATACATAGATGTCCCATGGGGTGCTTTACTGTGACATGAAAGCAGGCTGCAAAACAGTGGCGAGTTATAAATAACATTATGTGAGCAGGGTTGCGATAGCCCACATTAAAAAGCTGGGACACACATAGAATAATACACATACTGCAAAAGTACATTTTGTATGCATGCATTCTTGCATGTAGAAGCATACACTGGCCAGCACCATACCATCTTTGTAGGAGCATGGTGTTTTCTGTCTGATTCGAACACATACCCTCCTATATGCAGCCCAGTGCAGTATTGGAATTACATTAATATTGAATTGATGATTTATATTCAGTGCCAGCGTTCGTTGCCAATGAAGGAAGCAGTGTGTCCTTTACTTAGCAAGGTGGAAGGTAAGCAGGGTTTTTCCCTACTATTCTCAGGTGCAGCGTTCAAGCCATTCTGGGTACCACTGAAGCCAAATGAATGTAAAATCATTGTGAAGGGCAGCAAAACTACCTAAATGACTTTTCCTAGATCTAATGGTTGTAGTTGCTCCCTAGTGAGGCCCAACATACTTAATTCATAGTTTGTCTGCAATGCCAAGTAGTGATGACTACAGAGTCTTTCTTTACCCATCTGAACTACATCACAAGGGGCTGTGATCACAAGTACAACAACACGTGACCATACCTAGCTGTGATCGTGGCCGGGGTCAGAAGTTTCAACAGATTCATACATTTGAGATCTTCAAGAGATGCTTTGCCCACACCTTTCGACTCACAGAGAACAGTGCAGCAATGCTTGTCCTCCATTCAAAATGTAGTCTGGAGTCAAAAAAGAAATTCATCAAAGTCTGTTTACAGGCCTCGGGAAGGACTCTGTTATAAGTGGAAAAAGTTCTATAAAGTCTTCTTCTGGCTCCAGATGGAGCAGTGGTGTCAATTAGAAAGAAGTGAGTTTACCAGAACTCTGTAGTCTACTTCTCATTACAACTTGAGGCTATAGGCTACATTAACCACCACTAGCATAACACACCGAAATCACGGAATTAACTGTCTGTCAACTGAGTTACATTCTGGGAAATGTAGGCACCAAGTTTGGATAAGGAAGGACTTAAAAATACAGTATCTGTGGTTCTGCTGCATTTATTTTGATCCTTTCTTTAAAAGAAAGAAACATGAGTGAGAATAACCAAACCCACAGCTTCATGTAAGCATACATGTTTGCAGCATATTAACCTGTCATTATATGAGACTGTCCTGTGTGCTGTGTGCTATGTGTTCAATGAAGTGATGCCCTGTGATGTGTTGCACTGGTATTATAAAAATTCATCTGAACATTTGTAATTTAACATAAAGTGATTTGCAGTATTTCAGTGCTCTGTCTAATGATTGTGCAGTCAAACACATTTACGTGGGCATAGTATGTGTGTAGAGAAGAGGCCTTGGAGTTTCTAAGGCTAAAAGCTCATTTGCTGTGTATGAACAATTACCACAAAAGAATTAGATCCATCTCTGTATAGCTATATATTTGACCTTGATAAGCAATCTCTCAGTAAACAAGAAAAATAAAGACCTTGGACGAATAGCCTGTATAATAATTTGAAAAGTGGTTCCTGTGACAAAGCCCTCTCTGTCAGAACGTCAATGATAGAATGAATTAATGATTGTTGTCAAACAACAACATCTCTGTCACAGCCAGCTATTGATGAGCTATCCTGCAATGAAAGTAAATGATTAGAGGCTGTAGCCGCTTCTGTGTGGAGTCACTGAAATATATCACCTAAGAACTAGAGCTATACATCTTTATTCAAGGCTTGTTCTTCACTGTTTGAAACATGCACCATTTCATAATATTTTTGCTGGAACAAAAAAAATTGATTAAGGGTAGAGGGAAAAAAGTAATTTGTTATTCACATAGGCCCCTCAAAGCAAATCGCTTCAGATATTAAACAGTAATACTATGAAAGAACACTAATAATTATGGAGCAATGGAGTTAAAATGTAATTTAGATGACAATCCACTGGTTGGTGTAATCTGACAACGGTCTGGAAAGAGGTCAGCCAATCAGCAGAAGTTGTTTTGGACACCCACTCCTTTAAAACGGTGCTATTCTGGGTCTTCTCCTTTAGGAGAAATTTCCTCCCAGCTCTAGCTGATGCCTAAGGCCTAGCTTGGAGCCTGCTGTAACTATGGTAGACTATTTCCGCCCCAGTGAAACAGACAGAGGGAATTGCAGCGGCAGCTTGATCTCATATTCACCTTATGATTCATGGATGACAAGAAATCACAGCTTTAGACTGTCTTTAACCTGTTTAAAAGTGTTAAGGGATCGAACAAAATTGTAGTATGACACTAAAATTACAAAGTTCGTGCACAAAGGAAACTTCAAATCAAAAACCAGGAATATATTCTTATAAATTACAGGTAATATTTCAGACAAGGCTGTGTTATTTTACACTCTCACAGTATAGTACAGTCACATCTGCTAGTTCAGGTGCTGGCTGCCATGTAAGGTCAGCACTGCCAAGGCTGACCTGACAGACACCGTGGCTGTCCATTCAGAGGGGATGCAGAAATAAAAGCTTCGACCCGGATCAGTGAAGCATCCGACACACTAGCCTGAGCTCTTTGGGTCTCTGAGGCAGGAACTGCCTCTCTGTCACTCACTGTGAGAACACACACACTCACTCACACACACCCACACACAAACACACAGACACACACTGACATGACGCAAAGAGGTAGAAACAAAAACATGAATCTACTGTAACACTGACAATAAAAATGAGATTTAAAAACTCTAAAAACCTATTTTTTCAATCAGCTTCTTACAATGAGTGATAGGCTGCTAAGCAAATACTATTTTCAAAAGGTCCAGGAGTGTTGAGAGATTTATGTTTTCATGTTTTTGTCATTTCTTTTCTCACTGGTTTGAGGTAGATGGAGCCCAGCTTGTAAAAGAGCTGTATTTCCATTAATATTTTTTTTAATCATGCATGCAACTGTTCCCATCCCATGAGGGCTAACAAGACAAATTTGTATATGACAGATCTGATGTTACTCTACAAGAACAAAAGTCAACTTCTAGGCCTTCATTGTCTACAACAAAGTAATGGACAAAGAGAGTAAATGCTAATTAAATAGTCCATCTTTTATTCCTTTTACATGCTTATGAGGCAATACTAATAAATTCAAATTAAACAATTATCCCAGTTTGTGATCATCTGTACACCTGAATAATAACTGTTGCTCATTCACTCATGAATATTAATGTTACAGAGAAATAGTTTTTGGGGCCTTTAAATGCACCAGGATCACATACACGTGTGCACAAAATGGCACAATGGGAGAGAAGAATCTGACTGAATCTGACTGTAAAAGAGGAGAGAGCATGTCAGAGTGAGGTGAGAATCAGTAAGAAGCATGGATAACACTTGCTTAAAAAGAAAAAAGAACACCTTAGAAGAGACCTGTGAAACACAACAGAAACAAAACACAGTATTAAAGTCAGCACTTTTCTCCCCCTTTTATCCCTTCATCTTTACCCTCTCCTCTGCGTGTGCCCCCCAGCTCTTCTGGTTAGCGTGTAACCACCTCACCACCCAGGAGAGAAGGTTTGTGGCTCTGCGGTGAGATAAAAGCTCGCAGTCTCCTCCTTTAATCTTTCACTTCCATTTTTGAAAATTTTCCCTCCATTTAAGCCACCGTCCCTCCCTCCCTCCCTGTGTCACCCCTTCTATTTTATAACACTAGCAATGTATCAATGTGTCATTTTGGTTTGTCTTTTGTTCCTGCCGCAGACACTTAACGCTTGAATTCCCAAATCTGTCTCTAAATCTGCCTGTTCGTTTGATGTCTCTGTCCCCTTTTCCCCCCATTTTTTTTCTCAATGTTTCCTCCTTCTCCTGCTGTCCTTTGCTGTACATTTCTCCTCCCTTCTTGTCCCTCAGCTCTCATCGTCATAGTGTTTATACGATTTTGAGAGTTGATAGCAGGACCCTGGGCAATCTCTTACTCAGCCAGACTTTCATTTTCCTCTGCCTCATACATCAATCTGCACATCGCTTTGTCTTGGTCCAGAGAGACACAAAAGAGACAGCTCCAGCCAAAGCGTATTTATTTATTTTTTAAACAAATTTGCTTTCCCAAGCTGGGGTCAGGTGCCAGCAAAAAGGGAACATTGAATTGTTATTTCTGCTCCCTCACTCTGTCTCCTCACTTGCCCATATCAAAGGTTTCATTGCTTTCTTGGTTCCAGTATTGTACAGAATCTTTATCTGATTCAGTGCAAGCTTTCCTATTAAGCTGATCTCTTTGTGTTAGGAACTGCATGTAATTAAATTGCAATAAATATGTCAAAAAAAATTCTTTTGGGCAATGTTTGCTACTTATCATTTGTATTGAAGAAAAAAAAATACACAAACACTCATGAATTATGATTAATCAAACAAGACTCTCATTAAAGTTCCCCATTACATTCACCTGGGTGTTCAGATAATTCAGCTGATTAGACGCCTTCTCAGGATTGGGTGGGCGTAAATAGAGCGAGCTTGATTGACGCGTCCACAACTAGTTCTGCTTTTTGTTGTGACTGGGGGAGGAACAACTGTTGCTGCCTTCCAAGTGTCATTGTATTTAGAAGAAATCAAGTGAGCAAAATGCATCGTGTTCAAAGTAGTTAAAGCAGTGAAAACACCTGTTGCTAAGCAACTGACGACGAAAAATGGACATCGCCTCTTGCCTCTCTTCAAAAATTATGTATGAGTCTGTGTTTTCTGTATTTCAATCATGTTTGGAGAAAACAGGGGGAGGTGTAAAATGGTAAATGACAATGCTGACTAACTTTCACAAGTTCCAACATTTAACAAGACCACAGTGAGCAGCTCATGGTGGCTCTAGAAGAAAAGTCAGGGGATCATCAAAGCCAGTATGATGTATCAAACAGTACAAGGTTTGAGCCAGTCCATCAAAAGTCAAGATATTTGAGTTGGAACTTGGTGGACCAGACAAATGAGAAACATTTCCACCCAATGGAGCCATGTCGCAAGCAAGGCTAAAGAAATAAGTGCTACACTTTTCTCGTGAACATGGTAAACACAACCAACCACGTATTACTTTTGAATATGCAGAGTTCTCAAACTCTCAGCTGAGTGACCCAACCTATCTGATCTATGGTTGGCATGTTTCCAGGAGAAAAAGGAAATCCATCAGTCCACTGTGTCCAGAGAATGGCTCAGCTGTTACAGAGGATGAGGACTTGCTGTCAGTGGCAAGCTCCAGTCTGTCCGGTTCTAAATCTTCCATCTAATATGATTTGTGCACAACACGCTAAACTCAATATGGAATCTCACTCTTCTTTATGCTGTGGAATTTGCTTTACGCCAGCTGAGAGAAGAGAAAAGGCTTTAAAGTGCAAAGAAGAAAAGTCCACAGTTATTGAAAAATGAGAGTTGTGAGGCAGTCCGTGTTGCCTTCCCCTTTCATCTTCTTGAAAGCTATGACTAACTTTCTATTATGAGGTTGATAAAAAACTATGGTTGACTTTTATTCAATCTTATATTTGTTATATAAGATTTCAAAATGATTGCTGTCATGTGTCATATCCTGTTTATCACTAGGATGGAATATACAGGATTTATTTCTTAGAGTCCAGTCTTGAACTTGTACAACTCATGGGCAAGGTCTCGGGTACCTTGTATGGTGCTGAATGTGCTTCAGAGTATGAAAGGAAATAATTTTTGAATGATTAATGTTTCCACCAACCTGCATATTTCATTTTATCATTTTTACTTCGTTTGAATTGTTTTGTTGTTTTGTATTGATTAAAGATTTTTTTTATGTATTCAAGCAAAAGCAGAAACAAACTGGTCTGATCATTACAAAGGTGCTACTTTGGTCCCCTTTATGAATGTGACATACTGCATATTGTTACAGTATTCACTTTGTTCTCAGAAATGAAAACAAAGAAAACTCATTAACAGCTAATATTGACAACAAACATTAGAGCAGAGCAATTTAATGTTGATTGTTAAGGTGTGGAGTTCATTGTGCACAATAATAATAATAATCACCCACAGAAAGTTGTATATGTGTGTGCGTGTACGTGAGTCAGAGTCTGATTAGAATGTGTGGGATGCAGAATAGCAGACAGACATTGTTGCTAACAAGCATAGGCACTCCTAATCAAGGCTTCGCTCGCTCCTCAGTAGCTGCATAAGGTCACCTGTGATTGATTCAAATGAGAGGAAGCATCAAGCCATTCCTTGCATGTCTTTAAACCCTAAAGACCTGTGTTGAGTGCGAGAATTCTTGGGCGCATAAATTGCTGTGGGAAAGTTTGGAGAGCGTATGGATTGCAACAACACAACGAAACACAATGCCGAGAAGATCTGACAAACACCAGTGTGTTACATGTTCAGAGATTCATATTCCTCAAGAGGGCAGCTGCACGAGAACACAGCTGCATATAAGTGTTTGAGAACACTCCGAAATGTGTGGGTGTTTTGAAATCAATAAGTCCTTCAAATAAATGTATTTAATGAATGTGAACTGTTGCTATTTTTTCCATATCCAAAGCTCTTTTGTTTTCCTTACATTCATGCACAGCTTTAGCTCAAAGCGATTTGGCCATTGTTGTCGAGATTTAACTTTATTAATAAAAGTTTAAGCATTCAAAGTTGATCAATTCTAGAATCCTTCTAGTCAGTTCAATTAGATCCATCTCCAGCAGGCACAGAGGTTTATATAAGTGTATTTATAGTCTCTTTAAAAACCATAAAATGTGTCCATATCTCTGGAAAATCGCTGTCAAACACTGTCCTTGATGTTTTCTGTCATCAATGTAAGTGTTTTTTGCTCACTATTTTGACGATCATCAAAGATTTGGGAGAGATACAATGTTCCTCCCAAAACACACAGGAACACAGTGTTTACAGATGATAAAAAAGGACCTAAATTTGATTGGACATGTAATTTTGCCTTGTCAGGTTTTAAGAGAATCCCCCCAAGTAAGCCTTTGTAAATTCCACAGATAAAGCAAACCCAGTGTCCATATGCTACCTAAATTGCACCATATTAAAAGAAAATTCCCTTTGAGATATTTATGTAAATTCTTGTACTGATGATTCAACTGGGAGATCCCATCCAAGCTGTGGAAGTATTCCAACTACTGTATGAGTCACATAACATTGACTACAGATATCATGAACAGAGTTTTTTTCTTCTGAAAGCAGCAGTGCCTGAATTAACAATAACTTTCACACGTCACTGCTTGACGGTGACAACTATTATGCTTCTTGTAAAGGAGTTAATGAGCTCACAGAGAAACTGACATCTATGTTGGGCATGCACATACATATACACCAGTGGCTCTATGTAGTCTCACAATCTGGAATCGGTTTCATATACTATACATAGAAAAACACACTAATAAGAAAATATATCTCTACATAACCTTATAACATAGTCACATTCAGTCCAGATCCTGACCTTTGTCTGGAGATTGAGACCCTGACCTCCATCATACTGTACATCCTCCATATGTACACTCAGACGACCAGCTTTGTCTAAGGAGACCTTAAAATATTCAGATACATGAAGTACATTTTTTAAGTAATTCAGGTAGTTCCACATCTCTCTCTATTGGCAGCATATGGTTATTTGTGTGGTCTACCTAGTATCGGTCGAGCAAATGTTATCAAAACCTAATCCATAATATGATGCAGAATTGGAAAAAGTATGTTTCCCCATTAAACCAAATGCCTTTGTCAGAGGTTTCCTTTTCTGAATGGATGGCAAACTGTTTTGTAGTGCATTCAGGCTCAGTCAGACTCAAAGTCTCAGGATGCAGCCGTCAATAAAGAGTCCTTGATAAAAATGTCTGAAGTTGGACATCCGTCTAATACTGGAGTTTACTCAACAGAATGTAACACATCAGAAGATAGAAATTGTACAGATCAGCCTGAGCTTGTAGCAGCAAACTTGTGACTAATGCTGATTCCCCAAAAGCTTGTGAGGGATGAGAATAGAATGAAGTGAGAGTGAAAGAGAAAGTTTGGATACTGAAATATGCGCAACAGCAAGATGTACGACAACAGAGGGAGACAAGCGTGACTCATCTTCACATGAGCTACTTAGAACTGACGTGGGAACATACCGGAGTCAGGATTTTGCAACAGAGGTGGAGACCCGCAATCATGAACCCTTTAATTAGGGAATGAGAGAGCACATATGAAAAATCAAATTCTGCTCAGAACAATTACCATTTTAATGACATTCACCTTTCTCAGTGCACAGTTTTCTGAACTAGAGTATCAAAGATGTCGGGGATTTTGGAGCCCACTCTGCATGGTGGGTAATTGCAGCTCCTACAACCTTTTCGGCAAAGCCGATTGAAGTCAAAATGAAACTCTGACCTTCAATTTGCGCTCTCTCCATCAGTTCTTGTTTTTCTGTAAGTGGCTTGATTTCCTCAAGGTTCTTCTCTTTTTTTCTTCATTATTTTTTCTCCTCCCTTTCCTTTAATCAAAGCCACTGTCTCTTTGTTTCACATCTCACACCACACGCTACAGCACTGCCTTTGATTAGATGTGCCCACACTGTCTATGATGTTTGATCTTTGCCTTGTGAAACACACAACACAATGTACACATGGGATAATTTAATCTATGTAACATTTAAACTTTAAAATGTATCTTAGTATTTGTGTGCCTCCTTTAAAGGTAACAGCCGCATACATGGTAATGGTTTTATAACATAAATATGAGGGGGCACACAGAACAACTTTGAGTATAATGTCGCTGCAAATACAGTGGAGTTGATATCAGTGTATACACACTCAAAGAACACACAAAAACACACACCCAAACACAATGGGCAGCAGGCATCCATTATGCCTCCCTCGGACTAATCTCTCATCTATCTCTCACTTAGAGTTTAGATTCATAATGGGGGCAGTACATAATAGGGTCTCTAATAGACTCTCATGGTAGCTGCACAGAAAAAGAAAACACAGTGTACATAATGGAAAAGCTGGAACTGATCAAATGCCTGGTCTTCTCTTCTCGTCCCACTCTTGATAGTCAATTGGAGCTGTTTGAAAATCAGGCGATTTCATCTGAACCTCATTTCACGTTGCATTCAAACACACATTGTGTTTTAATGAGCTTTAATTAAGGCTTTACAGTACATTTGTCATTCCCCTGCCATGATAAATGGTGGCTTTCAATCTGTTGAAACTGTGGTTAGTGCGCTTTTATCGATCCGTCATACAAACACACAACATGCTGTTGCTAACTAACCACTATGAGCAACCCTCTGGCTTTAGGTGAATATAAACAACGGAGAGACGATGGTAAGAAATGAAGAAAAGAAGAGGGAACAGAAAGTAAAGCAAGGAAACAACTCATTATTACAGCTAATGCTCTTGAGTCACTTATCACTAAGTAACAGCACAGGTGCAGGAGAGCCATTATAAACAGTTGAAAAGTGTGTTGGGATAATAAACGCGCCCCAACAGACCCCCTTTACTTTCTGGGGACGTTGGAAACACCTGCAAAGGCAATTACAGACAAGGAGCGACAATGCATGAGATTCAAGAGTGTTCACAGCGCAATTTCTAATTAAACTGCAGGGCAGAGGGAGTGAGGAAAAATCCCCATCACATTTTGTTATTGGACAAACAAAACAAGGACAAATCGACTATGGGAATGCTCAGATGAGAAGCTGGTGAGCTCCCACTGCAGGAGGAGGAAATCAAAACAAACAAATTTTCAGGCTGAATATGAAGCATCCTACTCGTGTTGCTATATGCAGCTTTGTTGGCCTAAAGCTGTAACTGTGGCTTTCAGAATGCACCTGTGTAAAATGCAGTTTGCTGAATTCATTCTCAACCTTGGAAATTAGGTCAGGTGTATGTATTCTCAGTATGTGTGCACTCAAATGTATATTTATATATCTGCCAGAGCATGCTTTGCTGTGTTGATTTAGAGCAAAATGTACAGACATTGCAAAGGCATTTAAATCAGGTCAGAAGAGGTGACTGTGGATATTTTTGAGGTGAATTCCAGTTTCATACAACCTAGGTCTTATTGTCAGGTTGGAATAGAAACAAGCATCAGACAATGCTCTGAGTTAGAGTGTACCAATGTTCTCATCTAATGGGAGTTTCAAACGCAACGGCATCTCTGCACTCTGAAAGCCATTATTCCCTATGGCTTACACTGTGCTGTGACGCCTGCACAGCTTAGTTGAACTTTGAACTCCTCCAAGTCCTCTTTGACTCCTCCAAATAGTGCACTGAACCCAGCGGTGCGTGTAGTGAGAGATCGAATGTCTGAAAGGGCCATAATTCTTGTCTCTGAGTAGTTTGTCTTCTCTACCTATGAAGCTAATGTTAATGTTAGTTCTAGCAGCTACATGTTATAGCTAATGTTAACTATTCCTTCAAACAAGTCCACTGGCAAATCAGATTTATTTGAGGGTTTCAGACTGCGAGATTACAACTAGAAAGAAAAAATGTACTTTAGAGAGTTTTAAGGACATGGATGACACCAAGTTGCAATAAAGGAAGTGTCTGAGTGGATGTCTTGCCTTAGAATATCAAAATAACCCGGGAACATTTCATTTTTCAGATGAACAAAAGTTTTCCTGGATGTGATATCACTGCCTCAGCTCTGAATTAGTCAAAATGCACACTGTAAATTGAGCCAGACTGACTTCCTTGTTCAACTTTGACCTACTCTACTTCCTGTCATACACACAGAAATTTACTCTCTGAATCTTACTGCTGCTGTTTTGATCATCAGAACATTTGTGTGTCTTGCTGCAGAACTCTGCAATTACCATTAAAAAAGATAGACGGAAAATCCTCAAAACAAGGCCCAAGTTCTAATTAACAGAAATCTTTTAATAGGTTTACCTAGCAGCACATGTCTAACAGTGTAATTTCTTTAGATTTAGGTAGGATCTACAGTAGAATATTTTAATTCTCACACCTCCCTGCATGAGTCAGAAAGGCATGGATGATGTGTGCATGAGTGTGTATGTGTGTGTCTACTTTTTACAGCGACACGGCCGACCCTCTCAGCCCGGTGTGTGCAGACAGCCAAGCACCTGAAGAGCGGGGGGTGATTACCGGCCTTAATGGGCTTAACAAGCATGACAGCAAGAGGTCTGCTGTCCGTCAATCAGAGGTGAGGAGGTGAGGAGAGCACATAAGCCATTAGAGGCAGAGGGAGGGAGAAAGAAAGAAAGTGGTGAAGGGGAGAGGTGGAATGATGAAGGGATGAGGTAAGAAGGCGGGGCAAGAAGGGTAAGCGCTGTAATCAAGGAAACTCCTGTAATGAGCTGGCCGGTCAAAAACAAGAGGGTCATTTAAAGCTCTTTAACTCAAGACACTCAAGGTGAAACATCTCACAAAAGCTCAACACAAATAGCCTCGCTCTCTTTCACTATATCCCCTTTTCTCTCAAAAACTTCTCCCAAAGGTTTGCATGATATCTATGAAACCACTCCACGTCCCTTCTATTTTTTATCCCCAGTGCTAGACTAAGGGAAGGGCAGATTAACAGATCTGTAATGCAGCACTTCAGCCATCCTGCTGCATTTATCAGAGCCTGTGCCTCTCCAGATCTATTTGTCATCATAGCTGTTAGCATGAGTGGAGTTAGTCAGGCTGTACTTTACCATGATGGGGTTTAATGATCCCAGCTTCCAACTCTGCACAACATTCCCAGCCCAGATACAGCACACACTCATTTGCGTAGCAAAGGGGAATTCAAACTGGTGTTGCAGTCGCTTTCTTTACTGCAGAAGCTGCTGAGAGCACTTTACATTTATTCATTGTGGAATAAAGCATAACAAACTCTCATGCAATACTGCAGTAGAATATACTATGGTTCATGATTATGTTTGGATTGAGGTGCTTCTTTGATGACCTGACAAAACACCAGGCCTTTCAATTACTAGTTAAGTGATTTTGCAGTTATGGAAAAGCATTAATTTTACTGCAAATAACCTAATAATCACCCAGGTATTAATTATAGGAGGCATTTTTTTTGGATTTGTCTCTTCAGTTCTTTACTGAGAAGTTGGTTGCGAATTAGGGTCTGTGACGAGAATGTTATGTGGGTGTAGATGAGAATAGATTGTAGATGGATGTTAATGTGCCACAGTGTGATAAAGAGAGCGATAACACCTGTGTCTCACTCCTGTAGCTCACAGAGTTTTGGATCAGCAGATGAAATATGATATTGTCTGTGGTGCTGGCATCAAAGCCTAGAAGTATCAAACCTGATTCAAGTGAGAAAAATGGCACAGCCGACAACAAAAAGTTACAAAGTCAAAATTAACTTCCTGAAACTGTCTTTACTTTTTGGCCCTTTTTTGCAGTGTTAGCTCAGTTAGCGGCCTGGTTCTAACTAGCTTAACTTTTATATATATATTAGCCTTGTCATTGTGAACATGTTTGCATGCCGATGTTAGCATTTCACTGAAAGAACTGCTGTGCCAAAAGTACGATGTTGTGCTTAAAATGTTCCATCAAGCACAGAAATTTGAGGGAGTGTGGCAATCGTCTTGCGCAAAAACAAAAACCTTCTTCACTTTATGTGAGCAAAATAGCCTCTTAATGATATTCAAACAACTGCAACTTACTTTCTTTTCTTTCTTGAGGTCTCAAAATACTGAGAAACTCATTGCAAACAGATTGGTGTCGTTAGCATTTTGTGACTTTCATCTAATTGAATTTTAATGATCATGCAGTTGCATGACAGTCATGATCAGGGCTATGGGTAAATATTCACTCCATAAACTTGCATAGTAAAAGCATCCCTCCCATCTGTCTCACCACAGAAAAAAAGAAAGCCACAATGGAGGAGACATTATGGCTGCATCTCTATTTGAGCACAAGGAGAAATTAAACCGGCAGCACCAAGGAAGAGTTTGAAATTATTAAGGTTGTTTAACACTGGAGCAGCAACTATTAACAAGTTGGTGTCATTAGTGGACATCCACCATAGGAACACATCAAAAGTAATTGCTTTTAAAAGAAGACAACACTCCTAGTGATGGCCATTGTTTAGAAATGTAGGATCTTTTATTGAGATGAATTTTGTCTCTGCTTGCTGATTAATCTGTACCTCCTTTATGGGCACTCACATTATATCAGCTCGTCTCTGATCAGATCTCTTCCCTTTTAAGCTGCTGTTTAGTTCACATTCCCTAATGAACTCCTGTCCTGATGGAGCCATTGAACCTGGCAGATTAGATGGGGATTCTAACACACTTTATCTTTCAGGATGATTATTTCTGTATGCGCGTGTGTGTGTGTGTGTGTGTGTGTGTGTTGGTGGGAGCCCTGTTTTCCAGCAAGCTTCGGTTCCATAACTTTCTTCTTTTTTTTTTTTTTCATTGTGAATCATCTTTATGAAATTCTCAAACTTTCTTTAATAAGAGGTTTCTCTTATCATATTCTTCTTTGTTAGCTGTAAGCATTTCCCAATGTTAAGCCATAGACCCTGAGGTCATTTTTGCAATTTTGCTTGCTTATTTTACATCCATTGAGAAACAAAGCCCCTTAAATTATACTCTGAAAACTTTCTGTATTAAGATGACTGTAAAGTTGATTAAGTGAGTTTACGGGTACCTTTCAGGAGTAAACTAGAACTACTTACAACTACTTAATTCAATCTTTAAAAGACCAGGTATTTATATTGCTTACGGTTTTAGATTGGCAGTTGTCTGTCAGTGTATCAATAACCTGTGAATAAATATAAAGAAATGACAGGTCCCAGTTTACAAGACATTACAAATTTGCATTACAAACAAAAGAAAAGAAATAAATCTGGCCCCTTAACCTAGCTGACCCATCTAGGGACTATGCTTGGCGATCCTCTGTTGGTGCTTTACACAGACTGGAGGTACAACTGTGGCTGGATCCCTACTATGCAAAAATACAGAGCCAAAGCACACACCAGCCAAGAAGCAGGGTGAGTTTTGGCTTTCCATACTAATACAGCATCCATCCTACAGCTCTCCCCTCTGCCTTCTGTTTGACCCCATCCTCTCACTCGCACCCCCCCTGTCTTCTGCTGTTCAAACACACTGGGTATGGCCCACCAACTGCTCGAATACGACCACAGACACATCGACATGTCGGCCAGATTTACCCAGGCAGTTTACAGAGCCTGCTGGTCACAATGGCAGGGCCAACAAAGCTTAACACTGCCGTACAAAATGTGTTTGGTTACTAATCAGTATGGGTGTCATCAGCTTCCCTTATACATGTCAGTTATTGTGCACAAGCCAGGGGGTTCTGCTTTGTAATTCAGGGAACAATTGACAAGTATCAAGCTTTGGCAAATATGATAGTTATGACTCACTTCTACAATTTGTAACTGGAAAAAATGAGTCACGTCTTTAGATAGAAAGCATGTTGTAAATAACTTAGATACATTACACAGGAGTTACAATGCACTCATACTCCAGGAGATCCAGCAATTCATTTTCTGCTTTCGAGTGCAGCTCTCAAACTGCACTTGTTTCTCATAAGCACCATCAAAGCTACTGTCTAAAAACTAACTGTCCAAAAACAACAAACTAATGTACACATTGGTTTCTTACATTTTCTAAAGATTTAAATTTAAATTATAATCAAAATTTATGGGTTCTATCATACATTACTGATTAATGCACTGCACTGGACATCTGGATTTTTAATTGCAAGAAGCAGCTAGTAATCATTTTGACATATGGTCTGTAGCAGGGGTCATCAAGCCATCAATCGCGACTGACCTGTCAGTGTTAATGGAGTCCTGAAATGAATGCAAAACATTTCAGGTTACAAGTTATTTATTCATTTTTAGAGCTGCATCAGGACTGCTTCTGCTGTGTTACCTTACTCTTTGCTGCTTGTTTTACATGGAAACTGTTGCATATGGGAATCATAGGAGGCTTTTATTGTAAAGCAACTACAGGTAATACATTGTGTTAATCACTGAGGTTGGTGAAGAGTACTAATGTTTGTACATACTGCAAATGTTTGGTTTTGTTTTCAGATGATTGCAGTTGCTCATGTCATGGTTTAGTGCAAGTATGCCAACTGTATCACGACCTGTTGCCTGAGATCTGCCGCATTCGTAGTCAAGGTGGCAAGGTTGCACCTAATTGATGGATTTGGTACAGACATTCACAGTAAGTGTAATCCCATTGATGATCTGTTAGAGGTACTATATTTAAGCTTGCAGCTGATTCCACTGGTGCAAGGCACGCCAGTGTTAATTCTTGATTTGCCTCTATCACATCTTTTTGTGCTGAGGTTGGCATGCTAACCAGCTAGCCCTGCCCTGTCTCATAATACAGCATTGCAATTGTGAGTCACTGTAGCATCCAGTCTACCCTCAGTCCAACCTGAGAGGATGAAGAATGTTCAAATCTCTTGCCTTATAAGTGCAATTATGGCTGAAGCTCTTGGTTAGTAAACAGCTGTTAATGCTAACATTGGCTATGTAGCGATAGCAAAAACTTACATTTAGCACCTTTAACTTTGGTGCCATCATCAGGTCAAAATCTTAACTTACTCAAATCAAATACTTTGGTGAATGAATAACTACTTCAAGAACCACTGCCATTACCAGTAGCCTCAGCTGTACTTTGTGTCTATAGGTAATTGGCAACTGCTTGCATGCTAAACAGGCTAAACTAAGATGATAAGCGTGGTAAACAGGAGGAGGGGATGAGGGTCTTTCATTTCATTCTGGGTCAGTCTGCGCTATCATAAATATGCTGGAACCTGTTGAGACCATTCTTTTATTTACTGTATAAATTCTTATAATCTCTTATAATTTGGTGTGTACAAAAGTTTGATGGGGTTGCACTGTTCTTCTTTTTTGTGATGTTTTTATGCAATAAGCAACAGTTATGTAATATCTTTAAAGAAGAAGATGAAGAAGTGAAAAGAGCAGAGGCATCCAGAAGCAATGATTTTTATCCTGGCTCTTGTAATCCTTGAACTTGAAAGTGCACAGGTGTGGGGATATGCTGTCTAGGTTTATGTCTGAAAAATTCAGCACTGTCTACAGGTGGCTTCAGCTGTCCACAAAGAAACATCAGAGCTGTCCCAGGTCGACATCATTTCATCTCATGTGCACTCACTCTCTCCCTCTCTCTCCACCCTCTGTCAGCTGAGATGTCTGCTAAGATGAAAGAGGCAGACGGGCAGGCAGACAGAGAGCAGTTCTGATGGTGTTCATCACAGCAGGCTACCATCATGTGGAGAAAAGCTGGACGTCAATATTTTTTTCTGCTCTTCACTCAGTTTTGTTTGCCAGTGGGTCGGTCAGCATCCACGTCAAAGCTCATCCGGCAGTCTGCTCCCCCTCCAACCTCTTCAAAAAACCGTCATGACATAACACAGCTCTACGTCCTGCTAGGGCTTGCCTGGGTGGTCACCAGTACATACACACACAAAGAGAGAGGGCATGCGTGCAATCTTTTGGACCAAAGTCATCTGTTATTTGGCTGAAGAGTGAGAGACTGATGAAAAAGAAAGGTTAGCTAAAGGTCTGGTCCAGTGAGTAAAAGAGAGAGGGAGACATCAAAGAGAAATTAGTGCAAGACAAAGCCTTCTGGTCTCAATCAGGTTGGTAAACAGTTGAGTGTAATACCTCGTTTTAAATTAGTCACTAATAGGAGCACAATGATAGGACAGCCGCTTCTCTGCAGGAGAGAGGAGAGTAGCCTAATGGAAGTGGGATTGCCTTTTTCACCAGCTGAGCCCCGTAGCATCGTGGTTTTTTTTTCTTCTTCTTTTTGGTCCCAAATTAGCAATTTACATGACTACACACCCTCTTGGTGCCGGCAACCTTTTTTGCATTTTAACATATCTATTTGGGTCGAGGCGACAGGATCAGTTGGAATAAAAAGAAACCTGAACAAATTGAATCATCATGAGCTGAGGGTAACCTTGAGAACAATCTGGCCACAATCACAACAAGAGTTGAGGAGGAATTAGGAGCAAATGAGCAGGACGCACCCCTCAGTACCGTGGCGCATAATTGAACAAAACAGTTTTGAGTGAAACCGTTTCGAGTGTCACCTGGGAACCTGCTCGTGGATAAGCGACGGTCAAATGGCAAATCACCAGCAAAATGCCTAACAAGCCATTTCTCGTCCATTTGGCAGAGCGTTGCTTCATAATTTCATTTATTTTTTCCACCTCTGTTTATAAAAGCCTGTTGAAGACGCTTTGAATATTGATAAGTCATGGATGCCTGGATGTGTGCCCGTTCTGCTTGAGACCTTTTTAACAGGCAGACATGCATCATCATGCACATCTGCACTCCTTCACAAACAGACACACACATCACATTAGAAGCCACTTGTCACAGTGAAGTGTGTGTGTGTGTGTGTGTGTGTGTGTGTGCAGGAAGGACGAAACATGGGGGAGAAATTTATCAGACGAGGCAGTTCGCTTCTCGTGTGTTTTTCCACTCGGCCCCTCATCCCACTCTCATCTCGCTATCTCCCGCCTCTATATATCTTCAGCCATTTAATTAGCTGGACAGGTAATAAATTCCATGTCTTATATGCTACCCGCTGGTTTATTTATTTATCTATCAGCCTTTTAGAGCAGTACAGAATCTGAGGGCCAGACTCCATTATAAGGCAAATAGCATCTCAAGCCTTTTAAGGTTTGAGTCATTAGTTAATCAAGCCGACAGCATGACAGCATGAAGGCTGTTGCATCAACTTAGGCAGTTGTTGCATTCAACATTATACACATTATACATGTACATCCTGCGGATGCATAAAGTATATACTTCTAGTTCATATTAGCTTTTTTGACAGTTACAGGCAAATGATCATCTGAGTCTCAGAATTTGTGTGTGTGTGTGTGTGTGTTCCTCTGTGTGTCTGGCCAGCCAGATAAGAGCCTGTGCAGCCAGGTCCTGCCACATCGTGTCACATCATTTAAGACTCAATGAGCTGTCAGTGATCTCATTGCCGGAGGACATATGTGTCAACCAATGGGATGCCAGTGAGGTCAGGGCACTGGGTGTTTCCCTCTGTTCGCTGGTCTTGCATAGTGCCCTGTCAGCACCTCCACGGCTGATGTTTAATATTACATCACATGCCTTCATATCAGTAGCTCCACTTAATCCTCCCCTAATTGAATCAGGGTGGATTTGCAGTGCTTGTTACCGTAGACTTCGGTGACAGGCGAGTGTTATGTGTGTGAATGAGCGTATGTGCACTGGGAATAAGCATGTGTTGAAATCATTAGCTCTCATCTTTCACCATTAGTCAGATTGGCAGAGCTGAAGTGCGGTGGAACTGTTGAGGACATTCTAATTAAATGCTGACAGTGCGGTAAAGTTTAACATGTATACTGTCATTGTAATTGGCCACTCTGGCTAATATCAGCTTTCAGTAGACGAGGTTAATGTTATCTGCTTCATGAGGAACACCTGACTTGTATGTGCTTTAATGTGTCACTTGATATAGCATATGTGAACAGAATCATGATTATAATAACATGTTCGAGACTCTCGAAACAAAATTAAAATTTTTGATCTCCTCTGTGTTTTGTGCACGTGCATGTAAATATATGCGGGAGTGTGAGTATGCATAAGTAAATGTGTGCACATGAATGGCTGCATGTCTGTGTATCCAACTGCATGTGTAATAAGGGTATTTTTGTTCAAGAACAGCAGTATCCGACAGGGGAGACAATATTGGCAAAGCCCACCCACAGTCAGGTCAAAGCTCTCAAATAATGAATTTCTGACCCTGGAAGTTCAGCAAGATAGACTCTACTATCATTATCAAAGTCTTAATATCATTTTATGCATTTATGTACTGTATATCAAGTGCAACATGCATGTTTGTTTCACATAGCTTTTGCAGGGACTATAGGTTTAAAGAATTATGAGTCCATAGTCCAAGTACATAGTTGAATATGTGTGTATAATCATACTGGTGAGCTGCTACAGTGCTTGACGGAGGGCCATTACATTCTCGTTAGTTCGGCTTCAGTGCTCTGGGTTTGGAGCACAGCTGCCCTCGCTCCCTGTACGCTGGCACAATCGGACCCAAAAGGCCTCCCCTACTCCCCTGTATACCCCCCTCTCCCTCTGCTTGGCCTCTGCCTCCATCTGAGTGTCTATTACTTCATCTTCCTCCCTCTGGACTCTCTCTCACATTGTTGTTTTTCACTCAGAGCATGCTCAGCAGTGCCTTCTGAATGACTTCACTTCATCCACAACTTTGCCACCTAATGACGGGCTGGTTACTCATCTGTGCTCTGGATTTAAAATTTTACAACCTTCAGTGTCACCAGCCACTGCTAACTGCCTACTCATTCTCAGATCTCATCTCATAGGTTCTGTTTTTACTGCATCTAAAATCTTTTGTACCTCATATTTCAATACACAGATGGCTTTCCAAGAAATTAAATGTACATGTAATTTACCTGCTTGCTTGCTTGCAAACCTATGGCATACCATTGAGGCACCGCAGCGCATCCTAATGTTGAAATTTGGAGTTCAGTAAGTTTTTCACAAAACATGCAACAGAAATGGCATGGGTATGATGCCTGGTAGGGGTATAACGCCTGGATGGAATGAACCATTTATTCAAAAAGCGTGGAGCAATATTTCATACAGTTACAATCACTAACTTTTACAATATAAAACAACCCACAGATACTTTCTTATAAACTTGGAAATACTGTCAGTCCAATATGTTTTTGGACCATCCCAATTTCTTGGTTTTCAATGACCCTGCATATATTACAGACATTTATAGGGTTCGTTTACCATCTTTACTAAGAACTGTGTTGTTGAATGATTCCTCACTCCTTAACTTATCAAAATATTAAAAGTAGGTATTTTTTTCTCTGGCTTAACTGCAGGTAATATGGAACCACAAGTACCCCAGTCTGCATCTAGCGGTGAAACTTTATTGCACACTATTCCGGTTCTCTTTCCCTTTCCTCGTTTCCTCAAAAAAAAAAAAAAAACTTCATCTCTGCATCTCTAAACGCTGCTATTATGATCACTGTAGATTTAGTTAAACCTCATATGGGAGGTGCTGCTGATGTACAGTTACTGTCAAGTTAAGTTTTCTTGGGTGTGGGAAAGTTGAAGGCTGAATGAATTGTTGTACTGTGTCTCTCTTTATTTTCTCCTTTCTTTTCTTTTGCTCTTTTTTTCTCTCCTCTAATCTTGCATTTATATGTCAGTCAATTGCATAAATACTGTCTGTGCTTGTGCTGTTGTGTGTGAAAATCCAACAAAGGGGCTGTCACACAAAAAAGGAATACAAAGGAATTTGCTGTTAAAATAAAAAAGTCAATAGAATTTTATCTATTTTTTACACTATCCATATGACAGAAACTGTATAGGGGGGAAAAACTGACTTAGAATTGTTGGTCAGGACACAACCTCAGAAAGCTGACAGGAAACCTAGAATCAGATCGACAAAAGAAATATCTTATTTATAGGCCCTGGTGGTTTTACCCTGTCATCTTGCCTGGAGATGAATCAAACTATCTGAAAAGAAAAACAACTACACACAAAGAAGACAGCAACATAGGGAAGTTCAAAAACAAAAGTTTGGGGGGAAAAAAAGTTTCTTTGCCGGGGTTTTGTCAGGGAAAGTCTGTGTGGGGGCACTGCATGTTGCAGTGTGTGAAGCAGAAGGGAAAGATGCACTGTCATACGCCGATTAAGACAAGAGCCAGTGAGGGGGAAATTGAATAAGAGTATTATTCATCCATGGGCAGCCTTCCATCAAAGTGCTCTTCCCTGAAAAGCACACACAGAGAAAGTAACACACACACGGCGTGAAAAGCAGACACACCCCGGCAGACAAGGGAGACAAATACATGCATTTCTCAACACTCAAGAGTGCACTCTATTCTCATTCAAATTCTGTGGCAAGCACAGAGTTTGAGAACAAGATTTGCTCTTTTTATCACCTGAAATACATTTACCTCAGCAGCTAGTGGAGAAGCTTTATCTTAATGAAATCTATCCCTGCTACAGATCTCACTGACATTACACTGCTCCACATCTTAAACAAGCAGCCTGATACCGAACCTAAGAGCTACTGATGTTTTGTGTTTGTTTCTCTGTGTGTGTGCATGTGTGTGTTCACAAAGAAGAGTGACAGAGAAGAAGAGAGAGACGTCTTGTAGCCTAATATTTGTCATGTCGACTGATATTTTTGCCAATGAGTCACTGACAAGTTATGTTTTCTTTTTGGTTGTTTCTTCCTGGTGAAAAAAGATTGACTGACTGATTTGACACTTCCTCTGTGTGTGTGTGTGTGTGTGTGAAAAAGAGAGTACATAATTCAAAAATTTTACATCTCTGTATTTTTTTTCCTAAATAATTTCAGTCGACGCATCAGTGCACTCACAGTAAATGAAGCATGACAACATTAATGTAAAAGTGAGATTTGCTATCGGCTGTGCATATGCGTGTGTGTTTTTGGGTGTGCATATGTGTTCCTATGACATCACGGGTTAGTCCAGGGCATGGGCATGGTGGCTGGCACACCGCATGCCCTCATATCTGTCTAGCATTCTTAATGAACATAATTGGCTCAGACAAAAACATTTAAATGATGATGAGCAGATGGCATCATTCACTTGGGCTGCATAACAAGAGGCTGGCATCCCGATCTGCTGGAAAAATAACAGGTGAAACTTCAGAAATCATCCTCTTAACTCAGGACATCACAGCGGTAATCAGATGTAAATTACCTAGCCAAATAAATCTTTGATTAGCTTTCATTGCGTGCTGTTTCTGTTGTCTCTAGCCCTGCTACTGGTTGCTGAAAACACAGTAGCAGCCCAATCGTGAGAAGTGTGTTAACACCTGAATGAGTCGCGTATGTTTACGTCTGAGTAGCTTTCATAAAGGTTTGTGCCCCCCCCACACATACACACAAAGCCTCACTACGCTAATTCCATACCACTAATACAACCATAAATCTCTACAAACATAATAACAAATGCATGCACACTCCTAAGGTGTGTATTAGAGTCAAGTGTTTGGATTGAGGATAAAGTAGCAGAGCTCCAAATAATAATAATGTTTGCAGAGGTTGGCAGGTAAGTCGTCTCTTTCTCCTGGCTCTGCTAATTAAAGCCGGCACCAATGGGACGCAGTGGGAAAACACACTAATATAGCTATGGGCTTGAACAGATGCTGCACTTTGATGAGCACTGGGGTTAGCCTATCAGACGTTGTCTTGCAGTCATCAGGAGAGCAGGAGCAGGTCAGCTTTAATTACTTGGAGAATATCTGAGGGCTTTCATTTAAAACAGCCAAGTACAGTAAACACAGTCTCACATGAATGAGAATATATAGAAGGGACCATGTACCTGCCAAAAAATTACTTAATTAAGTTTCCCCATAACATGTCCGTGTCTGCTCAAGCATACACCGACCCTTATTTTCTGCCTCGTTACAGAAAGGAAACACTACTTCCTGGCATCAGATATAAATTGTGAGGTGCAGAAACGTCCAATACAGACGTAATTCTTTAAGATACTTGGCAAGAAATACATAAATTGAATCTGAGTATGATAAATTGTTCTGTGGCAAGAAGAGAGCTTATTTTATCATTTATTTTAATAATGGCAGAGTTGAACTCTATTTAACTTGTGTGTTTTATGGAAGGTTTACAAAGTGCTGAGTTTTAGTGGTTCATGCTATGGATTGGATTTTAAAGGGGTTTTATTTTACAAATAAACACTTTCTAACACCTTTAGCTGGAAAGAGTGACCTGCAGTTGGATTTGTGTTGTACTATATAACGCTACCAACATTTACAGTATGTTGTCCAACATGCACCAATACAAAAACGTCTTAACAGAAAATAATGCAGAAAAAGATATTCTGGCTCCACTACATACAATGCCCTATACACAAAACTGCCATTCAATATAGCAGATCACAGTCCCATTTGCATTTTCAAATTAGAAATTATGTCTTCTTTTTTTCCACACACTGTTTCTGAAATAGGCTCTGTGGTCAGCTGTCAAGAATGTGACCTGTGAAAATTGTGGCCCAAATAAAACAACAGTGGCGTGATTAGTGTCTAATGAGCTGTGTGTTTCAGCACCATGGACAGAGCCAACATCTCCTCACAAACACTGTCAACACCTTGATGAAGGCATTTTCTCAAGTGTTGGAAATAGATAAACAGAGAATAAAAACAAGAGAATGATGAAATGACATTATGAGGTTCATCAGATACAGATATGTATCATTAAACCAAACAGCCCTGATAAGAAATTAACCTGATGTTTATTTTTACTCTTTTCTTTAGACAGGTACAAACTGTAAAGAGAAATTACATTTAGAGATTCAACAACAGACCTAACTGCACAAAAATCGAATTTAAAGGCATCTGATAACAAAAGACAAATCCAATTCAAAAAATTGACTTGAGTTTTATCATTCTAAATATTTTGCACAAAACAAAGTAAATAGAAAATTATTGATAACAATCAGTCTTTGTTCAGAGAAGTCTTTGAAAACAGTCAGCTGTTGCACAACTGAAAATGCACAAAAGCAGCAGCAGTTCATTAGCAGCAACATTTTAACAAGTTCTAATTTAAAAATAAACGTTGTTTATCTACTCATTATAGTTTCTCTTTAATTGTGCTTTATGTGATGATCAAAAATTACTCCAGCAGTACAATGGTGCTCATGGCTTCTAGCCTGTTGATCTATTCATGCTAGAGACAATGTACACACACACACACACACACACACAACACACACATATTCGTACAGTCCATGAAAATACACACACACAATAGCTGTGTGTTTCCAACTGCTCTGGAAGATTCCAATTACCCAAGCTTCAATGATCCACAGCAGCACCGCCTACTGTCAGTGTGCTAATTTAACTTGTGCTAATTAAATATTCATTTTAACAATCAGAGCCACAGGAGGCTGAATGTTGGCACGACCATTGATTGCAGCAGTACAAGAACATAAATGTGTGTGTGTGTGTGTGTGTGTGTGTGTGTGCGTGTGTGAGCGTGCCTCTTGTGTGTCACATGTGACCTTTAGAAACATGTGCTGCTATGCCTTTTTGTGTTTTCTTCCTTATCTCTCATCTCATCCTCCCCTTCTCCTGTTCTCTTCTCTCTCTCACTTGTCCTGAGGCTTTGCAATTAGCGACTGTGTTCCCTTTCTCCGACGCACTGCTGAGGGGGGGGGTGCCACCCAGTGTGAAGGGAGCCCAAGTGATCAAGCCATGGGACAATCCCTGAGATTTCATTAAATCTCCATTTAAGGTTTCATCTGCCCCAGGGAGACAGGGGAATGGAAGGTGGAATTTGTGCCACTGACTGAGAGGAAGGTGAGGAAGAGGCGGAGGAAGACAGCAGTCGTTCGGATCTCTGATTTCCCCTGTCGAGTGTGGGGGGGGGGGGCTAGATGTTGCCTTGGTGACCACAGGTGTGAAGGCAGCATGTGGGAGAGCACGCGCACACACAGAAGCATATTAAGTGCCCTCTTATAGTGCAAAGTTTCCTATGAATTTCTCAACAACCTCTCTCTCTTTCAGGAAACATAGATGCAGATATGGTCTTTTAACAGGGGAAGATTTTAGCTGTTGACTCTGCGTGTAGCTGCAGATGATCAAACAAACCAAGGGAAGGCTATAAATTTGAGTGGAGCAAAACATCCATTAAATTCAGCGCCATAACTCTGGTGACATGCTGAGCAACAGGAGCGAGGACTTGTTTGCTTCAAAGGAAAGGTTATCATGTCATTTCACAGAGATATTCAAGCTGCCATTTCATTTTTTAATCTCCAGATTCATGTAACTCGCTTTCTTTCCTTTGAGCTGAACATGGCTGTTTGAAGTAATAAATTATCGATGCCATTTTTTTTCTCTAAATACTTCACACACATCATTGCTAGCTGAGCTCACAAACACACAGACCCACATGCACCCACAGATACACACCATGGATGGACTAATTAAAAAGAGTCAGTCACAGAGGTGGTTTAACTCTCTCTATTCTGACATAAAACACATTATTGTGACAGCCATAGCTTTCCCTGTCACGCTCATACAAAGTCACACACACGGCCTCAAACACAGAACTTAATCCAGAGGATTTAAGGTGTTTATCCTTGAGATTATTTTATGAAAAAATAGCATTTTCCCCCTCACTGGCATTTTTTTTTTTTGCAACAAATATCCAGTGTATTTGCATTTTGCAAGCGCCCTTGCCACCCACTAGCAGATTTAATGAATGTACAGGAAATTATGCATTTCCTATGCAGAAGAATCGCCTGTGGCTATGTAGCCACTGGCTACCTAACACTTGATGCGCCTTTGGCTCATTATTACCCTGTCGCAGACAAAGAATCAAACACCACCTTAATATCTTCCACATAAAACTTTGATGTGCTCCTGCCATGCTAATTGTTTGTAGCGGTTGAATACACCACCAACTGCACAAAAACAGTAAAAATATGCATTCCGTGTTGGTGACCGCCTGCAACCCAAAAAAATACTACAACATTTTACTTTGTATGCAACTCTCAGAACTGCATATGAAAACACACTTTATGTGACAAGCAGTCACCAGCACTGTCACCAAATCCATCAATGGAAGCCTAAAGGACGGGTTTAAGGATTTATAAGGTTTTTATCTATCTTACATTGCACTGTACTGATGTGTTTCAGTACAGTGTGCTCTGCTTCCTTCATCGCACAGTGAGCAGTTGTGAAAGTGTGATGAACCAATGATAAGGAGATAGGAGGTTGTGTAAATGAACATGAATAATGCATAGGCCTGCTTTGGGCGGCTGGCAGCTGCCTTTGAGAAGCCTGTTTTAAAAGTAGGCCTCTCAGCTTGACGCACATGCAAACTGCGTTATGTGAGGTGAATACAGCGCGGTGATATGTGGCACTGGAGTCGTACGGAGAAGTATATATTGTGAGAAGTGATGGGGGATGGCATCAAGCACAGCAGTGGCACTGTACATTTTAAGCTCAGCGAGTTTAACATGCTCATGAGTCCCCTAGCATTAGTTACACAGCACAGATGTTTATTTGTCACATTTGTCCAGCCTTTACATTGCATTCTACACTGTGGTTAGATCAAGTAATTGTTATCTGTGGTTATGATTTTCTGGGCAAAATTGTAAACCTAGCAAACTGCTTTAAAAATGCAGATATTTTGAGAAAGTGGAGGGCCAGGCTAGAGTTGTAAGGTGATTCAGTACTGGATTTAAATTCAACAGGTGGCAAGAAAAACACGTCCAAGAGGTTTGTGTTGTTCTGTGCCTGCTGGATGTGAAACTAGGCACAGATGGATGACAAATTAAGGAAAAACCTGAATAAATGAGTGAAAAAACACAAGATATGCAGCCACTTCCATTTAGATGTCCTATCATATTCTGTGACAAATATAAAAATGTTGAGCGGGATGGACTTTTCGTGTAGTTTGTACTAATTCAGGACAAGCACTCAGATCATTTACATCAGTAAAAGTAACAATACCACAGTGTAGAAATACTTTGTACATTAAATGTAAATTAAATGTACCCATCTCATAAAATAACCCATTTTAAATACAATACTGCGCAAAATGCATAAGCTTTACTTTAATGTTGCAGCTGGAAGGTGGAGGCCAATTTTGACAATAGAGCTGGGTCTATAATTTTTTTTTTTTTTTTTTTGAGGACCAACACCTTATTAAGATACTTTTTTGTTTGTTTGTTTCTGCCCCACTGATGTTGAGTTTCAGTCACTCATGTTTGGCTGTAAGCACTCACCTGAGTGAATGGATCTTGACGTCCAAACAGAATCCTGGCCCCAGTGCTGTCCATTGTGTCTGCTGGACCTCTTTGTTGTTGTCATGGAAACATCATTGTAACTGTGTCATTGGCGGTGTATGAGATCACTCCTATCTCCACTCATTCACTTTTGTCTACAAGAAGAAAAAAATCAATAAAGGAAAAGAAAAAAACGAATGAGCATTGAGTAACTATCAGGAGGAATAGTAGCCATTCTAAATTTTTTAACTTTAGTGTTAAAAAATTTAAGTGAAAAACACAATCAATATAAATCAATATATGATTTAAAAGTGTAGCGCAAAAACACAACAGCAATAAGTCCTAAAGATACTTCAAGAACCAAGACTACAAGGATCTTACAGATTATTGCTCTATGAAAAAAAAAAAAAAAAAAAAACCTGCATAAACTGCACCCAGAATAATTTCATGACTTCTACTGATGAAAGAATGAGTCATTCTAAAACTTGAAAGCTGTGTGCAGCTCTCCCCGCATGTAAAGCATTCATTTGAAAAGAGGAACGGATATGAAACGTCACATGCAATTGTGTCAGCTGTAAGTCTGATTTGACAACAAAAGCTTTGAGCTAAATAAGCAAATAGGGCAGACTTTTATTAAACTGGATAGGTATCCGGCATCGCAGCCTCACCTCTGTTTTGACAGAAAATCTCTGAAACATTCAGATTGAATTCATGAATATAAACAGAGACTATGACAGCTGGCGAGGAATTTTGAGTTGGAACAGGGAACGTCTGCGAGAGGAAATGAAATGCAGCCTCGACTCTCATGTTTCTTCTCACACTGTGCATGAGCAGAGACAAATTCTGGCACTAGGCCTCCCCCCACCCCCCCACCACCACCTCTCCCAGTGTCTTAGCTGCTGCTGTTACTACTGTACATTCACAGCCAAATGATGGCATATGTCAAATAAAGACACCATAAACTAGGAGACTTTTTAACTGTCACAGCTGCTCTTGAATCAGCCTGGATCTTATATATTTTAAAGTCTAAGGACTTAAACAGCAACAGCAAGAGGGACATAATTACTCTGGCAGGTAGCATCATATACATTCTGTCTGTATAACTGTCTAAATGAACACAATGTGTATGTGTGTCCACTTGTGATTGTGTGCTCTGTGTATGTGTGTGTGTGTGTATCACATACACACAGATCAATGGTGAAAGATAGTAGTGGACTCTACATCCTCGGGAGATGGCATCGACTTGTGACTGCACTGTGAACGCTCGAGACCTATTACTGAGATTCTAACTGCACAGAAGCACACACACACTCACATACATGAGCGTGAGCACACACACACACACACACACACAGACACTGACGCATGGTCGCCAACAGTGTACTCTGTGAATGTTAAGTCATCACAGTCTGTGTATCATCTGTTCATTCATTAATTTCATTCTAGAAAATGAACCTTTCCTTGTGAGTATTAAAAATGAAACTGAGCATTTGTTTATTTGTTTTAATCTTGGAGTGGGTAGAATGATTAAGAATACGAGAACCAGGAAATTAATCAGCATGTCGTCTGTGTACTTTTAATCATTTGTTTTCTGAATGCGAGTAGCACAAATTCCTGGGTGGCAGTGATTTGAAATAATTCTGTTCTCTTTTATAATCACAAAATTAAAATGTAGTTTGAATATTTTATGTTCAACTGAGAGTGGTATGCAAAGAAAGACAGAGGAATGTTTAAATAAGACTTTAAGCACAATTAAATCGGTTCTCCTGCACAGCTCTGGGATCAGCTGCAAACTGTGCTCCCTATAATAGTCATGATGACAGGTCAGAATGTGTTTATTTATGTTTTTATTGGGAGCATGATCTCATGAGAGAAGTTGTCTGAGTCAATGGGAGTCAGTGGGAACTCATTTTGTTACTTACACTCTTACACTGAACAGTTCAGAGTTCCATGACCTCGACTTATCGACGGATACAAATGATGTCAATAACTTGCATCATCTTGACACTGACAGGATGGTCCTGATACAAGGTTTTGGCATTTTTCACCGTGGAAAACATCTACTTTGACCCAAAGTAAGCCAGTTAAGTTAGTTAGAAATTAAACAAACACACCTTTGCACCAAATATCGTCTGCTGTCCTCAAAAATGTAGACACATGCTCCCTACTGCAGCCTTTGACTTGTGTTCACCGTAGTTGAAAACACGGGTGGCCTATATAAGGTTCAATATGGGGAGACTGCAACACCTGTCTCTGTTAAAAGATGATCTTGTCCTTGATCTTTCTCCAGCCATTCATTGACTCCTGGTCATTGCCACTGACTCCTTTCCAAGTCGATGCTGTGACTGGTTTTGGTGTTCAAAGAAAGCTATCTGTCTCTGATGTTCATTCAGCCTCTTGTTCAGGATCTTCCTTATTGCAGCACCACTGTAGCTGTTGCATGTGATCTCATAAAGCACTCCAGTTTCCCTCTCTGAAGGAAGTCCTGTCTCAGTGGGATACCAGCAGAGATCTTAAGTGTTAAATGGTTTGTGTTGCCACCCTGACTCCCTGAACTCACATGGGTGAGACACTAAATGAGCACCAGAAAAAAACACACTGGCTTTCTCTGAACACCAGACCAAAGCTGACACCTAGCCTTCGACATAAAAGCAATTTTTAAACATACAACATACAAATTTGTAACATTTTTACCTACCTTATTCACTGAATACATATTATTTCCGTTGAGGAAGTCAGTGAGTTAATATTCACGGCAACAGGGCGACCTGGGGGCTTTTCCATATTTTATTGAATTTAGACTCTTTAATTAGTGGTGGTAATACAGTATATTATGGTATGCTCATTGCTCAAAACTTCTCTCCAGAAGTGAGTTTACTACCAAAATGCTTAATATCAAAGGACAACATATTATCAAAGCTGTTCTTCTTCATCTTAAGCTGTATCGAACTGGATTACTCCTGCATCCTCTTGTAAATATAATGATGTGATAATAAAATAAAAACAGCTTTTCTCCTTCTGCATCTGTGATGTTAATGCAGACAAAAATTACTGATAACTACATGAACTTTTTTTTTTCAGATCGTATGCCTTTCTTTAAATTAAATTTCTATATATCAATCTATACCAAAAAAAATGATTGACTGGATTATGCACTGTAATTCTATTTTAATTCTATCTTCTAGACAAAACTGAATAACTGAGTACAGAAATTATGAATAATGAATGAACATAAATGTAGGCGTGTGTTTCTGTCAAAATGAAAATGAATGAATGAAAGAATGAGTCCATTGGTTGCTGAGATGATCAATAGAATATTGAATAGGATCATTAAAATGTGCCTAACCAAGCCAAACAAATCTGCTAGTATCTACTGTAGCCCTAACACACTATCTGTTGACTATAGTAAAATCAATAGTCTAATGTTTTTTAACCTGTTCTCATCCCTCTTCATCCTCTGTCTTCATGTCAACCCAGGAGGCTGGTTCAATTAAAACGTCCCCATGCATTGGGGCAGTCGCCTTATGATTCAATTATGAATCACCCTCTGTAACTTAAACGCCTCCAAAAGGGGGGCAGGAGCAGCAGAGAGATAGCCGAGCAGTCAGCCATCAATAATACAGAGCCACATCTCAATGTGGATGAAATATACATGAAAACGTTCTATGGAGCATCTATCCGTATTCCAATAGAAAGAGGAACGTATTCTGAACTCTCCCCGTCACACAGACGCTGTTAACACTTGTCAGAGCACACGGCTGCAACTCTGGTTCAGTGCTACATTCTGGCTTTAAATGCCATGCAAAGAGCCATGTCATTGCTATTTAAAGAAACACAAAGGAGTGGCACTGATAAAGAGTTTGACAAATGAACTATGCTCTTTCTCTTGACTTTAGTCAGCCGTAAAGGGTGTTGTGACAAGTCTCACCAAATTCACTCGGAAATGATTAAACTGGAAACTCGTTTTTCCCCTTCTCCTGTCGGGAACTAATGACACATGACACAATGTGTTAGTGGTGCTGTCTGCTCTTCTACATCTCCTTCAGTTAATTTTTCTCTGCCTCACTCTTTACTACTTGAAGTCCAACTCCAACTAAGAAATACCACTTTATGCCTCTTCCTTTCACTCTCTCCTCTGTACCAGAGAAAACTCTCATTTTTGACTATTTTTATCCTGCAACACCCAAGCGATCACACACAACATCCCTCATCCTGTGCATCTAATGATGGTCCATCTCCAGTGGAAGGGGTGCGCCCTCTCCTTTGCTTCCTGCTTTGATCTGGTCTCTGATAGGTTGGGGGTCATGCCAGATATGATGCATGATTGGTTGTTTACTCCTACCAAGGGAGATGGCTATGGTCCTCTGAGAGCAGGACCTCATTACGGGAAAATATGAGAGGGCCATGGAGGAGCAGGAGATGAAGAGAGACAGAAAGGGGTAGGGAGGAAAACTGTGAATTGCCAGCCAAGTGCGGGAAGAGTGGATGAAAACAGGAGTAGCCGAAGAAGTGGGAATACATGCATGATGAAAAGGTGGTACATAAAATGAGAATGAAAAGAAATGAAACACGATGGGAGTGGAAAGTAACAGAAGACTTGACACAACCGGCTTAGCCATCACTCCAGTTTTTTGTGGGGGAAAAAGTAAAATTACAAAAAGTGGTAGATGAGGTTGAAAATTATGACTTTGTTCCTCTGATCTGAGATGAAAGCAAAATAGGGAGAGGGAGGAAAAGACCAGAGAAACAAAGACTGATGAAGGGAGACAGAGGGAATGAGCCGTCGCTAACAGAGACGGCACTAATGATACCAGATTCGGTGTCACAACTCCAGATAAAAACAACAAGCACACAAAAACAAAGCAGAAGCCCTGAACTTCAAAACAACTTAATTGGAAGTGCTGGGTGCTACAACTGTGTGGGCGGTTGGGTCTACTTGCTATGCTCTATCCTCTTCCCAATGGTGCTTCCAATAACTTTTCATTTTGCATGGTAACAATAATAAAGATGTGGTCTAAGTTGTGGAACATTATGGTTTTCATAGGTTTAGACATTAAAAAGTACTCCCTTAAAGTTAGAGGACCCTCATTGCCATGGTTCCAATAATATCATGTGGTCAGGGTTATGGAGTGGTCGGCTAAGTTTCACACAGGAAAGGAAAAGTGGTCCTCAATGCAAAGTCCTGTGTTTTGTCAACTGACGCCTCCTAATGCAGACTCTTTTGCATTATATGCTTCATCAACTATCGCCACTAGAGGCCATAGTAAAAAAAAAAAAAAAACGTTGAATCGTCACTATGGGTTGTAATAAGCTGTTTGCACTGACCACCCATGGCCGCAGCTTTTACAGGATTTTCTCCTTCAGACATGGACTCTGTATTGATTCCAATCAGACACCTTGTTAACAGGTTTGACAAATTTTCTGTGAATTGTGTAGCTTTATTTCATGGTGTTTTCTGTCTCTCTCTCTGTTTTGGGAAAGTAGTGGGATGAGAGGGAGTAATGAACATGAAATGAGGCAAAGACATTTCTGTTGGGAATCCATCACAGGCCAGTGGGGGCAGAGAGGCTCAGAGAAGCCAAGGTCTCAGAGGAGTTTCTGCTCTCTATATACAGCAAGTGGTAAAACAACATTTATTTCAGGCAGTCTTGGCTCCAGTAATTGTGGATGCACATTGCGAGACTCCAGCATTTCTGTTACTAATTAAGCTCTAAGATAGTGCACCAAGAAAAAAAAAAAAAAGTTCTCCAGATCAGACTTCTGTGAGAAAGCCTCTGAGAAAACTATTTAGTTGGGTTTTTCACTTTTAAGAGTCTTAAAAGTGCATGCTGCAGTGTTTACATACCTACATCATGTAATATATATATATATATATATATATATATATATATGCAGAAATACATGGTTACATGAAAGGTGATAGTTTTTTTTTTTTTTTTTGATGAATAAGCAGAAGATGATTGAATATGTGTGTCCAGATATGCAGACTTGTTTTGATCTCCTGCATGTGTGAGTTGAAGTGGAGTGTTTTGAGGCTTTGATATGTTATCTCTGTGAGGAAGACAAAGCTGTTTGATGCCTTCAAAAATCCTTGCCTGCTCTGAGTGTCTTAAGTGCAACTAGCTTGTACGTGTGTATTTCTGTGTGAACATGTAGCATTGCCTGTGACGATCCTCTTTCATTAAAATCTCAAAAGAACTGTAAACCACAATGTAAGCTAATATTTTCATTGCACCTATTTTTGCTTGATTAGCAAAATGAATTACTGTGTTTCTTTGTTTTTTTTTCATTATTTATTCTGAATCATGTTAATATTAAATGAGGTCTAATTGAGTAGTAAGCATTTAAGTGATGTATTAAATGGATTGTTTTTGTTAAAATGTTCTATGAAGAAAATTTTGCTTAGCTCAGGTGTTTTCTGACCAAGACATGGCCAGTGATTTAGAGGTCTTGGACAATTCTAAAAAAACTATCCAAAAGTAACTTGATGGTTACTTGGTGCTTTTCCATCCATCATTGCATTAACCATCTGTTATAAACTACTTGTCACCTGTGACACATGTAAATAAAATAGTTTAGTTTTAGCCAGGACTGGAAGTACAAATTAGATGCATCCTCCACTTACAGTTAACATAGTATGTGTCCACATATCTATACTTTTTTGTGATGGTCTCTTATCATATGAGTCTTAACCAGGTGGTATCTTCAAAACATAACATTTGTAGGATTTGTCCACCACCCACTCTAGTGTTGTACAACCACATATACATACAAATCACCGTGAAGCTTAGATAACTAAACCATCTTGGCGTCAGACAGCACAGAGGCAAAGGAACTCTTTCTAGGCTCAGATTATGAACCATAATTGGATTGCATAATAATCCGCTCAAGTGATTTTCTGGATTATGCTGCACTAAAGGGGTGACGGGCAGGAATGGAAAGCTTTGGTGCTATCTTGCCTGATAAATATGATTTGTGTGATGGTTTTTTGATTATATGATAATAATAGCACAATGCTTCACCTAAATTGACATGTCACTGCTTCATTACTCAGCCTGAGATTGTTTTTCTTTGAGGCTTTATGAAAAAAAAATCAAAGCAGAAAACTGTTTACACTATTAATATTGTTTTATCATGTTTGCAGATGATTCTATCATTCTTCATTCTTTGTCAGGGCAGAGAAAATTGACATTCTCAGGTTGTTCATGACTGTGTCGTGGTGTAATGAATTCTTACTTGACTTTTAAACTGATGATACTGAAATAGATTCCTGCTCCCCCAATGAATCAAGCAGGTTCTCATGTCAACAAACTGTTTGCTGGCAAATTATGTTTTGAGATAAATATGATGTTATTTCTAAAAAGGTGCAATGTTGGTTTTAGCCATGGAAATTGCTGTTTTAATGGGAAAATGATGAACTTGTTGGCAGATATGTTTTATTGCCTTGTTTGGCAATTTAAAGACAAACTGTCTGGCACAACTACTGTATATCTGCAGCACATTCAGATATTCATTCAGAGCAGTTCCAGACTCTCCTGCCTGTTTTTTGTTTGTTTAATGTTCTTGTGTGACCAAAATAGCGAGAATTTGTGAAATTTATCCATTTTAACTTGCTATACATACACTCATGGGCACATTTTATTAGGTATAATAATATACCTGTACCTCTGAGTCCAGTCTACAGAACATTTTGCAGTAGAAGTCTACTTTTAATAATTAATTTCAATAAAAGCTAGACAGGGTCCTCTCTGGACACTGTGATGCCCTTGGTGAGATGTCCATTGGCACCCCTGAGGCATCTGATTTTTTCATTTGAATATTTTATAACAGTTATGATATCTTATAATACTATATTATTTCAAATTTAACTTCATTCAACCTGTGTTCTGTGTCAAGTCATCAACACTTTTTGGCTCTGTTTTCCTTTAAATTACAGACATTTTTGTTCTGAGAGTGTGATTAATGTGAGTCTCTCATTTATAGCTTTCCTGACCATGTTTTATAATACAATATTTATTTTTATTCTGTTTTTTTTCCTCATACAACTTTCAGTGACAGAGATGAGAGGACATCCTTGTGAATCTTTTGTAGCAGAAAGGTCTTGACAGGCTTTAGATAGACACTCAGTAACCTCAACATTCACTAAATGTCAGACTAACAGCAGCACTGAGATATGTTTGCCAGCTAAATATCACTGAAATAGATGTAAAATAAACAATTACTGACTTTCTTCACTTCTGCTGAAGTCAAACTAACCACTGGTGTTATAAATAAGTAAATCAAATATTCAGTGTTTTAATGGAGCATAAACACCTGGATTTATGGCTGGAAAACTGGAAAACTGACCCAGCAGTGTTCCTCTAAAGTCTGTCTGTGGTCTCTTCTCAGTAACAGGTTTTTAGTGGAGTGTGATCAGTGTTATTTTTAGCAATGCAAGGGACACACTGAGGGTCAACGATAAAATTTTAAAAGTAGATCAGGAGCCACTACAAATATTTCTTCCTCCTCATAGGTACCCTGCCTAGGGCACATGTGCCTTAAATCAGCCCTGAGTGTAGTCCAGTACAAACACCATCTGTAATTATGATCTCAGTTGTAAACACATAGTTCAATTTAGATATTTTAGACAATGTCACAAAAAACTATAGGCTGTGTAAAAGTTAAGGCAGATATTGGACTGCATTAGATTGTACAGGTGTGCCTAATAAAGAGGCCACTTAGTGTGTGTTACAGTTTGTATGCTGTAAAAAGTCAATATGACAATGAGGACAGAGTGTGGATATCCAAATACTTCTGTTTAACTGGGTGGTCTGTTTGAGAGTTAATTTAGTTTTGGCTGATTTTTCATGTTTTTCAACAAAAACAACATAATTTGAAAAAGCACAGAAGCACCATTGACCTTTTTCATTCCTGGAGTGACTAAATGAATGCTTATTGGAATTTCTTTTTGCAAGGACAGTACAATTACCAAGGGCATATTTATACTACAGCAGCACACTGCACTGAATGATAGTATTGCACTGTATCATACTGCATTGCAACAGGGCAGAATCAAACCATATCCATATGGAGGCTGCTTATAGATGCATTTACAACATACATTGCATCATTTGCTTATCAAGATGTAAATCATATCGATGTGAGATTTCCACAACTAGACAATGGCAGCCTTGCACATTTCACACCAGATCACAGGCATGGAGGCAAACAGCAAGACAGCAAGACAGCAAGCCAAGAGTCAGTTTTCACCATAATGGTCTCATTTTACTTCAGCCATAATGATATGCCATCATGGTTATTTTGAGAAAGTTGAAGTAACATGTAGAGGTGTCATATTGCTTTTCACAAACCATTTACATGGCTCTTTATGAACCAACTGTTGCAGACTCCAGCCAAGCCACAGTAGCATCAAGCCTTTTAAAATGACTAATATAGGTTCCCCTTTGTGACTTGGGCACCATGATCTTATTATCCAGCTCCATAAAGACCCTGTTCCCAGCTTGTTAGAAAGACATTACATCTAAATGATCATTGCCCATACTGGCTACACAGGCTCTTTCTAGAGACGGTTAGCAACCAAGAGGAAAGAGAGGGCACATAACAAGATACATAAGAGTGGGTGTAATGGAGAAATGGGAAAACCACATTGGATAATGCATGAATTATCCATATGCAGACCAAGAAAGTGGGTGGCGGAGGTGAGACAGGGCAAGGACGAAGTATGAGCCGGCATGTGAAAAAGCAGGCACGGTTCAAATATGAAAAAGCTCCACACAATGCAGAGATTAAAGCTAAAAACACAGCGAGCAAACATGCATAATGAAAGACACTTGAAACAAAATGTAATGTATTTTGTGAGGAGACACGTGAAAAGAGCAAGGCAAGAGAAACAAAAGATGAAATACATATATATCCTTTAAGAGATGTTTTAAAGGGAGGGAGAGATAAAAGGAGGCAAAATGCACAAGAGTGAGAGAAAAGGAGAAAAACTGTACATGAGCCAGCCAGTATGAGGGAATGAGAGGGAGAGGGAGCAGCTTGCAGCCACTAATCCCAACAGAAAAACATTCTGATTAGACTTATCCTTTCCTCCGAGGATTAGAAGCTTTGATAAAAACCTTCAACCCAAACCAAAATCAATTTAGTCAGGGTGTAACATTCCCCAGCACTATCTTCCTTTTTTCCCCCGTAGACAAACCTCTAAGAGTGAAGCCCTGTGAAATGAGCAAGTCTTTTATTTTTTCTCTTACTTTAGCCACTTTTAGAGACTTCCTACCCTCAAAAGCTTCTCTGACTGAGCCTGATTAGAGCATGTCCAAACAGCATGGCGCAATGTAAACTAAAGTGGTCCAGTGGATTTGCGACAGTCACTCAACTTGATACAGACAAAATATTAAATTGCAATCAGATAGGGCTGTATTACGCTTTGTTGTAAGATTTTTACAATCCCCTGGGTGCCGAAGGAGATTCTCTCGAAAAGCTGGAGGGCCCTTGAGCACAGCGAGAGAAAGGAGGGTGTAATCAAAACAAGCCAGGCAACCTCAGTGACCCCCACCCCGATAAATGATTCATATGAGGACACAGAGTCGTCAAGCTTTAATCACAAAAAAGGTCAGGCCTAATTGAGTTCCTACTGAGAAACAATTTGGATTACTAAGCTTTGTTGTCTACAATATGTCTCTTTTATAACCTAAAAAAAATTGACACTTAAGGTTTAGTTGTCTTTAATGGTTGTATCCAACGGTGATAACAGAGTACCATTTCATTTACTAAATTTGTGGTATAGTAGGTTTTATCTTGGTATACCTGGTGCATAATGTAGTACATTTTTACAGCAGATTTTTATATTATTTTTGCAATTCTTAGTTTCTCAAACCTATGCCAAGAAAGTATGCATGCATCAGGTTAAGGAGACTGCATAAAGCTCAGCATATTATTTGTGTGAGTACTATAGAGATTATAAATAATCATTTCATAGCTGATTTTTCAGATAAGAGCTCATCCAGTTTCTGTAAATGATCCAAAGCTGACCTTGGGTAAAAGTTAGATTTTGCCCTGCAGTGGGAAACACCCTAAGGCAATCCACCTTGACTGCCACTGTAGAACTGTAACCAGTGTGTGTGTTTGCTCCCCTTTCACAACAAATCAGCAGAGAAAAACTCATTTTTTCCCACCGTGGCACAGTGCTGGGAGTTTGAGCGCGGTCTTAACCGTGCTTGGCAAGCAGAACACACAGTGTAGCACAAGTCCTGAGAGACCCGGCAGCTAAAGCTAATCACTGCAAAGACATGACACACACCCACACATCTGCCCGTGCCCACACAAATTTGCACATGCAAATGGCATCCCGCACACACACACACACACACATACACACACACAGGCTATTACGTACACTATTAACAGAAGGGGGGATGCAGAAGAGCGAAGAAACGTATTTCCAACCAAACTGGATTAAGAGTGTCATCTAATATGGAACAAGCGTGAGAGGGCTCCCTTGAAACTTTGCGGTTAAGGGATAGCGGCGTTGAAAAATGAGCTGCACGCTTTTTGGTTAGGAGACAATTCAGATTCATCACGGATGGGAGAACAAAGGGGGAGGGGGGCAGGAGGGGAGGAGAATGGAGAGAGGCCTCTGCATCTAGTGAGATGATCCTCTGTATGAGCACTCATCCGATCATGATCGGCGCCAACGCCTCGATACATGCGGACAGCCTAAAAATATGAGAACAGATGATGCATAGGACCACTCTGTCCCTGTTCCCCTGACTATCTCATTGACTTGCTTTCTCATTCTCCTCCTATCTCTCCCCTGTCCCTGTTACTCCCCCCTTTCCTTGCAATTTCCTCCCTTACCACTGACTATGCGTTTGTGAATTTGCGGTGCAAGCACTTTCTGCTTGCCCATTCCTTTCTCATATATTCTCCATCTGTTAATATGGGCCCATTTGATGCAGTCTGTCTCTGGGGCGGGCAGAACCTCAGGGGCAGCTGAGGGCATTGATGCCCATTGGCATACCCATTATACTGCCCAAGGCATGCCCATGGTAGAGAATGGCCAAGTGTCCTTCACTGTGGAAATTAGCCTGTGTCCAACAGGGAGCAATGAGACAATGGGTAAGCGTGGTTTGGAGATCACGGACAGCTGCAACAAAATAATGGGGTAGTTGTCTGCAGTTATCAATGAGAAAAGTCAGTACATCTTGCGTGTGCAGTTAAGTCCATAAGGATTTGGACAGTTATAAATTTTTTGTCCTTCGGGCAGTTTGGTTCAGTACATTAAATTTGAAATAAAATAATGGGTATTACATTTGCAAGCCAAGTCTAAGCTTTAATTCAAGTAGGTTTACGTCAATATAGAAAGAACTGTGTCTGAGATATAGCCTTTTTAACACATACTGCCCAAATTTCAAGGGTTTGAAAGTAGTTGGAGATTTTGCTATTAAATGTTTCTTGGATGGCTGTGTGTTATTTTAGCTTTAGTTCATGCACAAAAAAAGCTCACGAGGCTCAGAGTTGATTGAGAGCTGAGATTTGCCATTTAGGCTGAGGTGGAGCTGTCTGTCGATATGAGGGATAAAGAGGTGACTGTGCAAGTGAGGAAGATAATAAAAAATCAAAACTCTATCAGAGAAATATCAAAAGTAGCTTGTTTGCCTAAATCAACAGTTGGGTACTTTCTACAAAAGCAGGTATACAAAGGAAAACTGGACAATAGAAAATTTCAAGTACAACAGGTACAAGTCTTGCAGTGGAGTGAGAAATCATTTGCAAAAATCATTTCTTACATGAAAAAAAAGAAAAAAGTCAAACATGCTGTCCAGGATGTGGACGTGCATGTTATGTACAGTATGTGTATAGTTCCTTGTCAGTGATTAAGAGAAGACTTCATGAACATAACCTCAGAGGATTCACTATGAGATGCAAACCCCTGATAACAGAAAGAGCAGGCTAAAGTTCACAAAATCAAAAAAGAATTCAGAGTTCTGGGACTCTGGAAGTTATATGGACTGATGAAACAAGAATCAGTCTCTATCAAACTGCTGGGAAGAAAAAGTGAGGGGAAAAAAAGTACAGCTCGTGACCCATAGCAGACCACCTCATCTGTCAAAAATGGTGCTGGTTCTGTTATAGTTTGGGCATGTGTCGCTGCCAATGGAACTGGCTCACTGGCATTTATTGATGATTTCACTGCTGCCTGAAGCAACAGCGTAAAAGCAGTCTGTGTGCTCAGATTCAGCCAAATACATCAACACTCATTGAACGACATTACATTATTCTGCAGGACAAAGTTCCTAGAGATACGACCAAAGAAACCTAAGAGGGTGAAGAGGTGGAATATTCCTGACTGGCCTGAGCCAGTTGCCTGATCTCAATCTGACTGAGCTGTGTTCCACTTGCTGAAGAGACCTGACAACAAGCAAGAGCTGAAGGCATGGAGAGCATCACCAGGGAGGACACGAAGCGTCTAGTGATGTTTATAGCTTGAAGACTTCAGGCTGTCATTGACTGCAAAGTGTTTTCTGCAAAATATATGATGATTTTGTTTGACTTCATGTGTGTCTGTCCAGATACTTCTGAATCCTTAAACTTTGAGCAGTATGTGTAAACAAGGCTATGTCTCCACACATTTCTGTCTATAGTGATTTAAACCTACTCAAATTAAAGCTGAAACTTTGCATTTAATGTAGTATCCATTGATTTATTTCTAATCAAATGTGCTGAACCACACAACCTGAACACAGTATATACTATACCTATCCTTGGGACAGAAACATAATATTTGAAGTTGGTTCGAAATATGTTTTTTGATGAAACTTGAACAGTTGTGTGAAATAAGAACTAGGCCCACTAGACTTTAAAGCAGTTCATATTGTCAACAGGATCTAGAATTGCGGCATTGAAGTCGCATCCAACACTACCAACCAGTCAAGTTGCAATTTATATCATTGAGAGAAACAAAGAAGTCAGATTCATGTGTTCACATGCTTGGCCAATAAAGCTGGCTCTAATAGAACACAAAGTTGTAGACAATGCCTCAAATATGACTCCTGCTCCAAAGAAGCTACAAATTCAAAGAGGTAGGATGCTTCACTCACATCTTCAACACAGCAGCACAGAAAATCTATACAAGCATCACAGATCAGTGTCACCAAATCAGCATTCATCCAACTGTGAAATATTGTCACAATCTCCCCTTCTGTTCCTGAGTTATAATCTTGAATAATGGTCAGAAAAGTGTTTTTGCAAATCATAACAATATCAAAGTGAAGTTGACTTTATGGATATATAATGTCATCACTTCTTCATTTTATCCAATTAGATATTTGTGTGAAATTTTTGTCATAATTAGTTTTTTGAGTTATGGCCAAAGGCATGTTTTGTGAGGTAATGTTGACTTTGACTTTTGACCTTTGACCACCAAATTCTGAATAGTTCATCCTTGAGTGCAAGAGGATATTTGTTCCAAATATGAAGAAATTCCCTTAAGGGGTTTGCAAGATACTGTGGGGATGGGCAAACATTCCGAAAACATAATGTCTCTGTCCATGACTGTTGTCAGCGTGGAGAGAAATAGGTAAAGGCGAGACAGTCAGTCCTGCATTTTATATGCAGCACTTGAGGCTCAAAGGGGCAAGGTTAACTGTGCTACATAGAATTGGACCTGAGGGGTTATGGGGGTGGTGAAGTGCATGCAGTGAAAGCTCACGAGTGTGTCAGCACAGTGCTGTCAACCTGTTAAGAGGTAGTAGTGTGTATGTGTGTAGGTGCGTACATGATGTAAAGAGATGTTAAGGAGCTTGTTCCATCATGCTGATGAGCTCTGTAATGCAATGTAGTTGCGATTCCCTGACAGAAGTGAGGACGCTTTCCAGAACATCATCTCCATTATCTGTGTATACATTAACCTTGAGTGTGGTGGCGGGCAAGTGAACTATTCTACACACACACACACACACACACCACACACACACACAAATACACACAGCAAACATCTATGAATGCATACGCTTCCAGGTATTTACTTTGTGTAAACTGTGCAGAAAACTGCTATTCACCGTGGAAGGGAGGTACACTAAGTGCTGTGCAGCACTGTACTGTACAGTAAGTACACTGTGCAGCTGCCTTGTTGTGCATATATGCAGAGCTGGTTGTTTTAAGAAAGAAAAACAATTATAAATACAAAATATTTCATAGGCGCTTTACATCCAGTTACCTTAAGTTGGGAAGCTATTCAAACATAAACATGGAACAAAAGTCAAAAACAAGAGGAGAGCAGTACAAAAAACACAGGCCAGAGTTAGAATGTGTTATTTACTGCAGTTTTTGTGGTAAGATGAACCATTTCCAAACACACATACCACTTTAGAGTGAACTCTGGATTTGTGATTGGATCAATCTTTCCTACACCCTGTACAAAAACACTCCATGAGTCATGCTAAAATCTAAGTTAAGAAAAAAACAATACTGAAGGTGAAAAGGGGAAGTTATGTTGCAGTTTGTGGAGAGATGAGTAATTCACCAATCAATCATTTTTAGTTCTTTGAAAGTTTTTTTTTGTCTCAGTGACAATGTCAGTCTATTGTGGCAGGAACATTTAAGTCCCTAATGCTGAGTGTCCCTATTAACAAACGGAATGATATTGTTTCCAATACCCAGACTGCCCAAATTTAAATAATAAAATAGCTCGCCCAGAATGGGGATTTTGAGACAGGATCTATTTAAAGATACCCTGTGGAGTTTTTGACAATTAATTGCAAATAGCATTAGTTCAGGCAGGCCACAAAGTCAAGCTCAGCCCACAATCCCACAACATCAAATCAGCTGATTCCCTTCTATGCGTCCAACTGGCACATCTCACCCAGGGCGTTCTGTTAAAGATGTTTTAGCCTGCCTACCCTTGCTGCCACCTCTGTAAGGTGCTTTGCATCCCACCTCCACCCGAGCTCCTCCTTTTCATGTTGTGTCTGACTTAATCAGTGTCACGTCTGTTGTCACTGATGCTTGCTCTGTTCTCTACCCTAGGTGGGGTCTTTGTCTCTGCTCTCCCTGCCTTAGTCCTTCCAGGTATGTACGTGGGAGCGCATGGAAGTCCCAGAACACAGACATACTGCCAAATATAACTTACTGCAGAGGGAAATAAAACTTTTCTCTGACAAAGTGGTGCTGACCGAAGTAGCACAATGGAGCAATTTTTTTATGAGTTGGCCTCCATTTTGTTTTCCTGCCCTCAGTTTCAAGCTGTTCCACTGGTGTTAAAAGTAACATGCAATGCACCCAATGAGGAAGTGAAGAAAAGGACTGCACTCTAGCTAAAATGACTAAAAATCTAAACACCTAACTTCCAACTGTAGACATTCAGTGATCTACAAATATACTCCAGTGTTTTCAGTACACTGTGATGTCACCTGTGGGTGTGGTCAGAGTTGCAAAAGCACTACAACATTAAAACCCAACCTGGAGAGGAGAAACAATGCTTTTTAGAGTTACTCTCTAATACATCTTTTTGTATGCACTGGGTCGCTTTGAAAAGACAGATGTAACCATATCTAAATCCCAGCCTTATCTTTGATCATTCAGGGCAGACAGCAGGGTGGCAGACTAGCGTGCTGCTGCTGTTTAAGCTAAAGAAGTGAAAGCAGACGCATCCCTTAGAGAGAAATATTGCATAATGAACTGATCCCTCTGTTGAGATCCTCCATTGTCAAGGACATACACTGTGAGCCTACTAATGCTTTCATCCCTGCGCATGTGTGTGTGTGTGTGTGTGTGTGTATACCAGTGAGCAGAAGAACACAGCACAATCCAAGGATCACCATAGTTATAATGTGATATTGATCGAGATGCATCCAGCGTGGGACGAAATGTTGTGAAGGTCTCCACGTACAGGTAAACATCCTTCTTTAAACACAGAGTAAACTCAACAAATGAGCCATAGTCAGGTCTTTAGTGAGTGTGTCTAAGTGGTTGTGAATTGCTGTCAAATCAGATAAGGTGTGCTTCAACTTGCCATAGAGCGTATGTGGTTTGATGTCGACATAATCCGATGCAAACGAGGGCTCTGACAGATTGTAACCGATGGTAACCGCAGCAAGAAGCACACTATTGCAATTACGGCCCGTGGAGGTCCCCTGGGAAACACACACACACACACACACACACACACACACACAGTCTTTACGCATTTTTGTGCCGCGCACCAAAACAAACATCCAAGAATAAAGTATTGGATGTTTTGTGTCTGGGAAACAACAAAAATGTCATATCTGTTTAGTGGAAAACGATGACTGCCTTGCATAATACATTATGGTACACAAGCCGATGAACCTGCACACACATGCAGAAAAGACGCGTTTCCACTGCAAGGTTTATTGCTTAAAGCAGCATCGGTTGTAATTGGTTTCCTGTGACGGAGAGTTGAGGGAGGGGTAAAGAAGGGTTTATATCTGAACTGTAAACAACCTTTTATTTCTAGTGTGTGAGAGGGACACAAGAAGACTGTGCATGTTCATTTCTCTGTACCCTTAAAAATACAGAGGGGGATAACGAGTTTGTGCATAATCAAGCAGAAGATCCGGCGGATGTAGCTGGTGGCCGTTTAACAACCTCCATTTTTATACGTGGTAAGTAAAAGGGATGTGATCTTCCCTCACTGAAAGTTGCCCTTTCAAGCCTCTGCTCCTCCGCTATAAAATCTAAATCAGACTTGTGTGCGTAGAATTTAAAAAACTAGCTCCCCTTGTGTTTTCTTTAACCACTCTTAATTTATTGGCCAGGAGGCACTGTTTTTGACATTTTGATAAATGCCACAGTGATTATTATGGTAAATGAATTACATGTGTGACTTGGCAGATGCTTTTATCCAAAGCGTTTTATATTTCAGTGAATGCATAGATTTAATGTATAATTGGCCCTAAGTGAAGTGTAGAAGGGCTCAACAAACTCAAAGATCATGATCCTGAGGCATACATGAACGCAAAAAATAAGCATCACAACTGACTCAGTTACCATTGCTATGCCTGTCTAGCTATGTTCTAGGGAACAGAAAGAGTACAGTACATAATATATTTTTTTAATACAGTGGTCAGTCGACTTCACATTGATATAAACCTGCCAACAAAGACACAAAGTTAGGATATGACCATGTTTGGATGCAGGACTACACCAATGTGTTTGGTGGTAGGGTAGCAGGGTGGCAGCTTTGGCTGAGCGATGAATAGACAACAGGAAAGAGCTGCTTTCATTTCTCTATATCTCTGTATCTCTGGTATAGGTAGCATGTTGGCTTGTCAGGTATTCTATGCTTAGTTACTTACTTTAGTACTTAGTAGTTGTAGTTGTATTTAACAGCACTTTAATTAACTTTATGGATTGCAGCTTCAAATATAATAACCAAGAGTTAGTGAAATACCAACCCTGTCACCTTGCCGACCTTGACGTTTACATTTAGGCAGTGCATTGTGTATGTGGCATTTGCACATGTAACAGTTTTCTAACCCCCTGCTGGGGAAAAAAAAAAAAAAAAAAAAATATATATATATATATGTATATATATATTTTCTCCCACCAAGAGAAAGAAGAGCAGTGACTCTGTTTCCATGTAGCCATTACCAATCCTGGCTCTAGTGCCAAGGTAAAAGAGAAGGCAATGATATGGTATTTATCCAAAGCAGGAGGAGCTGGGGTTTCAATCTCCATGGATAATGTGATGTGGCATGGCCAGTGCTGAGAGCCAGTGCTTTTGTTGGAAATGTTTCATTATAAGGTGAATATATGGGTGAGACATTAAAGCTGTTTACAAGTTTCTCCAGAGACACTGGTTTCCCTGGATGCAGTCGTACCTTACAGCACAGAATAAATCTTCCTACAGCACATGCATCTCATATTAGTACACCCCACATACCCATTGGTGAGTAACAGACATTGGATGTTCTGCTCAGTTGTTCTGCCATGCTGACTTAGATGCACATTTAAGGACATGTAATATGTAATGGCACTGGACATGTAATAGCACTACAAGCATGATTTAAGATTTGTTATGGAGCTGTTGTTCTTAATTAAAGATGATGGGCAGGCAGTCTACATATCTACAGTTCGTGTAGAGACAGGCGTCGATAGCGCACCTCAGCCAAAGGCATGGGGGACTACAACAGGAAGAACACAAACCAGACAGGAAGAAATAGAAAAGAGGAGAGGAAAGAAACTGGAAGCTTATTAGTGCAATATGAATAACTTAGTATAAGACCTAAAGTCATTATATTCATAATATCACCAACATTTTGTTTTGTTTACCAGCATTCATAATTCATACTTGGCGCTGCACCTGAAATGACATACCACAAGTCAATCATTCTAAAAATGCAAAAAAGAGAGAAAAAAAATAAAATGCATCACTACAGGGGTGAACTGCTGGCCACTAAAGTGACTACTCAGACAGTTTAAAGTTTAAAATTCATTAAAACTGAAGCTAATATCCTGAAGGTAAACCATTTTATACCATTTTTTTTATGAGTTTTTGTGTATTTGTCTCTCACTCCAAGGACAGAGAAAAATTTAGTGTGTATCCTGCCTCTACAATGAGGTCTCCTTTTGAAATGCTCACTGTGTTTGGGCTGTCATTTAGAACCAGCTTTTCTGACAGAATCACACATAAATGTGCATGTGCCCACAAACATACATACATAAATATACTCATATACATGTATGCCAGTGCAGAGGGATACACAAACACAAACACACACACACAGAAGTCTGTTTAAGAGGATCTGCTGCTGCTTCCCAATACCCCTAAGACACAAATACAGACACATAAATGCATTCTCTTCCTCTCTCTGTCTCACACCAACAAACACACAAAATCAGATCTTAATTATTTTATGCTGTCATTTCAAATTGATACATTACATTGTTAGGGATGCCTATTTTTGGACTGCTCAGTTCCACAGTGGTGGTAAATAATGAAAAGCATTGTAGAGTGGAAAGCCCAGAGCTCATTGTGTAACGTCTGCCAGTCTGGGCTGACTAACCAAATCAGTCACTAGTGTGATAGATTTGTTTACCAAATCTTTTGACAAGGGAAACATTATGTAAGTGCTTGGGACTTGTGTTTGTTTGTGTGTGTCTGTCCTCATGTATGAAGCTCAGTGACTGACATGTAAGAGATAACAATGTGCTATACAAAAATAACAGACATGGCAGAGGCAAAGAAGGCCACCAAAGAACTCTAAATAATTGGTATTTTCCACTCTGAATCCAACATTTCCGTCATCAGGGTGACATGGAGGAGTGTTATTGTGGTAATACTTTGGCCATTTTGCAAGGAAAATGGTTGCATGTAGGTTGTGTTCAGAGTCAGCTGGGAGTGTAAAGTGAAACCTTTACCGTTACTGCACCGTTGACTGGGGATAGACCGATTATCGGCATTTTGATGCCTTTTTTTAAAAATCAGACGGCCGATAAGAGATCAATTTAAAACTGGGTTATTTTGGCTCTGATGCAGCCGCGCCTCTCTGTCTGCAGTCACTACTCTGTCTCCAGCATTGTCTCACCCACAGCAATCAGCAGTCAAAGTTTAATAATAATAATTTAATAAGAAGAAAACTTTATAAGAGATGCTGGGAACTCCCATGCACTTTTTGTTTTTGTTTGAACAAACAAAGATCAGTGAAAGATAAAATAACATTTCAGTTATATTGAAATTTTGGAAAACTTTATTTACTGTAGAAAACTTTAGACATTTATTAGTTTTCATTTAACTTTATAAGACATGCTGCTGAGCCTGGGAGCTCCCTGCACTTTTTGTTAGAATTTTAAAACAAAGATGTCTATTGTCTAAGATAAAATAAAACCTTTAACATGTTGCAAATCTGAAAATATTTTTAATAAACATATGCTTAAAGGCATTTAAACAAAGTTAAGTGTTGGAGTTCGTATTATTCAAATTTGACGCCAATATTTTCACTTTTACTGCAAATGAATATTGGCTCCAAATATCGGTTATCGGCCTCCTTAACTACTAATAATCTGTATCAGTATTGGCCCTGAAAAAAACATATCGGTCTATCTCTACTGTCGACCATTGCATACCGACGTGTAGAGTACAAAAAGTATAATCCATGTCTTTTATGAACAGGTCATTAACCATTTCTAATGCTCCTAATGAAAATAACAAATTTTGGCCACCAACAATCATAACAGAATGCAGTTGCCTCCGCCTGGGGTAAAATGTTCGACAATTAGAGATGGAGCCTAATTTCATGTATATCAATTTGGCAAGCAACACAAACAGCCTGCCAAAGCACTTAATCTGTTTCCATGTTTGGTGAAGCCATTTAACAATGGTTCTACACCAGGTGTAAGCTAAGAGGATGAGCACACTGCTGGCATATACCGCCTTTATGTTTGTAGCTTCCTCAGAAGTTGCTTTCATAAAATGTATTGTAAACAATTAAAGGGAGAAAAAGTAGGACACTACAAAAACTTTGATCTTGGAAAGCTTGATGAACTTTTATGGATCCTCGTTTGATGAGAATAGAAGACAGAATGTGTTCTCTGGCAAATTACACCACACATTTGCTCTCATATGGAGAGAACATATGTGGACTAGAGATGAATCACAGGCCTGCTGTCGTCATCATAATGCCACTGTATAAGTGCTCTAATTTGACAGCACAATCACAACGGCTGTGTTGTGTTCACATCCAAGCCCACTTGCTACTTTTGTTCATGTATGCAGGGGGTTAGAGGGGTTAGGTGAAGTGGAATAGGTGTTGATGACCATATCCTCTCACTCAGTCACATTTCTCTTGTTAAGGCTCACAAACCTGTTCAACAGCTCTGGCAATTTCAGTTTCCTTGCCCATAATAGAAACTAATGTCACCAAAAGGAGAGAGGAATTCAGACTGGTTTCTTCTAAGAAGAAGGTGCAGGTATTGTATATGTTGAGCTTTTTTTCCTAAAATAAACTTCATAAAAGTCTGTTTCAAATACTAAGACATCTGATTGCAAAATTCTGTCATTAAAGCACAATACAGTGTAATTTAACCATTTATTGTTCAAGTGCTTTGAGATGCGCATGCATAATCAACAACTTGTTTGCATTTTCTCACTATTGTTCACTTTTCACACACGCTCTATTTGAGTTTGTGAATGACACTGTGAGTACTCCTTATCATAAGAAGACATTTTTATTGTAAAGTGAAGAATATCTCCTTAAAGCCAAAGAATAAAGAATGAAAAAAGGATTATTAGGGAATCCAGGTGAAAATTAGTTTAAATCGGTCTAGTCCATTGAAAAGGGGAAAAAAAATCTCCATATGTTTCAGTGGAAATTGGCAAAATGCTGAAAATGTTGAGCTTTAACTACATGGCACCATAAATCTGCTGCTTAAGATAGTTTTCTTTCTCAGACAGACTCTTCTTTGCTATGACTATAAGCAAACCCAAAGTGTCTTCTGTTAGATAATCCTAACACTAATTAAGTATTGTATCTTAAACAATTCTTAAATTTTGCACTGCAAGTATTACATTTTCTTATAATTCAGCTGGCCCTGGAGAGTAATACAGAAAAGTGTTAGTAACCTAAACAAAGCCTTTTATAAGGATTAATTTGGCTCTGCACAAAGCTTTATACTTGTTTGCATTTCCGTCGCTCTGATGTTCTGCAATCCCTGTCAGGGTAATGGGCCACATAGGTAATAATGCAAACAGCATAGAAAAGCTATTACAGAGTACATTGAATAATAGATGCTTGCTATAATGAGTACAGCAAACTGTTTAAAAACTAGCGCTGTCTGGCTGTAAAAAGCCATTCATTAAGAGTTCACGCCTAAAAGTAAATTAAATTCCTCATCAAAAGTCTGTCAGAAAGAAGGAGATAGCTTTCCTAAAGAGAGAGGAATCTATGAGACTCACTGCTTTCTGCTGTGAATACAGGACAGACTTGTTTCCAGTGACTATTCACACAGCAGTCATCCCGTTTATCCAAAGTCAGCAGTTCTCAGGGAATAATTAAAGTGTGAAGAAAGAAAAAAAAAGAATGTGTAATCAATTGTTTCTCTCTTCTCTTTACAATCTGTAAGTAAAAATACTTGATCAATTTTGACACTACTTCTCAAATAACATCAGGGATCCTGTGAGACATGAGCTGCCACTTCACCCACAGTAAATGGACTGAGTGGATTGCCAAATATGTGGTGTGCAAACTGGTGAAGTGGATGCGGAAGAGAATGTTCTTTTGCTGGAGGCGCATTATGCTGCGTAGCTGTAAGCTGTGTATTTATGAGTTGGCATCTAGCAGAGTTCACAGAGAGGTCAGCGTTGTACAGTAGATGGCTAGTTTCTTTGAGCCTTATGTTCACTCGGGTGTCAAAAAAAAATAGTCTGCGCATTAGCTGCACCATAACGTGCTGGAAGCATAAGGGAGGGAGAGAGACACAGAGATAGACAGAGAGAAAGAGAGAGAGAGAGAGAGAGAGAAAGCAAGCCTGCATGAATGCAGAGCACACGGAGAAAACCAGAGCACAGAATAATTACAGTTCTCTTCATTAGGTTTTGTAACGTTATACAAAATACTATGACCTAAGGGGATATCAAAGTCTGTCACTGTGGGCCCCCCCACCTACCCATGTCAACCCCTGGCTGCAATTTTAAACTGTTGACCTCTTTGTCTTAATGTCCACTTGTTGTCAGAACATGACAAACATCTATATATTAATGCAGCGAGGAGACTGTCGGTGTAAGAATCATCCTGATGGAAAATTCTTGTCCCACTTCTATTTGGGGGATATTCGTGCTCAAAGTTTTTGGAAGTTCCCATATCAGGGGTTCTCAGCAGGAGGTACAATGTTGCCATGGTATCACTTATTTAGCTGCGTGCTGTGACTCAAACTCCATATTTTAACCCATACTTGGTTAAACTTTGGGAAATTGGACCATTGAAAGTAAGCTGAATTAGGTAGTAGGAGTTCCAGTTTGCAATATACTCAGGGAGGTACAGACAACTATCACTGGATTACACTGATACTGACGAAAACTTAAAAATATTATTATTCTCAAGCGAGTTCTGGATTTATAAGGAGTGTCATTTAGATTCATAAGGAGCAGATTTATGAATGTGTCTTCACAGTGGACACAGGAGATAATGGTATCCTCAGGAAGCGTTAGTCAGACTTAATATGAATATATGTGTATCATGTCTGTGTACTGAGTTATGACTGAGAGAGAAAGTATGAAAATGAACATAAATTATGGTCTTAAGGGCTTAAAGTAACTGCCACCAGGAGCTGTGTACCAGCAGGTCCAGCTGCTGACTGTGTTGATAAGTGGGCCAAATCAACAGGCGAAACTTCAATAACTAAGGTCCCATTGTTTTTAGAACACCTGCCTGCACCTGTTCCTTTCATCTCACACAGTGTCTTGTCCCTTCAATCCTCCTGCGCCTCCTCGGGGGGGCCAGCCTCACAGTTTGAAAACTTCTGTCCTAAACCAGGCATCTTCCATAGCAAGTGAATTCAGGGACACAGGGCTTAGAATTATATAAGTGGAAAGCAGGGTCTAAGAGGCAGAAAGGTAAGGGGGTAAACATAAAGAACAGGGAGAGAAGAAAGAACGAAATCAGGAAATGTTTGCACGCATAAAAGAAATGAATTCATGTTCCTTCAAAAGATAAACTAAGATAAAATATTGCTTCTTTGATAGATTAACAGTCATACTCAAAGCAGGAGTCTTTAGCCTGTAACAATAATGTACAACTATTTAATCACACCCGTTGAAGCTGAACTGCTTCTTTTGTGATGAAAAAAACCATAAAACCATAAGTCTTTCCAGTCATACTGCAATTTAATCTTATTATTATTGGTGGTAGAACATTCATATTATATCTGGATCAAAAGATGAAGCTAGAACCTTTAATCGCTCAGTAATTAATGTGTGGATTTCAAACGATTAGTCATGTGTGATGCCGACAAGCAAAGAATGTTGCAGACCAAGTGTGAATACTTTCCATCCATTTCATTTCCGGTGGCAGAAAGCTCATCTGAGCCCGCATGAATTTCTTGCTTAAATTAAAGAAATACTCAAAGCCTTGGATGCCTAATGAATTATGGTTCAATTTTCCATCCACCTCTTCCCAATAGAGCTGAGTGAGCCAAAAATCTCTCCAGTTTCCAGTCTCTCGCCATAATGGAATTCAAGCCATTAGCACCTTTCCCCTAATGTCGGTCGGACAATTGTTCTCCAGTGATAATGCCCTTGGAACAAGGGTTTTAGGTAAGAGCTGCTCTTTGAACTGTCATATCTGGGACCCAGTTCAGTCCAATATATTGTGTTCTTTAGGTTTTTTGTTTAAAACATGCCTGCTCATTTGTCTTCTCACGCTGACTACGACCCCTTATTAATTGACTCTTTTGTCCTGTCTGCCAGTCTGAGCCTCTGCTTCCCTGCTTTTCTGTTTTGTTCTGCCATCTGTGCACAAGTACATGAATATCATTTCCTGTCTTGTTCTCCTCTTTGTTCTGTCCCCACAGTTGTTAAATAAAAGAGGGAAATGTGAACAGTTTAGTGCAGGGAATCCAGCAGTTTGGAAACGATGGCAGCCCTGCTTTGTGTCTTTTTATGGCCTCTGGCAGTTCCACTCGAGAAACTTGTATAAAACAACTGCTTCTGAAATTCAGGCTCTACCTATCACTGGTTTTGGCTTATGACAGTCCATGTGAAACGTGTGCGATGTTGAACATGTGGCCATGTGCTAGGTCTTCTTTGACTTATCACGACGTTTGCTCTCACATCTAAAATCCTCGTTCTGTAAATGCTGCTCCATCACAGTGCTGAAGTGGAGAGAGCAGACAGGGCAGGTCCATGGGGGTAGTGGGCTCAGCCAGCTCACTAATATGGTTCTTATCTATGAAGGTCTCTCAGCTTAGGGATAAAGTGGAAGGTAAACCCACTGGAGCTCACTTTAGACTGCTTTAATCTACATGGCATCAATTCATGGTGAGTCCATGGGTTTTTAAGAGATGGACACCAATAGTATATCTGATCTTATTTAAGCCAAAAAAAAAGAGATAATTCGCCTGCTGGCAAACTGGAGGAAGCTCTGATACAACACTGGAAACATCTGGATGGGGAACTATTCTTAAAAACATTAAGAACGTTTCAGTATTTGTTTGAACAATACACTAAGCGTCGATGCAACAAAAACACAACAGAATGCACTAATTAATTAAAAGTGAAGAAACTGAAAAAGCAGTTTTTACTAAAGTGTGTGTTCTCTAGAAATGAAAAACTTGTGAAAACAAAACATCTACTTGCTGATCATTTTATCTAATCAAACACCACACAATGAAAGCTGATGTTGCTGATCCCTTTATTTTCAATTCCAGGTCAAGCACTAAGTTTCATCCTTATGTGGAGTTGAAATTGGTCAGCTCTTCAAAGGAGTTACCTGTGATTGTCCAGTTCTTCAATTAGCAATATTGTGTTATGCCTTTCAATCAAAGTATAAGACCCCTTCTACTGGCCGGATTACTTATGCTCGTCATTCACATAATAGTATTGATCCACAGCTCTACGTCGTCATCTGACTCCCCATCCATCTGGCTTTTCCCTGCTGGGTTTTAATATGTGTTTTAGTCCTGTGACAACCATTGCAAACACACTTAACACTTGGTCTGAGTATGAGTAAAGAGTAAGGCTTGACAGAGCACTAATGGAATTCTCCCATGAGTCTTTAGAAGCCTTTCATATGTCTTAATGAGAAAACGCATAAGGACTGCATAATGTCTGTGTCTCTGTGTGTGTGTGTGTGTACGCGCTGTGTGAACATGCCTTGTCTTCCACATTTGTGTGTATATGTGAAGGCACGGATACTTGTTTCGTGTGCGAGGCTAATGCTGCATTAGCAGCTAAGCCTCTTAGCCACTTCCAAGCTAGGCCCTTGCTCTGTCTGAGGTTAACGCTGTTGTTGAGACCCGTCACCACAATTATCCCCAATCTTGTCATTCCTGCCCTCCCACTGCTCCCCGAACCACCTCCCCTGACTAAAATACTTGGGCTAAATTACCTTACATGCACCCCACCGCACACATATTCCCTTTATTTATCATTCAGGGACCAGCTTACTGTTATTGATCTTTCCCGTGTTAATTGAGGTAAGGGGTCTTTTTCTACCAATTCCTCTATTGATCTGAAATGCCATCAGTCACAGGCTTAATTAAGCAGCTAATAGAGGAAAATGCTATTGATCTCATGGTGTTGTGGCATTTTTGTGTGTGCACATGTGTTTGGCTGCATGTTTATGTGGCTGAATATTCCTGAATGTCAGCAGCTGAACATTATTTAATATTTAACTCAAACAATGTGACTTAACTGTGGTAAAAGCCTTTGCAAGAGCAGCACAGTTGTCTCTAACAGCTAATTAATGGTCTGTTGATTGAGCAATAAGTATGCCATTATTTCATAGGGAGTGTGTGAACTTAATGGAAGAATTGCTGCAACTAAGAAAGAGATGTTTGTGGACACGGACAAGCAAACAAGCAACAACAAGACAGAGCTTTTGTGTGCATCCATCTGTGTACAGATCAATGAGCTGCACACAATCAATTCATCACTGTGCTCTGTTTTTGACTTGTTCTCCTTACAAGGACTGTCCCTCTCTGAACAAGTATTTCTCCACTATCCACAAGAAATCTGACTTAATCGTCAGCTGCTTTACATCATGTGTTCCAGGCATGTTGTAGCAAGACTTGATCTAATGTGGGAAAATTGATTTGATCAAGATTTAATCAAGGTGCTGCCACCAGATCAGAGGTACATGGCACTACGGATGTAAAAGAGCAGGTGGATATACAGATATAATTTGATTAATTATGATTTTTGTTTGCTATGTCAAATGTCTCCATGGTGAAAACTGAGTTATTATAACATACAAAATGTTTTTTACAGTCAGAAAGTAACATAGATGTTGTCTGGTGTTAGCTAGCGTCTTGAGTCATGACGTTCCTGTAAACTGTGTTGAGCATCCACCACAGTAAAAACAGCTGCAAGTAAAACATGCTGAAACTGATCATTGATGTGAAAGTTTGTGCTCTACGTAATTAGATCATCTGGACCATCCATAGTCATAAGTGATAACCTATATAAAAATATGCTTCAATCATGTTTCTGTCCTGCTGAATTTTACAAGGATTGATTAATATCTTGAGTTCTCCCAAAGCTTTGAGATTAATTTTTTTGGCCATGTTGTCCATTCCAAAGATGGTACATATATTCCCACTTTGCAGCAGCTTTCAGCTTTCAAGCAGCCTACAGTCACTTGTGGAGAGCAGATGCTATTATGAAGGGGCTCAATCATGTTTTAGATTTGCTGCCTTTTGCCCAGAAAAAAATCTGTTAAAATCATGCAAGCTTCAAGATTTTATTTTTTGGCCATGTTGTCCACTCCAGAGATGGTACTTGCAGTATATTCCTGCCCTGCCACTTTCTGTCTTCATACAGACAACAATCATTTGTGGATGAATAGATGCTATAACTGTATCTGACGGGGTTGAAGAATGAAGACATGGAATTAAATTGTAATGAAGGAAAACTACAAGGAAAATGTACCTAAGAGGACAGACTGGTTTCTGAGATATCTACAATATCTACAATACTGAATAACAACAATCAACTTAAGTGACAAAAACAGCCCGGAACATAAGTGCACCTTGCACAGTGTGGCTTCAACTTTCTCTTTCTCACTCGATGAGATATAGTGAGTCGACAAAATATGAGTTGATGGTGAGGTTTAACATTTCTTAAATGTGACAAAGCTGTGCTTTGTGCTATGTGCACAAAAATAGGAACCTTGTGGTAAGTGGTATTTAAAAAAAACAAATTACCTGGACAAAGAAATTCAGAAATGTTGTCCACAAGAGAACAAAAGTCAATTTCTTGGATTTAGTAAAGACATTCAATATTAAATCTCAATAGAAGAAAAAATGGTCTTATTATGTCAGTGACAGCTTGAACAGAGCCCGACTGAGCTCTCGATTAAAACACATGGTGACATTTTAATTTCAGTGGACACACACACACCAGACACACACAGAGGACTGAATTTGAAGCACTGCCATGAACTGAAGTCCATCTCCTGTGGATTCTGTTTTATGACCTCCCCTTTCTTCATCAAACACACTTGCTCCATGACACTGAGCGACAACAAATCTCCACTGAGGCTATGGTGTCTCTAACTGTATACAATTTGTGTGCGCATCATCTGTAAAAAGAGTCTGACTTTTCTTGTAAGGACATCATATTTCATAGCTTTCTGTCATCTGTCCTGTGCCCCTCTAACCTCAGAGGGCACCATGACAGAAGAGAAAATTAACCTGCCCTATTTATAAATTTCAGCCATCATCTGGACAGGTCATTGCTCAGCTTTGAATGTTTTGTGCCCTTGCACTTTGAAAATTTAATGAACCTCTTCAACCTTTGAGCACTGGTGTATCTCAGACTAAACCCTGTTATATATGTCATTCTAGCGCCCTCCATGTCCATGTCCTCTCTTTACCTGCAAGCATTTAACATTAAAGATTCATTACAAGTTCAAGCAACACCGTGTACCAAGCCAGCTACTCATACTATACACGTTAAATGGGATGTGACAATGAACACGTAGTGTGCATACTGTACCTCATCGACCACTCTCCTCATACTGCACATTCGAAATGTTTTCATTTATGCAGTATAGTGATTCATAAGAGCAAAGTGCCAGGATGTATGCCACAATGGCAAGAATCTCTGAGTACGTTGTCTAATGCTACTAAAGACCCGCACTTCTTTGCTGCCAGCTTTGTTCATCACCTTTTCATTTTGTCTGTTGGTCTTCTATGGGTTCTATGGATTACTGAACAGGCTACTCAGCACAGAGCCAGAGACCCAAAGGATTAGGGGACTCCCTGGGGCCACATCTGCCAAATGTCACTGAAAGAGACACATACCAACTACAAAGAGACAGAAGACAACAACAAAGAGACAGAAAATGGCTATAGAAAGATTGAAATAACTACAAAGAGAAATAAAACAACTACCAAGAGATACAGAGGCACAACAATAAGAGGCAAAAAACCACAAAGAGATCAGTGATATAAAATGATAACAAAGAGACACAAAACAACTATAGAGATGCAAAATAACATGTAAATGACCCCCACACACATATATGGCCTTTTACATGTCTGTACCAGGGGGCCCATTGTCGCATAATCTATCGATGCTTGCACTTACTACACAGGTGCCTTACTAACTGTAAAACTGGACAAGATTTATGATACCCATGTTTGCACTGCACGTCATGACTTTTAGTGAATACATTCATATGACTGAACTTTACATATGTAAACATGATTCTCTTCAGCTCCAGGCTGCTCTGTAATGTTAAAGAATCAATTTTACAGAAATAGCGTGACATTTTGGGAAATACAATTGAAACAGGGGTCATTTGATTAACACATTTTATGTTGTTTGTTTAATTTGTACCAAAACTGAAGTGTAAAAACAACACATAGTTTTATAGATTGTGTGCCAGACTATCTTTTGGCCAGAAATATAATGTGTTAATTAGTGAGCTTTAGATGTGCTGGTAGGTGGATTTTATCATGAACAGAGCCAAGATGGCTGTTTACGGCCAGTGTGCTAATCTAAGCTGACCAACTACTGTCAGTAGCTTCACGTTTACATCAGAGATTGGTATCAATCTTCTCACACTCTGAGGCAGAAAGCCACCCATCCATCCATTATCTATACTGCTTAAAGATGACAGGGGGGCTGGAGCCTATCCCAGCTGACATTGGGCAAGAAATGGGGTACACCAGTCCATCATATATAGACAAACAACCATTCACTCTCACATTCACACCTACTGAAATCATCAATTAACTTGCATGCCTTTGGACTGAGGGAGGAAGCCAGAGAGACCCAGAAAGAACCCACGCAGGCACAAGGAGAACATGAAAACACACAGAAAAGCCCGGGGTGAACCAGGGCTCAAAGAAAGCAATTACACAAATTTCCCAAAATAATGAACTATTCTTTTGACCAGAGAGGCAGCCCTGTGTTGCCAATAAGATAGCCACCACTTATTACGTGTAAGCACACTTAATTAACCAAAGACAGCTGAACCCAGTTTAGCTGCTTTGGTTTCAGGCTCTTGGTATTGTCCATGGCTCACTGTCACACTGTCATGGTTTACTATTAACAAATAACCAGCACACAATGGATTTTGGGATATAGATAGCTGCAAAGGATACCCTAATTGTGCCCTCCAAGACAATGGAGACTGCATTCTGAAAAGCTGTTGAAATTGTTTCAAAGTTCTGATTTATGCAGATTTCAGCCCTGGAATTGGGACACAGTGAAAAATAGACCTGTCCCACAGTGGAAATTTTCATTTAACATAGTAAGAAAAGCACAGGTGTAACTAAGAACATTATTGATAGCTCTGCCCCATTTAGATGTGCCAGTAATCCATAGACAGTGAGCTAGCATGCACAATACCAGGACCATGGTACTGGCAGCGCTGTTATTAATGTGTTTGATGTGTCAAAATATTCACAATGAAAAAGGTCTTTCATCTTGATGGTTCTGGGTGGGTTTTTAAGCTAATCATTGTTATTAAGAGTCAGTTTTAAAAATATGTGATGCTCAGGACGTTCAAATAATTCATGATAATTAAGTTCTGACTTTGGATCTTACAAGTCAGCCCCCTCTGCTTTTAAAAGAGTATAATGAAAATTGTGGAACCACAGGTTACATGTATTCAGTCAGGCTTACTCTCTCTGTTGTTGGTGAATCCTTTTAAGGTGCTGCTGCTCACCCACTGATGTAGTGTTAGAGATTTTTCTGTGAGTGTTTGTTTGATGTGTGCATAAATTCACTTTTCATCTTCCCAGTGGAAGTCTCTGATATAGATCACACTGTATTCAGTGCATTAAAAGAAAAAAAAAAAAGATGAGGTATCAAGTAAATTCTCATTAAATATCTGTTAATTAAAAAGAGCATCTTAGTGTGTGTGTTAAAGAATTATTACTTTGTATTTTTCATATCTTGACAATATGCTGTATTCCATTTATTCAGTCCATAATGGATGATATTTCCTCTCAGATTAGTGTGCGCGCGTCACATCACTGTTGATGAATCTGTATTTGTCAGTACTTGACCTTTGTGTGTGCGCGCATGTGTGCGTGTGCTTGAATGTATGAGTGTGTGTGAGAGAGTGCGACGGCTTACTTGTAGTCCCCGACATTTCATTGCAAATTTATTCTGTATCTAAGATGATCAAGTGTGCATCTTGGCCATTATTTCTTCATCAATTCATTGTCATATCCTGGTTTTTCATCACCATTTGCATGAATCACTTTTGGCTGACCCCTCTGCACTCGTTCATCGCTTCTTTGATTGTTTTCCTGGTGTTGCTGAGGTATAATTTTGAATAAAACAAAATTACTCACTATTATTCTTGGGCAGGTAAGTCTTAGAAATATTTCCATTTCAAGGACTCTCATTTAATCACTATCTGACTGATGAAAAGTATGTAGCTGCAAAGAAAATTATTTATTCTTAGAATAATAATGATGATGAAACAACAACTTGATGCATCCTGTACTGTATAGGAGTAGTCAGGCCTTAGGTTAATGCACTTTTGCACTGATTATTGATGCCTATATGTTTTTATAGTTGCTCAGGGCCACACAATGGACAAATACAGAGGCAATGTCCAGTGTCATTTTGTGCATCCTCTAAAACATTCATACACTACTGCAGTCCTCATCACATTCCCCTCCTCTTCCTTCCACCCATCCTTCTATCGTCCGTCCCCCTCTTTCAGACGCAGTGTGAACATATGGACAAGCTTGTTTGATTGCTGTGAAAAACAAGCCCTTTCAGCTCACAAGCTGGATATCATGTCACAGCATGAAGCCCCAAATCCGATTGCTACGCGAGCAAAATTACCATCGATTTGATTTGCAGAGATTAATTAAGTAGCATTACAGAAACCCTCACTTGCCTGACAGCATTACCACTGCCGGCTCAACCACTTAATTGTTGTTTCTGAAGGTGGTGGGTGTGTGTGTTTGTGTGTGTGTGTGTGGGGGGGGGGGGCTCAAGGAAGGGAGAGGGGGGGTCTGAGTGACGCTGTTTCTCTCCACTGCTTGTGTATGCTTTTTGACAAGCTGACGAACTCCTCTGTCTGCCTGCCCCAGCAATTTAAATCCATCTTTTGAATACACTCATTAATATCACTGACGCACGCCTGTGTACACGTACACCCACACTCGCACGAACACACTTATAGCTCTCTTCACTTCCTTACAATTCATGTCTATCATTGCCAAACACTTGTCAACATAATCTTTGAATTTATTCAGCAGTATGCATGAGCTCAACATGCATCACTGTACTCGTCCATGTAAACAGCTTCTGGAATTGCTAATGCTTGACTGTTTACCTCAATGGTTTATGGACCCAATCTGCAAACTAGCATAATTCACATGAATAATCACTGTCAAGTACTGTGGGTATCATACTGATTGAAAGAATAAATGAGAAGCTTTAGAAAAAGTTGATGCGGGACATGTTTAATGATAGAACTTAGTAATGAGCTACATGTATTTGTTTCTCACCATCTTTTCCATCAAAATTACACTACAAACTGTGAAATGTGTGACTCTACTCAGTGGTTCTTTTATACTCTCAAGGTATAAGTGGATCATATGAATCCTTACTGCTGTTTTTGCCAACCTGATCCTTCCCCATGATGTCCCAGGCCCCCTATCTGCAGCCTTATCCAGGTAATATTGCTCTTAGCCAGCCCTTTTTGCTTGATAATGTCAAGGCCTCTCCTTCTGCCAATCTGATAAGCAAGGGGGACTTGGTGCTTAAAGGAAAGCTTTCTCTCTGCACCTCCACCTTGAGCAGATATAATCTCTCCTTGTTGTCGACTACAAAGATAGTCTACTGAGGGTGTAAATAAATACCTGTACAGAACTTTTATCCTACAACTGTATCAATTACCTTAATGCATGTAGCCTATTTTAATCCCAACTATAAATACTTCTCGTTTAACGTACACTCACTGGAGCACCTGCACACTTGCTTATTCATGCAATTATCCAATCAGCCAACCATGTGGCAGCAGTGCAGTGCATAAAATCAAGCAAATACAGGTCAAGAGCCTCAGTTAATGTTCACATAAAACATCAGAAAGGGGGGAAAAATGTGATGTCAGTAACTTTGACTGTGGCATGATTGTTGGTATTTGTGAAACTGCTGATCTCCTGGGACTTTCACACACAACAGATTTAACTCAGAATGGTGAGAAATACAAAAAACATCCAGTGAGCAGACAGAAACACTTTGTTGATGAAAGAGGTCAGAGGAGAATGGCCATACGGGTTTGAGCTGACAGAAAGGTTACACAAGCTCAGATAACCACTCTTTACAACTATGGCGAGCTTATCAAAATGCACAGCACATTGAACCTTGAGGCAGATGGGCTACAACAGCAGAAGACCATGTCAGGTTCTACTCCTGTCAGCCAGGAACAGAAATCTGAGGCTGGCTACAATTTACCTCCTAATGGCTTCTTTCAACGTAATAATGTTTCATGTCACACAGCAAAAGTCATCTCAAACTCATTTCATGAACATGACAATGAGTTCAGTGTACGTCCCAAGTCACTAGATCTGAATCCAGAATAACACCTTCGGGATGTGGTAGAGCGGGATATTGGCAGCATGAATGTGCCACTGACAAATTTGTGGAAATTATCTGGGGCAATCATGTCAACATGAACCAGAATCTCAAAGAAATGTTTCCAATATCTTGTGGAAGTCATCACACACACACACACACACACACACAAAAAAAAACTGAGGTTGTTTTGAGAGTAAAATGAGACTCTATCCAGAATTACTGACTAAACAGGGTGTCAGTTGTTTGTTTGTGATGGATGCATGAATAATTTGCGTTTAATTTTCATATATACACTGTATGTTCACAAATGATCAATATAAATTTGACAAGAAAAAATCCAATTATTTATACATTTATTTTTTTTGCATGTATCAAAGACTTATGCATCTATTCAACTCATCACTTTTGACATGACGCTAAATATAGCTTCGTTTATTTTGGAGGCAAAAACAGGTGAGACTCAGGTAAAAATAAAACCAGCAAACTCATCCATGGGTATACAGCAACACACGCACACACACACACTCACATTTCCATTTGTTCCCCTTCCGTCCCCTCTTCTTTATTGCATAACCTAATGAGGCATCTTGAATACGCGGCCTGCATATATACGGGCCTATTTGTACTTGCAGAGGAGGAATTTGGATAGATGGCAGAAGTAATTTCACATGAAAGTAATTTTAACCAGGTCCAAACCTCTGAGCGAGAGAATATCTGCTTCCCTATCAGCTATTTGTCATGCTATTGTTGGAGGACTCCAGCAAAACACAAAAGGTCACGGTGCGAGCAGACATAACTCAGCAAGAGGAGAAAAATACATCATGAAATAGGCATGGAATAGGAGAGGGAAGAAAAAAAAAAACGCAGGGGAGGGGGGTGAAAAGGCACCAGGCATGGGGGCGAGAGATGTAAGTGTAAGATTTGTTGGTTTTGTCTGAAGCAGCAGTGGGCATAGACAGATAAAGAAACACAGAAGACAGGACAGAAAAGGAGAAGGAGAGAAAGCAGCAGGAGGAATGCTCAAAGAATGCTCAGAGGAAGCAACATAATGTCAAGCTCTCATCCTGGCTAATCTCTTGTAGTGTTGGTAGTCATGTAGTGGTTGATGGGTTAACTCCTGCGTCTCCGTGGACTCTGGCTCAGTTCCTCTCCCTCTGAGCTTTTCGGCTTGGCTAATTTCAGCTGAGCCCTGGCCTGTAGATGGTGTGGGGTGATTGATTTCACTTATTACTGGCCTGAATGTTTCCACTCACACTGCCCAGTATTTGTTAGATAGTCGGCCACTAGAGAAATCCCTCACTGCATTGCACATGCTCAGTTTGATGCACCCACTCAACTGTGCAGGGCAGACCATACTTAGACATGTGATCCCACTGGACATCTGAGGATTGTATTCATTCTATTTCCTCTCTTAAATCACCAGTGCTGAGGTGGTGTGCATGGGGCTGTAGTAAGAGAGATATGGTTGTGTCTTTTTTTTAGACTTTCCAAAAGCAGAAGCACCCGAAGGAATGGATTATAGTACAGTACATTTGTTTGCTGTAACATAAACCTAGCACCTAAAAAATAGCATACTCGCAGCAGTAGTAAAGCTAACAAAGTATTTCTTCAAGGCAAAGGTGCATATCATTAGCTAAATATATTATTTAGGAGGTTGACTTGTTACGTTAGAAAAACTGTGTTCATGATTGGCACATAAACTGTGTAGCTTCGCCCCCCTGGGTGAGAGACAGTAATCAGTGCTAGTATATCAGTTTATGCTAACGTTAGCGGCTCTGTGCTGCTTTTAATTGGATTTGGGCCTATCCAAAAATGTACTTTTTTAAAATCAAATTAACTTTTTATCAAAAACAGTGTTACATTTACCAAAAACATCAGTCTGCATACTCTTGTGAGGCACAGTGTTTGAAAATACAAAGATATATTAAAGCATAGCTGTAGAAGCTTATATGCTGCTTTTTGGAATATGATTTTCTTGTATGTTAATGTTAGAATGACAAAACAGTCTGATCTTACATTTACTGTGATACTACACATGACTTTCATTTTTAAACCAGTGCCCTGAGTTGGCAACCAACTCATGAAGTCAGTGTTATCTAACATCAGCTAAATGTTAGCTCATCTTGGGAAAACTGCCACTGCTCTCACTGTAAACTCCATGTGCCGTGCAAGAATGGAAAGCTTGACAGGTGCAACAGTGACTGTATCATACTCACCTGAAAAAAAGCAGGTTTTGTTTTGAAACATGAATTCTATTCCATCCAGATGGATCATTCATCCATCTGGGATAAAAATGGCTGCCTTTTGTCTTTCATCTGTCTTCATAAAAATGCTGCCGTTAAGGCTTCCAGATACACCTGTGGCAGGAGCGGTGAACCAATCAGAGCCCCTCTCATCAGATGCACCTGGGCCACAGGCACAGACACAGACACACACTCATCCAAACACATTTGTTAGTCTTCTGAAAAGCTTGTTATTTATTTATTCCTTTAGCAGTGCAGCTGCGGTGATGCTGATAATCACTGAAGGGATCAATAAAGTTTCACAATGAGTCTGGCCTCAACTGTTCGATAAAAAAGTCAAATGTTACCTACTTTATCATAGTGTAAATGGCACTCTATACCAATGTTTGAGACGACTCATAGTAATGTAATTTGATCTCTAGTATTTGAATCAAGATGAGCCTCATACAAGAAAAAGCTTCTGACAAATTCTTTCATTTAAAGCAGAAATAAACTATAAACTTCCGCCTATGAATAAAAACTGAGCAACCTCTGCTGCCATGAAAAATCTCTTTGCTGAATTTCCATCTACACCAGGGGAGCAAACCAGGCTGCGAGAGGAGAAATGTAGAGATCTGTAGGGCATGCAAAAAAGAAAAATGAGAGGGATGAAGAACCACTCCATCTCCACATCTATATTGTATGCCCTCCAGTTGTAAAGAAAGGCATTTGCTGTCAGTGTGCTGTGTATGTGCAGGATGTTTGGTAACAGATAACTTAAAGCCATCACACAGGTTCGGTAAAATATTACGTGAGACTCAACTGTCTTGAATCTGTGCTATGTCTGTGTGGCTGCTGCTCTGTGGATATTAATACACCCAGCTTCCCCTGGGGTGGAGAGAGACAGAGTTCAGCGATCTCTCATCCCTGCTTTATCACAAACGAGGTGGCACCTGGTATGGATCGCCTCGCCTCACCCATCCCTGCACCGTCAGATGCGTTACATTGGAACACGTTCACACTCACACATATGCTCTGCCTGGCACATGACCCCTCTCTCCTCCTCAATCTAACCCTGTCACTGTGTTTTCCATGCTTTTCAGAAACCCAGTCACCCCTTGGAAAGGCCACACGCACACACACTCCAGCACATACCTGGCCACAGCCTAATGCACGAACAGTCTGACATGACCCTATGTGTTTCACTAGTGACCCCTCTCCAAAGCTCCCATGCTGTTAATAACACACACTACCACCCATGGTGACACACATGCTTTGCCCTGGGATACAGCACTGCAGCCTAGTGCTGAGAATAGGAAGAGCAGAATAGGAGGACTAGTGGGGGCTTGTAAGGTATGGATCACGTGACCACTGGTAAAAATAAAAAAAATATCACCTGCCTCATCCTTTAGGCCAGGAGTAGGTACAGTGTGGCTTTGCTTGGTGGTGCGAGTGTTAACTCTGCAACCTCAGACAGTCACATGACTCTCACCTTATACGCTGTAATGCTCCCTTGAGACTCTCCTGAGCGGATTAAGGTAGACAGACAAGTTTTATGAGGCAAGTGTGCACCTTTATGGGCCTGTGTGGTGGTCAAGAATCATGCAATCAAAGGGAATCATAAAAGAACAAGACGTACATGTCCATGCACGCACGCACACACACACACACACACACACTCACATCCTGCCCCTTATTAAACATAGATATTGACAGGTTGTGAGACAATGGGGGTAAACATGTTTCCACAGAGGCAAAAATAGGATGCATTGGAATGCTGGTCTGCGTCAGCACAGGTTATTAAATTCATACAAATGGCCGAGGTCACTGGCATTACCTCTGCTGTTCTCTTCCTGTTTTTAATTCTGCAGTCTGAGTGAAACTCTCTCCGTAGATGGAAGTCAGTGAAATTACACGGCCTAAACCACATCATTTTTATTCATATTAAAAGGGCTGCTGCAATCTAGCCTGTCCGTCTCCCCCTTATGCTTTCTCCCTGATTACAGAAGGTGATGCATGGCACTGGCCACAGGAAGTTCTGATTAATGCTGAGAACAGTCACCAGAATATCCTCAGATTCATATGAAGTCCTTAAGTTACACAGCCGCTTACACAGGCATGCACAGCTTTTAGACACTGTACATCTATTTCGGAGTGTTTCTTTTCCCCTTATTGTCTCTTTGGCGTTCCTCTTTTAACCTGTTACCACACACACGCTCACGTACTCACTGTTACATGCAGTGAAAAAAAGAGAGTTCATGTTCATGTGGTGTAAATCTACTTTTATTCTTTCATCCCTGCTCCTGCATTGTAAGACAGCAGAAAGCTCCTAAGAGACCTACTTTCTCTCTCTCTCCCCCTCTCTCTCACACACCCCCACATGACACTCGCGCTTTAATCCTCTCTGTCCTGATCTTCTCCTCACACACCTTTAGCTGAAATCTGCCTCTCACCTCTCCTTTTTCTTCGTGCTGATCTATCACTCTCCGAGCCCGTCCATCACCACTGTTCCGCTGCTCAATGTCAGATGTAGTTCATACAGGTGCATTACAGGCAGGCACACACACCCACATACACACACACAGTTTATTACTATTCACAATACACTTCTATCAGTGTTTGCTATGGCTATGCTATATGCTTTACATTCTATACATGTGATTTATAGTAGGGATAGCAGTGACTAAGTAATTACTGGTTAATTGCCGTAAATAAATTAATTGATCAGAAATACATCAATCAACAAAGCACACAAAGTAACACTCAAATTCAGGCAGCTGGTTTCACTGGCTATGTAGAGGTCCATACTAATACCAAACTACCAGTTTCAACAGCGTAAACAGCAGAGAACAGCTACAGTTACTATGCTGGGGATGGGCAATACCCTTGAGTCATGAACTTTCTGTGCGGTGTCTCCCTTCTTTCGGTGTAAATCCACTTTAGTGTTGGAAGTGAAATGTAGAAGGATTCCCAGGAGGGGTGAAGTTGACATGAAAGTATTGCAAAATAAAGTATGTGCATCCCTGGAACGTCTATTCCACCTGAGCAGGTGTTTACAGCAGCTGGACCGGCTACAGTGAACAAACAGCTCCACTAAACCTGATCATGTAGCCAAGTAAAAAAAATAAAACATCTCTTGTGGAGGGATCATTGTAACCTATTTTAAGTTTAATTAGTGAGAGTGGAGGGCTTCAGCCCTTTTTAATGATACCAGAACAGGACTGAGAGACTATAGCCTTGCTAGAGGCTCTGTGAGGCTATTCTTGGCCTACTATGCACACAATGACAATTCTAACATGCTGATGTTGACTGCTAGTGCGCTAGAGGAATGTCAGGCGATCACCAGAGTCATTCAGATTTATCCTTTGTGGATGACAAATGTCAAAATGTCAAAGTAAAGAATTTTGTGCTATTCATCCAATAGTTGTGGAGGTATTCTGGACCAACCAACATTACCATCTATAGAGCTAGAATAGCTAAAAATGGTTTAGACATTGTTTTAAGTTCTAGATCTTCCCAGAATGTTTAGTCTTATCTAATTTGTGTCCATCAATAAAGCAGCATTATTTACTATATTTTATATTGTGAACTCATCTGCCATTTGTTGAATAGCATCATAAGGAATCAGAGGACCCCAATTCAAGTGAAGGCAATATTATCACAATTACATGTGTGTTTCTTTCATTTATTGCTCTGAGGAACAGTCAAACAGTCTTAAGGTGTAAGCATGCAGACATTTAAACTGAGAAAATAATGCTAAACTGATATTTATTTACTCTTCTATTTTGCCCTCATTGATTCCATGTAAGCCTTATCTTATCCAAGCTGCCATATATAAGTGCTACAAATTGTTAAAAGCCTTTCAGTATATAAAGCTCCAAAGCAGAGTTTGATCTAAGTAGGGATCCCTGAGGACTTTTTGCTATTGATACCCAGAGACGAGTGGATTGAGCAGAGATCTCTCACTGTATCCACATCTCTTCCCAGACACATTGTCAATACCCCCTTTGGTTCTCGCATCTTTGTTTTCTAAACACTCAAACCCATCGGGAGACACACCTTGAGGCCGCGGTGACTCAAGCTAAATTAAAAATACAGTCCTTCTATTATTCAACAGCTCGTTAGCACCTTGCTTGCAAAGTAAGCCCTTTATTTTTTGGTCAAAGACAATTCACCAGAGCAGAATCCCTTTGTCCATTTTAAGTTAACCATTATTTGTTTTAATCATTCACCCACTTCTGCCAGTGTCTTTCTCAGAATGTATTTGAGTGGGAAAGTGTCAAGAAAATCACTAGTAGCTGCTGGATGCAGTTCAACTAATGAGCAGCTCAATAATTCTGACTGGTGGTGTCTGGGCTTTTTTCAATATGTGAAGTAGCTGCATTTTCATTGCTACATCCCTTTGTCCCTTTTGTTATTCAGCAACCTTCTGTCTACTATCTCATCAGATTTGTTTCCTACCAAAATAAACATGAGTTGTTGCTTACTCATTTTCCATTTGCTCTCATCTTCCTGTCGCTCTCTGCCTCTGACTATGCAGGAGAGTGGAGTGATGAAACAGCGAGTCAAAAAGAAAAGAGAAAGCATGTACTTGTCAACTGGAATGTTTTTGTGCACTTTTATTTGGTTATTCATTGAAGAAGTCAATCTATTTTTAATCAAATGTGGTCAAAGTCATTGTGCCCCAGCCCCTCTGCTAAGTTGTTGACAAGCATGAGTTTTGCATGCTGATTTATTGCTATCTTTCACTGCCTTATCTGTCTTCTATCGTCTCCCATCTCTCCACAACTTTCTCCATCACCCACAGGGGGTTTAAATCTAATTCTGAGTGGCGGTTTACTTTCTCTTACAATGCCAAAAGAAAGGGCATCCTAATAAAGCTCGGAATATCAAAGTGTCCTTTTGCAGAGGCAATTTATAGCGGAGGGGCCAAGGCTTCTCTTTACCATGGGCATGTCCTGTTTACTTCTCGAAGGACTTGTTTTATGCGTCTAAATCATGAATAATAATAATGATGATGGAGCCTTCATCTTGGCACTCCATCACTGTTTGAACCCCTGCCATTGCTGGCCACATAAAACCAACTGCAGACGGATAAAGGCAAAGAGATTTATTTACTAATGTGGTTAGTTTTTTCTCTCTCTGTAGAAGAATGTATCCTTCTAGAGCATCCCTCTCAGAGGCTTTGGCATTTTGGCAAATAATTAGGAAAGATTTTTATGACATTCATGCCAGTAGAGCTCACTGAATTGATGTTGAGCTGAACTGGAAATGGAGAAACAGAGAAAGAGAAGACAGATGTGAGGGGTGGGGGGGTGCAGAGAAGAGAGAAGGAGGAGCTGACCAGAAGGGAAACAGAGAGAGGAAGAAGAAGCAGCAGGGGAGGTGTTTGTGTGGAGGAAAAGATGATGGTGAAGGGGAGGTACTGGTAGCAGGAAGGGAATGATGAGGGATGATGCATGAGAGGAGATAAACAGGCGCGGAGGCGGCTGCAAAGAAAATGCAGGGGGAGTCGGAGACGTACAGCAGGCTGCGGAGGGGATTGATCAATACTTGATCCTGGGATGGAAATTTAGAGATCACAGCTTGGGATGTTCCTCTGGACAGTAAAATGATAAATGGAAGACCACATGGAGAGAGAGAAAGAGAGAGAAAGTGACACAAATGAAAGAGTAGACACCTCGTGCTGTCACAGCTGTGTTAAAGATTTTTCTCTCGTGACCTTTAAAAATGGACAGCAGGGCCTCTAACTGCAGTCAACCTTCCCATTGCTTCCTTAGATTCTTTTAAAAGAAAAAAAAAAATTTGCTAATCTGTCAGCAGCCATTTACTCTCAGAGTTATAACCCAGTCTTTCCCTCTGAGAACTCCAAACAAAACTGCATCTGCAATAATTATATCTGCTACCCCCCACTAAGATTTATGGCTTTAAAAAAAAAACATAAAACATAAGCTCCTACTGTGTTCTAATGCACCCATCTGCGCTTCTGAAAGCACTTTCTGTCTTCTTCTCACACAAACACACGCATAATTAATATGTTTTGTTAATTCCCTCTCTCCTTTTTTAACCAATGTCAAATAGCCACTTCCGACTGTACACATAAACACATTTACACACTTGTTTGCTCACTTTTTTTGTTGGGCAGTGATGCATTAGTAGTGTTTCAGTAATGTTAGGACTTTTGTTCAGTCCTTTGCTTTTGGTTAAATGGGGACTGGGTAACAGTCTCTGTGTTTTCACCTGAGAAAACTGCTCTGAGACCAGTAGTGGGAGGTGGGGGATGGCCCAACCATGATTTGCCTATAGTAAACTTTCAGTGTCACCAATATGGACATGCTAGTGTAGTTACTCAGTTAAATATTTATTGAGAGGTGCAAGGACTGGATGTAAATCATTTTACAGTGCTTAACATCCCACCTGATGAAGACCCTGGAGCGGCTGATTCTTGCCTATCTCCGGTCCTTGGTGAGACAGTCAATGGACCTGCTGCAGTTTCCCTACCAGCCTGGCATCGGGGTGGATGATGCAGTCATACCTTCTCCACAGAGCTCTTTCTCATTTGGATAAACCTGGTAGCACTGTGAGAATCATGTTTTTTGATTTCTCCAGTGCTTTCAACACCATACAGGCCATACCCCTGAGGGGCACGCTGGAACTCATGGGGGTGGACCAGCATCTCACATTCTGGATACTGGATTACCTCACCAACCGACCTCAGTATGTGAGGACACGGGACTGCGTATCTGACATGGTGGTTTGCAGCACGGGGGCTCCGCAGGGAACAGTCCTGGCTCCGTTCCTTTTCACCCTCTACACTGCAGACTTTCAGTATACCTCACCTCACCGCCACCTGCAAAAGTTCTCTGATGACTCTGCAGGGAGTACAGAGAACTGACGCAGGACTTTGTGGACTGGTGCCTGCGGAAGACCAAAGAACTGGTGGTGGATTTCCGCAGGAGCAGACACTCCCCACCAACATCAGTGAACATCCAGGGAAGAGACATTCAGATGGTGACATCTTATAAGTACCTGGGTGTTCAGGTGAACAATAGACCGGACTGGTCAGACAACACTACCTCACTTTACAAGAAGGCTCAGAGCAGACTCTATCTGCTGAGGAGAGTCAGGAGTGGTGGTCTGCTGGGGCACCAGCATCTCAACAGTGGACAGAAGAGACTGGACAAGCTGATCAAGAAAGCCAGCTCTGTCTTGGGGTGCCCCCTTGACTCCGTGGAGGTGGTGGGAGAGAGGAGGATGAAAGCAAAGCTATCATCCCTGATGGACAACAAGTCCCACCCCATGCAGGACTGTCTAACAGCTTCACCCAAAGTGTGTGAAGGAGAGGTATCGCAGGTCCTTCCTTCCTGTTGCTGTCAGACCAGCACTGCTCCTAGTACACCACGTATACTCACATGGGCCATTTTCACTAGGCTCTGCACTTGAATTAATCCATCCTAATCCAAAACAGCTGCTATCAGTCATTCATGGTGTGCAATTCCATTTCAAAATGTGCAAAATCTGTATTTAGTTAATTTTCTGTCTCTATGTATAAAGTCCTGTGTATATTGCTCTTCTGTTAATATTTTTTTATTACATTGTCATGTTTATACTGTTCTTATGTATTTTTTATAGCATTATCTTGTTTTTATCTCGTCTTTTACTCATATTTATGTCTTTTTCTATCTTTTCGATTTTAGATTTCCCCACTGTGGGACTAATAAAGGATTATCTTATCTTCTCTTATCTTAAACTGGTCATGTAAGGCTGAAAAAGTGTTTGGGTTAAAATAACAAGTAGATTTTTTACGGTGTGCTGCGTGTGAGCTGACTGTGGCAAGCTATCTGTATGACTGACTAATGTATAAGCTGTATATTCTGTTCATATCCAGGTATATATTTCTTGTCACTGTATCTGTTAGATCACAACAATTAATGGAAGCACAGAAATAGATGAAAGCCTCCTGCCCATCATTTCTCCAGCTAATCAACACAACATACAGGCAAGACGTTTGTTAACTGGTAGGTTTCAGTGGTGTCTGGCTGAGCTCAGCTACATCATGTTTGCAAACATGCTTGCTATAAAAGTTTTTTAAGGTGATGTCAGATGTTGCATCTATAGTTTATCCTGCTGCTTCAAAATGACCAAAATGCTTTACAATGCAGGTTTATTTAAGTAGTTAGGTAATATCATTACTTTTTCAATGAGTAAAATGACTCGTGGATTACATTTTTCAAGTACCTCACCCAACACTGTTCATTTTGTTCACCTTTCAGGCTATTTCTCATTCTATTCTCCAAATGTGCGAGTCTGTATTGTCAGTCTCTGCCTTTCATGTCAAGTCGTAAAAAGAGCCCGAATTGAGGTATTTCCTTTTGTCACTTTCACAGCCGGGGCCAAGCTTCTGGGAGCTTAGCTGGGAAACTGTAGCAATCGGTGACTTCACGAGCAAAGTGAGCATGTCTCTAGGTGCTGAATTATCATAGCTGGCTGGCTTGACACGCCTGGGAATGAAAAGAGAGGGAGGGAAAAACAGAGCGAGCAAGTGAGAAAGAGAGGCGGAGAGAACGGTGCGTGGAGGAGAGCAGAGGTTGACGTGCTCGTTTCATTCCTTGTGCGTGATCCAGGTGACAGGTGCTGGTGCAGAAAATGGCAGCCCCCACAGGGCTGCACCTAAGGGGGCCTGCCGTCACCAGCGTACAGGTGTACGTGGAGGTGTGTGTTTGCACGCACGAGGGCTGCCACAGCATATCATACATCAGCATTTCAACTTCTACATTATGTGTTTGTACACATTCGCCGTTGTGTGTACTTCGCTGTGTGTGTGTGTGTGTATGCATTATGACAGTAATACTCTATGACAGAATGATCACACTCTTCTCCCCACAGCTCCGAGGAGTCTCTCTGCTCCGCTCCTCTCCCCCCCACCCCTCGCTCACCCAGAGGAGCTATGTGCTTCCACATATGTCAAAGCCCGTTTCCCTGTGGGCAGCAACACTCCTCTGCATCTTGTTCTCTCTCCTCTCCGCCTGCCCACATAATCTCAGGAGCCTGTCCGACACTAAACAACTAAACCAACAGAAATCATGTACAGCAGAACATACGGACCCCATGACATGACAACATTAAGCCACATTGTCCATCTGGCCTGCTGCAAGTTTGTGTTTGTTGCAGTCTTCTGCGCTATGATGGCTCTGCTGCAACATGTAATGAGAATGTGGGTTTCAAAACTAATTATATCTGCATTTATTCTGTTTAATGAGCTGCTGAGATAAGTTTTGAACCCAGATGTGAAAGCAAAGAAAAAAAAATGTTGATACTGTTGACATCTGGCTGGCAGTGTAATGCTGCAACAAAGAAATGCTGCATATCCATTAGCTTTCATAAGGTAGTGAAATTGTTTTGTTGTCATTACCATAACTTTTTTTTATGTAACTGCTTAAACAAAAAGAATTACAAGCATTCAGGAGATAATAAAGGATTTGAAGTGATGCAGTCATCATTTAATCTTGCAGCAAAAATGAAGGGGAAAAAAAAAAACATCACGTCAGAGACACTCCTGCAGGGGGATTACATTCTTGAGTGATCATATTGCATATCTCAATCTTAACAAGTAATTAAATGTAGTATTCAAGTTTGAAATCTGTTTTTTTTTTTTTCTTTCTCTCCTCCTGGTAAAAAAATGATGAAATGTGCCATTGGGTTGATATAATTTCACTTGTTTCACTGCAGTTAATACTCAATACGCCATTTAATTACTTGTTAAGGCTTTTTTTTTTCATGCTGCCGCCATCTCTTTGAACACGCTCCTCACTCCATTCTCTCCTCTTCTCCATCAAGTAAGAATCCTTCGCAGTTAGCCGACACTTGGACCATAAAGCATCTCACCTGCGCTAGTCCATTTCCAGTCAATTACTCCTCCTAAATCAGGGGCCTCCAGTAAAGAGTGAACGGATACTCTCAACAGAGGGACGTTGTGTGCAGGTGCCGGGGCTGACTGGTGCCACGTCATAAATCTTCCTCCCTCATTTGGCAGACCATGCAAGGCATTATAAAAGGTGGATGGGACAAAAGTTCCCGTCCTTGACTGCTGGTCCGATAAGGCTTGAGAGACGCCTCCTTGTATTTCGCTGGAGTGACGCATGAGGCATTGTGAGTGTGAGTGGGTTGACAAAGAGTCACAGAGAGAGAGAGAGAGAGAGAGAGAGAGACAGAGACAGAGACAGAGACGAGGGCTCTCGTTGTGCCTCTAATGTAATTGCCTGGACCACTTCATCATAAACGAAGCACTCGTGTGCAACGTTGGCTTATCTCCCCCCAACCACCACTCCACCCTCAACCCCTCCATCCCAGGCGACACTATCTCAGAGAGCGGCTTAAGGATGGGCTTTGGGCCACATCAATAAACGCCAGCACAGATCAACCTGTCAGCAGGAGGGAGGCTCTAATGCATGGTACAAACCAGGCTATATGTAAAAAAAACTCAAGTGGGGGAGATGGCAAAAGTTGGAATTTTATTAAGGTCTTGACCCTTTAGGTAACTATGGTAACGGCAGGTATATTTTCCAAGAGCTTCCTGTTTATAGCACACACAAATAAACCACGGGTTAAGTGATATGACGTTATTTTTTTTTTGCGCATGCTAGGTATGCAAATTGAATCCTACATAGGAAAGGCAGACTGACCAGGAAAATGGCTTTATAGAGAAACAATAACACAATACAAATACATTCAATTGCAGAGAACAAATAATATCAAAAATGGGGTTTGATGTGATGAAAAATAGATTTGTTTAACAAAGATAATATGATTCTATCATCATGATATGATTCCACCAGAAGCCAAAATACACAATACTGGATAGTTTTATGTTATTAGTCATACACAATAAGGGTAAATGAGAAAGCTAAATAGGTAAGTAGTTCCATTCTTAATGAAGCTGTAATTGACAGGAAGTATAATTTTGGGACAAAATAAAATAGTAATTTCTCTTATAGCTTGTGTTTATAATAATGTTTTGAATTTGGAAGTCTGATGACTATTAAAAAAAATCCACTCTAACTAACTTCACACACCTGAATTGCAAACCTATGTGTTTCAGTGTGTACATATGACAGATTTTTATGTTGACAAAGAGGCTGAGTGGACAGTGTGTGTGTGTTTGTTTGTTGCCTGTGTTACCTGTGGCATGATAAGCAGGCTTTGGTTGACTGACTGAGTAGCCTTGCATTAGACACAGCCTCAGACCAAGGCTCCTATCTCTAATGGCTTTCCCCTCCTTTCCTATCTTGACTCAAGTTGACTTTGTACCACATGTACACAGACACACACGGGCAATAGAGAAACACAGGGTATTTGATACAGCTCTATTTACCCGCTGTTCCTTGTGTTTGAGCATGAAAGTGTTTGCTCATTCATGCTTGTTTGTAACAAGTGAGAGCCAAAAAAAAGAGAAAAAAATCTTTTTCCTCTCATATCATCTAAGTTGATCGATTTCTCACTTCACCACCTTGTCCCCCTACCTCACTCACCCGTTCCTGATTGGAGTATGCATGCTGGGCTAAGATTGATTCATTGCAGGGTTTCTCTATCCCAATACCCCCTCTGGCATTTATTTGGTACATGCCAAGTTAAAGTTGATCCATATCTGAGCAGACCAACACCCCCGACCCCTCTGCTCTTGTGATCTCCGTGTCCTTATTGATCCATCTCTCAGTTTGCAGAAGAAGGTGGCAGTGAGGGCTGCATAATCGCGCAACCCCCAACACCGTTTCTGGGTGCTTACGCTGGGAGAAGCAGCGGCTGGAGAAAGATGAGGAAAAGTCTGTTTCTCTCCGAAATGATAAAGCAGACCATACGACCCGCAGCTATGATGTAGACCTGAATCTGAGAACAACGGACAAACAAGAACATTTGTCTTTGCAAGCACTTTCCTCCCTCCTACCCCAAATCCTTTCAAACGCTATCTCTACCTTTGATATCCCCCTGAACATCTTCTCTGCTTTTTTTTCCTCTCCTAGAGATAGTCTGAGATTTCCTGCTATGAAGAAACTCAGCCCCATCTCAAAGTTGGGGATTGTGTAAGAAGGAGAAAACAAAATGTTTATGCAGAGAAAAAGCTTACGATATTTAATAAAAAGAGTTTTGGCAGACAGAGAGAGAGAGAGAGAGATGCCAAGCATTGTCTGCACTGCAGTAGGTGGAAAAATATTCCTTTATGTGATGTGGTTGGGCTGGGGCCAATGGAGGAGTTAATGCATCTAACCCTTGAATATATATTCTGCTTCTGTCACTGTCAGAGGAGACAAAAGACATTACGGCCCCTACCACACCTTGTTGTTTGGCCATTTCATGCCTGATGCCTGATAATGGTAAATGTGGTTTATCAGATAAACACCATGGTATTAGTTGACACTGTAAATATTCTTCCAAAGAAAAAGCAAGCCTTGTTCGTGCTCAACTTTAATATCAGGTAAACACATGTGGGTGTATGAGTTTAGAGGCCAATTGTGGTCCAGTGTGCGACAGACACAAGTGCGATGCCAAAACTTTTAGTCTCCAATGCACATAACACTGACAATGAACTTTTCAGTAAAGTAGCAGACATCTTGTGTCTGGCAGTTAAACCTTTAAAATCAAACCATATTTGCATATTCATAGATTCTGGATCTTTCAATGAGGGAGAAGAAGAATGTTACTTGAGAATTTCTAACTAGTTTATTGAACTGATTTTGTGGAAACATCATTTCAGAGACAAATTATTATTCATGGCAGAGTATTTTCAGACTTGTCCTAAAACATGTCTGGAGGGGATCTTTAAAAACTTTGCGAGATTGGTTAACTCTTTTGGGCTTAGCTGACTGCATACCAGTTCCATTTAGTTTCCACTTCCACACAACCATTGTTTACTGGGACACTTGAATAGACAGAGCCATTGTTAATGTTATTAGCAATACCTGTGCTTTTTCTGCCATGACAAGTCAAAATGTCCGCTATGAAAAAGGTCAGTAACTGCTTTTTTGTTGGAACTAAACACTACAGATGAACACTAACACAACAGTCCATATTTGGAAACGTTCCTAATTTTGATGTATTAAAGACTGTCCAAAATCACCCAGCAGTGCCAAGAATAAAAACATGAAAAGGAAGCAAAAGTTGGCCGATGTAAAAGTGCTGACGACTTGTTGATGACACCTCTAGATGCAAAGTTATAAAAATATTACCTATATAAGTGCAAAATCAAGACTAAGAGTTTCCAAAGCTTTAAAAAATTAGTAGTGTTATTGTGCCAGCAAAGCATATTTTTCTCACTTTGGCACTGTATGGCTCTGCGCTCATTTCACATAACTTAAGGCTGCCCACGGTGGAGGTGTTTTGACACATTTTTCATTGGGTTACATTCAGTGATGACAGCCCAGTGTACAGGACAGTAAACTGTTAACACTAAAGTCAATGGGCACCTAACTAAACGTGGCAAGGTGTGAAGCTAAGGAAAATACCATGCACTAAAATCAACAGTACTTTCAAACAGATAAACACCTTGGCAGTTTTGGCAGAGGATTGCATGGGATCTTGAATAGGAAATACATTACTTGATTGTACCACCAGAGTGTAGTGAAAAAATATTGATGGATATGCCTCTGAAACCAAAAATACAAATGGCGTAACTTTTTCAAGAACTGAGCAGAAAGAGATGGATCATTCTCATTTATCCCGAGTTCAGTTCCAGTCCTGGTCTGATACTCAGCTAAGCAGAGATGCCAGTGGACCTCGTGGTGTTGCAACTAATGTTGGCATCCACAGCAAGCAAGCAATAACCTAATGTACAATTGAAATAAAATATCATGCTATAAAACTTTATCACTAGAATAGCAAAAACGCTACCAAATCAGTGTCAGTGTGCTTATTTATGAAATGTAACGGCATATGCACAAGTAAACAGAGATATAGCCATTACATGATTATTTAACATGGACAAGCACTTATGTAAAAGTGTGTAAGTGAGCAAAATGCCAAAAGAAGAAATGTACGGTTGAAGAACTATGACAGTATTAATCAGTCAAAGTGAATTTGCTGCAAGAAATTGTTGGAATACACTTTTATGCTTTCATGCCATATTTTCCCTCCTATCTTGCAGTGTAATTATTTAAAATAATGAGAATTAATGAGTAAGACTTGTTAAGTACTATACTGCATCTTTCAGTCCATTTAATCCTTCTTGGAAAACAAAAGTTTTTCCTTTGGGGTTCAATGGAGTATCACAAAAAACCAAATGTTACAAA